>NC_142178.1:20291428-20605357 GCF_026936395.1 Plectropomus leopardus
AATTAAAACTTCTAACGAAACTTTTAAAATACAGCAATATTGTTGTTATGTATGAAAAAAATCAATCAATATATCAGATCAAGTACACTGTCAAATCTGACAAACTGATACTTAAAATAATCTTGGAAACCGCTTACCTTAAAAAAAGGAAAATAAATACAAATATTAAGGTACTTTATTTCTCATTGTCAAAATTCTTATTGTCAAAACTCAAAATTGAGCTGTATTCACTTAATTTTTTTAAGTTGTAGCAACTTAAAATGACACGTGAAATTACCTTGTTCTTTCTAAGTGTGTACAACTTCTGTAAACCAGGTTAGTCTGGCTTAACTTGATCATAACAAATAGGATTTCTTCAATGATAAAGTTTGGAGATCTGCGAGATCTGTTTTCTTAACATATTTAAGAAAATACAAATATAACTGTCTAGTTTGCAACTGGTAGAATACAGAGTAAACTTGGTTCATTGAACTTACTGAAATGTAGGAATATTGATTTGACTAAACGTGTAATTTCTAAGTTGCAACAACTTCACAAAATTGAGTCATTATAACAAAAGTTTAAGTAAACTTAACATTAGATAGATATAAAGTAAACATTAGAACTAATTATATTTACTCACATTTTTGAAGGCAATCTGTTTTTTGAAATAAAATCAACTTGTCTGATTTTAGAGAATAAGAAGCTTTGCAGAGGAATAAAAAGTCACAGCAAAACTTTTAAATTATATCAATATTGTTGTTGTATTTTTTTTTAAAACCAATCAATATGTCAGATCAAGTAGGGTGAAGTCAGATCATTTGTGACATCAGGTGAAGTGGGTCACCACCAGTCACCAAACATGCTATTGCACTGTCAATACAGCTGTGCTTTACCTGAAACATTTTGATTGGTTTGAGCTGATAAGTGGGCTATGAGCAGAGCAGAGTAAAAGAAAAAAACACTGATCCTAGAACTTTCAGGGAAAACCATGTGGCATGTTGGTTTTCTATTTTGGTAATAAGAGTACTGAAGCCAAAATATGAAGTGTATAACAAAAACAATGTTTTTCAGATATTACATTTGATTAAATGTTTGACCGGGAATGGGTTTTAAGTGAGTACTTAACATATTCTGGTAAATTTGGACAAAACATAAAGCTAAAATGGGACATTTTTCTAAAGTGAAACCTGCATGTTTTTAGGCAACTAGGTGCCTTCAAATCATTACTTATGCTATTGTTTGCCACCCTGTGATAATACATTTTTGTCACTGAAAAAAAAAATTAAAATGCAAAAATGAGTCCATCTCAGCCACAATAGTCCAGAATTGGTCATCATAGTTACACACGTGTGCGTCTGTTGTAGATGATATGGCACTAAGGAAACAGGCAGTGAGAGAACAAGGAAAAGTTAGCAAAAAATTTGGACAATCTCTTTTTATGAATAGTTAGGTTTATGATTTCATGAATTAATGACTGAATTGAAATTGATTAAACCATTTAGGAAACAAAAGAGGACAGTACAATTTTACCTGAACATGTAGGTCCACAGTTTCTCATAGCACTCAAGGAATATCATCAGAGTTTTTAGGTGTTTTTTTTTTTGTAATCTGCCAAAAAGGGAGATTATAAAGAACCCTATATGTAAATGCAAGATCTACTGCATTTGCATATCTGATAATTAATAGAAAGTTCAGTAGAAGTCAATACAAAATACAGTAATCTTATAATAGCTTACAATTGTTATTTTTTATCCCAGGAGAACATTTTATCATCACAGCATCACAAAGTTTAGAATATTGCAGAACTACCTACAGACTAAAAAAATATTGGTAAACATCATTTTTAGCACCCCATGGTGGATGAAATGTTTTTTATTTTAGTAAAGAATAAGAAGAAAAATAGAGGATAAAGTGGAAAGTGTAGCCTAAATTTTTAGTTAGAGAGCAAGTAAAACAGATTACCTTAATACCTTTTCAAATTATTAATGCTTCAAGAGTGCAAATAATCTTCTGTACCATAAAATAAAATACTTTCAGGGGACAAATAGAGACATAAAACTATAATAACAGCAGAGATCTTGAGGAGGCGTTTGCTCCACAATTTTTGAACCAAAACAGAAATGCAATTCATTAACCAGCCTTTGAGCTGTCAGTTAAAATACTTTATCTCTTTATGCCTAATAATGAAAACATGTTTTGTTATAGTTTTTTGTGAAAATTTGCTCTCCCACAGCACATCCCATATTTTACTTTAGATGGGTTTGATTCAGATTGATGCTAACATCTCGGGGAGGGAGAGGAGAGTTTGAGTCTTGGATATATTATGGATAGAAATTACATTTTTAATTATTTATTGCTTTTTAATAGCACCTCTCCTTCTCTTATCCTATGTCCTCTGTTTGCTAATTTTCTGACTTAAATGGAAATGTTCGACTCCTGCTCCTTCCCTCTGCTGCTCCCCCTCTAAGCTTCAAAATGTTTTAATGGAAAGGTAGGCAGAGGAAATCAATGCTTCAGCTGTCCTGTGTGTGTGTGTATGTGTGTATGTGTGTATGTGTGTGTGTGTGTGTGAGAGAGAGAGAGAGAGAGAGACTTCATCACAAAAAGCCAAAAAACACAGCCAACTGAAACTCTCTGGGCATTATGTGCAATAAATGATTAAAGGAGGAGGTGGCAGTGTTGATTTGCTTAGGGTTATACGTGACAACAATGATAACTAATGACGTGACAGATATAACATAGACATAGATGGAAAATAAAAATACACCTGGACAGACCAGGCTAATGTATGGTTTTGTGCTCTCATTATTCCTTTGAAACCTGAGCAAATTGATTTGATTTCTTTCAAAAACTTGCAATAAAATTACCTGAAAACATAAAAAAGATATTGAAAAAACAAGAAAACCACCTCAACAAAGTGCTAAAAATAATAAAAATATATTCTTTTCTTTTTTGTATAACATAATTGTTAATATATAATTTAGAAAATTATACGTATATTTTTCTGGACATCCCAGCTAATTTCCAGATCATTTTCTTATCACCTTTTACTAATTTAAAATTTCTTGCCAACTTGCTCATTAGGTTTTTTTCCCTGTGTTTTTGGAAGAAATCAAACCCATTTGCTGAGGTTTCAGAGGTTTAAATGTTAGTAAAGGGCACTCGAATGCAACATAAAAAAACTGATGTCAATGCAGCAGGTGTTAAAGAGTTAAACACTTCACTACAGAGGGACATTTTTAGTGGAGCCTCTCTGTGTTAACCAAATTGTCCTCCAAAGTAGTTTGAATAAAGACTAATGACACTAAGTTGGCGGACAAACACGCTGCATAATACAAGTCTTCAGAAAATGTCTGTTCTCATTAAGAGAGGGAAAATATGCAAAACATGTTACCTCATCTCTCTTTGTATCTGACAATAATTTGAATAAATGCTCTCTCAGTGGCTTTTCTCTCTGACCCGATCACCACGACCGAGTTACTGAATGAGTTTTGTTTCGGTAACCATGGCAACTGAGTCCCATCATCAATACTGGTCAATCAGTGCAGCACATAGGGACACATTTATCAATATATCTCTGCGTGTGTGAATGTTGAAAGGCACTGCTGCTGGGCCAGAGGTTACTGAGAGCAGGACACGTGTGCAGCTGATATTTAAATCTTTAGCGGATCAAAGTTCACGTTAAAAACGTATATCAGGCCTGTGATAGTGATCATCTGTTTGCCAATGACTGGTGGGACTATACTGTGTTATATTTTATGTTTTGTATTCTTGCCCACATGTAGTGCCAGGAGATATTCTCTGAGCTGTGCGGTGTTTTAATATGCTGAATACTCGACAGCATGAAGGACACTGAAAACACTTGAAATGGCAGCTAGTCTGGACTGCATCAGTGTTATTAAATTTTTTCATTTTTCTGTGTTTGACCTCTCCTCGTCTCTGAAGATGTTGTAAAGACACCGTAACGATCCAAACACCGTGTTTGGCAACATTTGCAGCCTTAACTAATCAAATATGGCAGCTCGGTAGAATATCAAGTAGAATATCTGCTCTTCAGTCAAACTGTTGATAGAAGTGATCCCCAAATAAAGTCCCAAAAGAAAACATAAGGGCCCTAAGATGAGTTAGAGGATGAGATAGGGAAAAATATATAATATTTTGGTTACAAATGTTGTGTTGTTTTAATCGCTTTTGTCATTTTTTCTAAATTATTCTTGTGAATTAGTGAATACTCTGACTACTTCAGGCCTTTAAAAATCACCCACATTTAAAACAATCTGTGAAAGATCATCAGTCTTTGGTTAAACTTCTCGAAACTTGTGTCTACAATTTTCAGCGCCTTGTTTTGTTTTTTACTTATCTTTTTTTTGCTTATTTTCTGCTAATTTCCTTCTAACTTTTTTTGGAAGTTAGAAGGAATTCTTGGAATATGTCTTGCTATGTTGCTCATTTCTTTCTTACCATGTTTTTGAGAGAGATCAAACCAGTTTCATTTTAGTTCCAGGTTTCAAAGGGCTAAATATGTAGGATCCCTAGTTACTATGAATTATTTTTCTTAATCTGCACAAAAAGTCAGTCTGGCACGAGTGAGATGAGAAAAAAAATGGAAAGGGAGAGACACTTCAAGGCATTTCGGTGAAGGGAAATAGGATCCTAGTACCATTTTGAATCTTAACAGTAGAATAGGTGTCTGTTCTATGCCCGTAGTCCACCATGAAGTTTCAGTTTCGGCCCTCTAAGAGAAAAAGTTTTAGGAACCCTGAGAGTATAACAGAATATTATTTCCCACAAATTCTCTGGGCTCGAGTCTGATATCTGAGTGTGCCTCATATCCAAAGCAAAATATCTCTATTGAGCTTGGAGCTGAATTGTAAAAAAAGGCAACAAAAAAAAAAATCAATACAGTACATCCCATCAGATGGTTAGCATCACATTTATCATTATGCAAGTCACTGTTAGAGAGCATGTACAGTTTAGTGGGTCAAAGACGCTGTGACTTCTGTAAAACATGCAGTTTGCATATCATGTTATGAAATGATACAGAATCAGAGTCATTAAATGGATGTAATATGCTTCTTTTGCTTTATTTTTTGCAGGGACATTTCGGGGCGTTTGCAAAGACATTGATCACTTTGCTGAGGATGCCGACTATGAGCAGGATGCTGCCGAGTATTTACTAAGTGGGTAACAAATACACATGTAACTGTGAGATCCAACAACTATAATGGAAGTCTGTTACCGTAACACTTCAGTTAATAGGCGTCAATTCGTCAAAATGTATAGCCAAACCTGTCCAGTAAAAGAGAGTGGGCATTCAGTTGGGACTAGGCTTTTATTTGAAGTTTTATGGTATTTCCCATCTTTTGTGTGAAAGGAAATTAAAGCCTGGCCCATATAGATGCCTGTCCCAAATATAAGACCACTGAGTTCAGTGATTTAAGCAAAGAAGCTAACTACTGATAGCTCCAGCAGGTATCCAAAACCCAGTTTTATACATCCAAAGAACTTCCATAAAAATAAACTGCATGGCAACTAGACTGGGCCTCTAAAGGGGACTGGATGTCTAATTGGGACTAAGTTTTTATTTGAAGTTTTACAACATATATACCCTGTTTCTCTTCCCTCCTCAGGAGCAGTACGAGCCTCCAGCCTCTTCCCCATCCTCAGTGTGGGATTATTATTTCTTGGAGGAGTGTGTGTTGCTGCCAGCGAGTTCTACAAGTCCCGTTACAACGTCATCCTCAGCGCGGGTATACTCTTTGTCTCTGCAGGTCAGAATCACACACCAATTTGATGTCAATACACAGCTTCACAGTATTATCATCCCTCTGACTCTCTCCATCTCTGTAAACTCTTCCAGGTCTCAGTAACATTATTGGCATCATCGTGTACATATCAGCCAACTCAGGTGACCCCAGCCAGAGCGACAACAAGAAGAGCTACTCCTACGGCTGGTCTTTTTATTTTGGAGCTTTGTCCTTCGTGCTGGCTGAGATGGTTGGCGTCCTTGCAGTGCACGTGTTCATAGAAAAACACAGACAGCTTCGTACTAAGGGCCGACCATCCCTCATTAAGCCGCCCATCTCCCGCAACTCATCTTACTACCGCAACCGCTACTACCATAACCGCAGCCGCCGGTACAGCTACAGGAGCAACCACAGCGGAGGGGACTCGACCTCACACTCCTTTCGAGCCTCCTTGGTGCGAGACAGAGAGCCGTCCCTCTCGGCCGAATCCAAAGTCATGGCAGGTTTGCCAACACCAGTGACAGTGGGCTCAGAGTTCATGCTCTACACCTTAACCTCGCCTCTCAAGGACGGTAAGATTGACATGGCTGTGGATGACTTAACGACTGCAGCTGCTCACAACAACACAGAGATGCTGCCTGGAAACTGTGCTGCCAACAGAAGGACCACGCCTGTGTGAGAGGAGAGGCAGGGAAAGTGAGGATGTATGAAGATTAAACACAAGAGGAACTTCAGTAAGACGAGAACATTAAATGAAAGGAAGTCCTCTCACTTTCTTGGTTAAGGAAGAGAGAATACTTTGGAGACTGGAATGGGGCTGCAACAACTTGCCTGTCAGAAAATAGTGAACAAATTTCCCCTAGCCCAAGGTAATGTCTCCAAATTGCTTGTTTTGTCTGACCAGCAATCCAAAGCCCAAAGATATTTACAGTGATTTAACACAAAGAAATGAAGCAAACCTTGTGTTTGAGAAGCAAGAATCAGAGAATGATTGGCATTTGGCTTGAAAAATGCATATTTTTGTGCTTTTTGTTTGCCATTCTCTTATGTCATCACAGTAGCTGTGTCTGCAGTGTGTCTGTAGAGTGTGTGTGAATGAATGTGTTTAGTAATAGGAACGTGTTTATGAGACAGACAGTCAGCGAGCGACAGAGTGGAGGAGCTGTTCATCAGATTAAGAAACTATTAATTAAGCCCCTTTTACTCTGCCTTTGCAAGGCGGGAGTTTCCAACACATTCTCATCCCAATTTGTCACTTTGCAGTGCGCTTCTGCGTCTACATTTTATGTTTTAGATGTCCTTCAACACATGCCTACCAATGCCAAAATGTCAGCCAACACATATGCTTGCATGGATGGTCAGGTTTAGGCAACAAGGGCACTGATGGTTAGAATTATGGTAAAGAGGCACATGGCAGAGTGTAGAAAAAAAATCACATCCGGACAGGAAGCGGACACCAGTCTCACTCCATGTATAATATTGTTACCCATAGCATTTCAATCTGACACCATCTTACCGTGTTCCATTAGGATGCAGCAGGTGCCGCCCTGCCACCTGCCGCCTGCCAGCATATAATTATATAGTGAACAGTTCTGTCCAGCCCCATTCTCATGTAATGTCGAACGGCGTTTCACGTGAATGTGAAAGGTGGCTTTTGGCGTTGCAATCTTATGCCAAGAGCACTGTCAAAAAGGTTGTATTTTAAGAGTTCGGAATGAGAACGGGCTGGAGTTTCACACTGTTATGCCACCTAGTGGTTCTGCATAAAACCTACAATCGCAGAATGGGGGGACAGAGTTTTCTCGCCTTGAAAGCAGAAAAAGCAGAAGTGGAAGTAGTAACAGCACTGAAACAATGTTTAAACAGAGACAGTCAGCAGGACAAGATCATTGGCGGCATGGGTGTGACATTTTGATGATGTGTTATGCTTATGATGCACCGTGGGAGATTAAAATAGCAGCTAACAAATCCACAAATTAGGAAAACAATCATGTCTGGTAACTCCTTACCCTCTGAGCAAAGGACAAGATCAGCCACTATAAAACAGAGATGATAAATTATTGTTATTGTCCTGTTAATGTCATACAGTAGTTATTGTTTCTAAAGCGCTGCCGACGTATATGTTTTATGTCACACTAGAGGCCGAAGCTGTTGTGTTACATGTCATGCCTCTTTTGATTCTGTGATGCTGACACGCAATCTAAAATCCCATACTGGAGAGGCATTATGCAGCCTTTCTTTGTTCCGTGTAATAATGCAAAGACAGCATAATCAAGGACTTCATAACAGCCCTATAGCAAGATTTCTGTATAAAGGGGCTATATAATACACGAAACACACACATACAAACAAACAAACAAACATGAATGACAACTAAATACGTCCTGCTCCTGTCCTCGTTTTTGTGGACCTAAGCTTAAAATTGAAACCCCATTAAAAGCATTAGACCTCTGTATCTGTCTCTCACTGTGTCTGTTCTTGTGTATTGCATAAGCAAGTGAGCATAAGTGTAACAAAAGGTTCTGCCCTCATTATGTCACCCAGTCTCTGTTTACATCCAATAAAGCTTATGAATTAACACAAAATGTGCTTTGGAAAGAAAGCAGCGCGGTTCAAGGTGTAGTGTTGTTGCTTTTGTACTGCACAGGGCACATCGCACATCTGTTTGAGGGAAAATATTCAAGTATCTGTCCTTGCATAAGTGGGCAGAGAAGCAAATTTCCAAAAGTGAACTACAAACATAAAAACAAACAAGTTAGCAACCCCCCCCCCCCCCAGTCCTCTTGTCTTTTGTGTATGAACGTGCATCAGTCCGTTGTTAGAGATGATAACAGAACAAACAGCTTAACAGACCTACAGCAGAACAGCAGGCAGACTGATGTGTTACCATGGCAGCAGCAGCATCATTCAGGCGAACATTCAAGGCAGTTTTGATAAATATGCTTTCAGAGCCGTCATCTTTCGACCACACAAGAAAATCTGCACCATTGCACAAACTACAGCTGCCATATCTGTACTGTACAATCCAGCACACGGTTTTCATCAAACATTTTAAATGGGTTCACATGCGTTTACTATTTCACAGTGTGTATTAGCCACACTTGGAAAGTTTTCTTTCTCTGTATGATAAAAAGTTATTGATTTTGCTCTTATTTCAGTACATGCTAAAATCCCAATGGGACTCAATGTGATGCAACCAAAGAGACTGGAGTCTTATTCCAGCACATTGGACTGCTAAGTGCCACTACCTCAGAAGTCTTTGCTTTTTTATACTTTAAAGTTCCTGAGCATACCACAGGAGGGAGCTCAGTACCACCAGTGGTACACATACCACAGTTTAAGCACTACTGGTACAGACCCGTCACATAAAGTACACCAGTAATGAGTCCTTAAATCTGGAAATCTGTGTTCTGCACCTCCGTGCTGAACACGTCTTCACAGCTTCATAGTGGTGGTAACATGACCATACAGTACTTTTACTTAACCTAGTAATAGCTAGAACTTATTTTCTGCAATGATCCAAAATTCAATGGAAAAATCCCCTAGGCTTTTTGATGAGGGAACCATTACCGTCCAAGTTGGCCTACAGAAAAATGTCATCCCTGGGGCACCCTGTTGCATGCACTCATTTGATACACTGCAGTACAATGCCCCATGGATGACATTTTTGCTTATGACTTAGTAAGTCATAATTGTGATTTTCTGTTGTGACCAAACAAGTCATTACTCAGCAACAGTAGGCCTATATGGTAGTTCCCATACCATATGTAAAAACTACCTTAGTTTTTGGCACACCTGTTTAAAACATCAACATTTATTTCCTTTTCCACAGTTTCTATAGGCTACACTTATGCCCTCTTTACACCTGATATTAACATGTGAACAGCAATGTGTCTTGGCTGTCCACTTGTGTCCATCCAGTACTGCTGGGACAGCTTCTTCGATTCGATTTGTATGGATTATTAAACAAATTTGCCACCATTATGTTTATTATTTTTTACTGTTATGTTTGTTTAATATCATTATTCCTGTCTTCTGTTTAGTGCTAGGCAGGTAGTATACAGTGGGTTGTCAAAGCTTTTGATATTGTACATTTGATCCTTTGAAAATAGATTAGTATAACTTTGACCTAATTTTTTTAACTTAGACTTTAATTAAGACTTTCTGTAACGCCCACACCAGACATGATAACATCATCATATCTACAACAGATGACATGGCAATGGTATAAACTACCCAACTTTCTGTTCCACCGAAGCAGAGAGTACATATACTTTTAATTCCTCTTTGACAGTGTCTGGGTACCACAGGAATAACACACCTTTTACTGAGTAATCTTTCTCATATGTACTTGAACTTTGGTCTGTAGAAAGGCCACTGATTATGCAATCCCTTTCATGTCAAAATCCTGGCAGCAGTGGGATTCGAACCCACGCCCCCGAAGAGACTGGAGCCTTAATCCAGCGCCTTGGACCGCTCGGCCATGCTACCACTGATGTTGATGTTTAGACAGCTCCTTGGATTTCATTTATATGGATTATTAAACAAATTTGCCATTATTATGTTTATTGTTATTTACTATTATTAGCTGGGCAGGTAGTGTACAGTGGGTTTGTCAGAGCTTTTTCACTGAAAACAGCTGCCAGCTGTGTCTGGAAATAGTATTGGTGAAAGCAATATGATCGTACCTAAAAAGGGTTATAAGGCTGTGACTCCAAAACAACGAGCTAAAAGACTATATGATGCTAACTGTGGTGAATGGCAGAGAGGGGTCATGATTTTCTGGACGTTTGTCTGTATGGACATCTATGATATTGTACATTCTGTAAAACCAACATTAGAAACGATAACATCATCAGACAAACTACCCAACTTTCTATTCCACAGAAGCAGAGAGTAGACCTTCACTTTATTCCTCCTTGCAACGCCTTGATTCCACAGGAATTAAGCACACTTTATTACGTATTCTTCATCATATGTGCTTAAACGTTGTTTTGTACAATTTACACTAACTATGCAATCTCTTTCATTGGTATATTCATGTCAAAATCCTGGCAGCAGTGGGATTCGAACCCACGCCCCCGAAGAGACTGGAGCCTTAATCCAGCGCCTTGGACCGCTCGGCCATGCTACCACTGATGTTGATGTTTAGACAGCTCCTTGGATTTCATTTATATGGATTATTAAACAAATTTGCCATTATTATGTTTATTGTTATTTACTATTATTAGCTGGGCAGGTAGTGTACAGTGGGTCTGTCAGTTGATGAAAGTTGTTGTTGATGAAAGCAATATGATCGTACCAAAAAAAAGGTTATAAGGCTGTGACGCCAAAACAACGAGCTAAAAGACTATATGATGCTAACTGAGGTGAATGGCAGAGAGGGGTCATGATTCTGTGGGGGTTTGTCTGTATGGACATCTATGATATTGTACATTTCATCCTTTGAAAAATAGATAAGTGCAGCTTTTTTAATTTAGGCTTTAATTGTGATTTTCTGTAATACCCACACTAGACATGATAACATCATCATATCTACTACAGACGACACAGTGATGGTATAAACTACCCAACTATCTGTTCCACCGAAGCAGAGAGTACATATACTTTTAATTCCTCTTTGACAGTGTCTGGGTATCACAGGAATAACAGACCTTTTACTGAGTAATCTTTCTCATGTGTACTTGAACATTGTTCTGTAGAAAGTACTCTGCAAACTCTTTCAGAGATATATTCCTGTCAAAATCCTGGCAGCAGTGGGATTCGAACCCACGCCCCCGAAGAGACTGGAGCCTTAATCCAGCGCCTTGGACCGCTCGGCCATGCTACCACTGACATTGAAATCTAGACAGCTCCTTGGATATCATTTATATGGATTATTAAACATTATTATGGACATCTATGATATTGTACATTTGATCCTTTGAAAAATAGATGAGTGCAGCTTTTTTAAGTTAGGCTTTAATTATGATTTTCTGTAATAGCCACATTACAAATGATAACATCATCATATAAACTACCCAACTTTCTATTCCACAGAAGCAGAGAGTAGATCTTCACTTTCAAAGTCAATTCCTCCTTGATGGTGTCTTGATTCCACAGGAATTCAGAACACTTTATTGCGTATTTTTCATCATATGTGCTTAAACGTTGTTTTGTACAATTTACACTAACTATACAATCTCTTTCATTGGTATATTCATGTCAAAATCCTGGCAGCAGTGGGATTCGAACCCACGCCCCCGAAGAGACTGGAGCCTTAATCCAGCGCCTTGGACCGCTCGGCCATGCTACCTGTAAAACAATCTTTTGATGATTTTGTGTGAACGCCACACCAGACATGACAAAACTTTCACATTCACTATAGATGACGTTGCAATGATTTAAACTACCACATTTCCTATTTCACAGAAGCAGTAGATCTACATTGAAGTCCTCCACGAGGATGTCCGGTTGCCACAGCAACAAGGTAAGCGTTATGTAGTGATCTCTTTCTTATGTACGTGAGCTGTACTTGTTTGGAGCTCACATTTATCCTAGATTCTATTCTGCGCTAATAATGTATGACTCTATTTTCGGTGTAATTCGCCTCACTCCGACAACCAAAGAACACATGGAAAAAAGATATTTCCCATCTATTTTGAAACACTCCAGAAAGGCTAGCATAGGGTCTGCTAAACACAGTGACAAATCAGCATCTGCTGTCATCAAAACCAGTTTAAGCCAAAAAACAAAAAAAGATAAAACGTTATAAATACTGAATCTGACTTATCGTGGGTGTTTTTGCCAAAGTTTGCATCTATTTTTTCGATTATACATCCATGATTTTTTTCTTGTCCTGACGAACGCGGGCTTCCATTTTGAAATAGAGCGCAGTTGGAGGTAGTCCTCTTGGCTTCATACGTACTCTTTGGAAGAACCCTAGCTTCATCCGGTTCCGTCCTGCGCCATTTTGATGAAACAGCGAGGAGAGAACTAGCAGTTTGGATCACCGAAATGGATTTTATGGATTTATGTTGAAGATTCATCCGGATGAAAAACGTTCAGCCTTGCGTGGTGGGAAATAACCGTGTACTGAAGAGGAAACTTTGCGCTCCGACTGCCTAACTAGTTGATTTGTTAGTTTATTCGACAGCTAAATTGGGCAACATTGTTAGCATAGCGCCGTTAGCTGTTAGCTTTTGTTGTCATGCTGAGTGGCGAGGGAACGTTAGCTAATCTCGAGGTGTAGCATGTTAGCCTTGGCATTAGTTAACCAGCTAGTTTAACATTTAGACGGTTGATTTCAGAATAATCTTTTCTAACAACGACATAATTTGTGGACTCGTTTCGGAGGCTTTCACGCAGTTTTGTGGACTTTTTGAGGTAGGGTTTGTCCTGACTTGACAAATAAGAACTGACCCTAAAAGGAGAGGCACTCGAGGACTGATGCTCGGGAAACCCAGGCCCGCTGCGAGCTACACCAGCGGCTTGTAGCGCAGCGGCCCGGGCTTTCCACCAGAGACAATTCACTGCGGACTTTGTTGTAGATTTACTTTGTGCTGCATGGACTCTCTTGGATTTGGCATCCTGTTATGTTTTCTCGGACTCTAAAGGACTCACAAGGCACACGGCGCCCCTCAACGGCGCTCTGGCTTCATATCTCGGTTATTTTTCTTTGGCAATAACAAGGACTCTTTCGTCATCTGCGAGCTGAACCCTTCCCCATTTTAGTACCTCCTTTGTCTACAGTGAATATAAAGAGGGTTTACACTATTAAAGTCTCCAGATTTAGCTGTGTTCAGTGTTGACGCTGTTTTATTTTGTTATCATACCAAGCCTGTTGGGGTTTTTTTCTTGTGCTTGATTGACTTAAGTGCTTAGACCTGTTAAAATGTCGTGTGTTCACTATAAGTTTTCTTCCAAACTGGACTACAACACAGTCACTTTCGATGGGCTGCATATCACCCTCAGCGAGCTTAAAAGGCAGATTATGGCCCGAGAGCGCCTCAAGGCCACAGACTGCGACCTGCAGATCACCAATGCGCAGACTCGAGAAGGTATGTGATCAGCTGACACGTTACAGAATCAGTCACAAACATGTCGTCCATTGTTTTGGGCTGTTGAAGTAGATGACTGGTGTAAATTTTCATCTCCCTGAGGTGAAACCTGGAGTGACATTACTTTTTAGAGTGCAGCTTTCAGATGCCTCTCACAAGCATTTCAACCTTTGAACCCTGAACAAATTGGTGTGATTTCTTTCAAAAACATAGGAAAAAGGCAAGACGCAATTTGGCGAGAAATGAACCACAAATTGTAATAACAATAATTATATTAATTATTATTATTGTTTTGAAATAGCAAGGGAAAGACCAAAAGCTGGGGGGGAATGTACATATTATTATCATAACATTCATACTATTACTGTTATGGGTCAAAAACCTCACACCTCCAAAATTGCTATTTATAAAAACGCAGTGTAATTTATGAAAATAGTGAAATGTGAATATACTAGGTTTGGGCTTGGCAGCAGCGATATTTAAAATTATTTTACAGAATTTCTTTTCCTTGCCATTTTCTTGTTTTTTTGTTTTACATGTTTTTCCTTTTTTTTTTTTTTTTTTAAATCATCATTTATATTTCCAAATTTCTTGCAAATTTTGTGTCATTTCATGTTTCATTGCTCATTGCTTTCTTCCCTTGTGTTTCAAAGAAATTTAGCAATTTGCTCAGGTTAGAATAGACCTGGTGAATAAAATAGAGTAGAACTGGTGGGACATTTATTTTTAAGATATGCATTGTGTGATATGCTACTTAAAAACTGTGACAAAAAGCTATTTTAATTATTAATGAATCTGTCAGTTGTGTTCTTGATTAATTATTTGGTCTAAAATAAGTCAGAAAATACGGTTAAATGCTTATTGTATCACTCAGAGCCCAAGATGGTGTCTTCAGGTTCCTTGTTTTGTCTGCCCAATTGTCCAATGGCCTATAGATATCTGATTACAGTAATAGAAGAACAGAAAATTAACAAAAGCACACATTTCCAAATGTCTGCAGATAGTTTGTGAATTACCAGTTTCTTTTGAAATGTTAAAATGCAAAATGACAGTTAAATGTAATATGTGTGTCTGTCACTTTTTATTTTTTAATTTAGATTTGAAAATATTAAAGAGAAATGTGTAAATTATACAATCTGACCTTTATTCTTGTATTTTTCATTTTTATTTATTATTGTCTTTTGTACATGTTTCCTTTTCTTTATACATCTGTTTTGTTGTCCAAAACTAAGTTACTGTGCAATGTTTTCTACTAAATGGTGTTTTATGTTTTGTTATAATATGTCTCTCATGTTTTGTAGAATACACAGATGATGAAGCCCACATCCCGAAACACTCTTCTGTGATCGTCCGCCGCACTCCGCTTGGCGGAGTCAAACCTGCTGGCAGGACGTTCATTGTGTAAGTATATTTAAATTCTACAGTTATCATATACCCATAATATCCCAATTTCTCAGTTTTGAGATCAATAAAGTATATCTATCTATCTATCTATCTATCTATACAATGGCATTACTGGGATCATAATTAAGCAGTGCGGTCACTTATAATTTAAAGTTAGCATTAAGTGTTCTTCTACGTCTTTCTATAAAACAATTATAGTGGAAAGCTAAATCCTGTAGTTGGTAATTTGTTCTTCAGTTACGTTAACAAACGGTTTCTTTCTGTGCTGTTTTTCTGCAGAGATCGTTCTGACACAGCTGTGGTGGGATCTTCTAGACCCGTATGTAAAACAAACCCAAAATCAACACACTCTTCTCCTCCTCCTCCTCCTCTCACCTCTCTCCCTCTCCCCCTCTTTCTGGCTTTAGTCACCTCTCTTGAGAACATTCTGTCAGCGATGATTGAGTCGTGTGTATCCTCTGTTCACTGTGTGTTGGCTACATTTGTGTTGAGATCTCAACCTCTATGTGTTATTTGATGTCTTTTTGGGAGGGTTTCCTGGAGTCACCGCAGTCATAGTTTGTTGTTTCTCTCTAAAAACCCTGGGTTTCTGTTTCGAAATAAGCAGATTAAAAATTGCTGAATGAGATGAGGTTGAGATGAGAAACAACAGACTAGCCACTTTTGTTTTTGAATGCTCTGAACTGACCAAATGTTGAACTGTTGCCACTTTATAAGTGATTGAGAAATAATTTTAACTGTTAATGACTGTATTTCATAATGAAATGCTTTTGTAGCCTGCTTCAGGTCAGGCAAATGTATTTTTAAAGGGGTTTGTAAACAGAAAATATGGTATTTTTGTATTGATAATTCATTGTCATTTTATTTTCTGTGAAAATATTTAAATTTTATGTGGTTTAGAACCCAATGAAGTAAAGTGTGGCTGGGATTTACTGTAATTAACTTTGATTACAATTACAAGACTACAGTTGTGTGAGTGGAAGAGACTCGCCGGTGGTTTTAATTCTGAAATATGACCCTGCTAAACATTAATATACTTAAATCTGTTAACATTTTCCAATGTCAATTGTTTTGTCTTGTACAATTTCACCATGAAGATGTTCTATTCTGCACTGAGTATGGACTGCACATAACCCCTAAACCTCAAAGGCTTACACATTTCACCTTGATGAGTTAAATGCCTTTTCCGATTGCTAAGTGTCTGTTTTACAAAGATGCAGGTACTAGTTCAAAGTGTATTTTTACAACTGTGGTTGGGGGGATTAGTGAGACGCTAGTTTTGATACTTAAGATGCTGTGACTCGGCCACTGGCGTATAATGATGTGACATGATCACAAAGTAAGTGAACATCTTGTCAATCTCTGGAGGCCTTCCATGGTTGCTGCAGTGAGAAGTATGCCGGTGTAGTGTGTCCTGTAAGCTGTAAGCTGCAGAACCTGTCAATAAAGTTGTTCAGTGGTTCGGTGTCAGAACCGCTTGCACCAGATCCCTGTGTGTTCCCTCCACAGCACTCTGCCAGCAATACCGAGTCTTTGCTCCAAGCCCTGCATATCATGGACAACCAGCCCTGCCCAGTCTTTTTTTTTTTTTCACTTAGAAAATTTTCAGAAGAATTAGGCAGAGCAGCTATTTTGTTTGTCCTTGTAAAAGATGACTTTTTTTGTGTCCGTGCATGAGGCTCTGTTCTCGCGGTTCATTGAATCCTGAGCAGCTTTAAAAACATCCCTCCACTTGCTTTCCCCCTTTACTCCTTAGTGGTGCAGGGGCTGTTTTAGGGAACAGTTTGAAGGAACACTTGACAGCTTGTGGTAGTTTATTTTTTATCCATCAGGCACTTTTTTAAAAATGGAAACAGACATCTTTCAACCCCCCTCCTGTCACAAAGACAACAGGATCATGTTCTGTTTTCATTTGAGCCTAGCGTCTACCATTTTACACATTTGTGTAGCATTTACTTTCAGTTGTTCTACCATCTGCCATTTCCACTACTGGGATAGTAGCTGCAAAGAACTGTCATTAGCCCTTTTTACACAGAGATAGTGGTATCAGGCCTCTAATTCCTTTCTTCATGCTCCTTCCTGTTTTACACAAAACCAAATGATCATGGCATCACTCTGCTGCAGTGTGAGATTATAGACAGCACCACATTATCAATAGAGGCACAAGGTGTAACACAGCAGCATCGGCCTCTAGTGTGACATAAAACATACACACCTGCAGCACTTTCCAAATTACAACAGTGGCCTCACATGGCAATCACAATCTGTCATTGTTATATGGTGATTGAACCTTCTCTGCTCGGAAGATAAGGTTTTTCTAAATCTCATTGTTATCCCAAATTGCGGACATTTACAGCCGTTGTTCTTCTTTGAGGTACCTGCTTTCCTGTGGTGTGTCCCACGCATAACATGGTGTCAAAACATCTCACCGGTGACGCCATTATCCTTTCATGCCGGCTGTCCTGCCTATACGGACACTTTTTCGGCTCTTTTCTACCTCTGTGGTGGCTTGAAGGAGAGACAATTCTGTCCAACCATTCAATGCTCATACCTTATACACAGAATGGGAGGCAGCATATTGGCGTGATATTCCTGCCCTGAACAGGCAGTGTAAAATGGGCTATTGATACCCTTTGGTAATTGGGAATAGCTACGATAGCTCCCAGAGAAGAGCACCTCCTTAGTGCCGTAAGATCGAACCCTGTGGCAGACAGATTTGCATAGTGAAAAAACCCCGATGGTGTCATTATTCTATAGCCATTTACATTGTACAATTAACTATTACTTCGTAACAATAAGTTAAAGCAAAAAAAAGTGTCTATTTCCACTTTTGGGAAGCATTTCTACATTTGTGTCTTATCAGCTGTACATATTTGACACTTCACAGTGTCTTCTTACTGAAACATTTTGGCACTGCTCTCTGCAAGCTCATTAGTTTATGGAAAGCAGTCTTGAACTTGTGTTGATGACAGCTTGTAACAGCTGTAACAACCTCTTTTGACAAGCCGGTGCTAAAACCTAAATCACTGTGGCCTGGTGAAGTGCACGCTGAACTGCATGCTTAAATTAAATGTCAAGTGTTCCTTTGAGAAAACTGCCCCCTCTGTACTGTAGCAGGGAAAGCTTAAGGATCTTTACAGAGGGATGTGCCAGTAGTTTATATTTTTATTTTTGCTGATGGAGCCCAAAAAGTGAAGGGCACTTGAAATGTTAAAGCAGATACTTTGGTCTTTACCAGTTACAACTTTAACAACAAGTTTATGAGTGCAGGATGTAAGCAGGTCTAGACATGTAAGAAGTATATAGAGGGAGTAGTTGGAGTACAAGTTTGCTTTACTGTTAAATGTTGATTCCACTTATTTTTTTAAAGCAGTTTAACAGTGTTGAAGTTCTCTGACAGTAGAAATCATAAATGTTTATCATTAAGAATTTTCAAGATAAACTTGCATTTGCAACAGTCAGTCTTTAAGAAACTTGAGAACTACAGTAAAGAGACAAAAGTTGCATTTTGTTTATGAGCTGCAATACTATTTCACCTGGCCAGTGAATAGATACTATTTTTAGCAAGGATTTGTTTTTTTAAATGTAGAGTTACTTAATGAAGACAAAACTTTTATTATTTTAAAAGTCAACTTATTTGTAGATTGCGCTCTTATGTTTGGGTAATTTCTTTTGGATCTTCAACATAATGAAAATGGGGATTTCACAATGTTTTTTTTTTTTTTTAGATTTTTCCAAAAGAACTTATCAGACTTGTGACTCAGCGCTAACTTGTGACTCAGCGTTGTTAGTAGAGAGATGGACATTGTGTACAAGCCCACTAAACCAGGCTTTGATTTAATTGCTAACGTGCATTATTTTGTGCACTGAGTCATCAGCAAAGCCTTTAATTTCGGTGCAAAGACTTAGATGGAGACTCTGAGGGACTGGACACAGATGTGGTGGGGAACTATCTGGGTTCTTATCTTCCACTGTATGTCTATTAGATTTTATGTTAACACCTTTAATATCTCTACTCTGATTCTCCTGCAGACTGATTCTTCTCCGTCTTTGTCTCTCGCCCAACTCGCCAAGGTACTGTTTGTGTACATGCTGACTGTACTTTCAGAAAATATTTCCAAAGTTGAATAGTTTCCTTTCATCTTGTGAAGTTGACGTCCTTCTTTTTTATGTTTTTTTTCCCCTCTCTCCATTATGTGTTTTAGACTGCTAACTTGGTTGACGCTAATGCATCAGAGGAAGACAAGATTAAAGCCATGATGTCTCAGTCCAATCATGAATATGACCCGATACAGTTAGTATACACACATCTTTTTATATGTGATTAAAGTCAGATTTTTGTGTCATGTTTTAAGCTCATGAAGCATACATCATCATTCTTTAGTTGTATAAAATGTTTTAAAAAATGTACTGAACTTTTCTCTATAGTTACTCAAAGAAAGCAGTCGGACCTCCACCTGCTCACTATACCTGTTTTCGTTGTGGAAAGGCTGGTCACTACATTCGGCAGTGCCCCATGCTGATGGTAATTATCATGTATCATTTGATTTTCATAGTCTTTGGTGTTTATTTTCAATACATTGCAGTGTAATTTATTTCTTTGGTTTTAACTTTTAGGTCCAGGATAAGAGTGTGGAGGGCCCCAAGCCAGTAAGGATTAGTAAGGGTATTCCCCAGAGCTTCATGGTGAAAGCAGAGCCAGGCACCAAGGGGGCCATGTTAACCAGCACTGGAGAATATGCCATACCTGCTATAGATGCGTATGTGTAAACTAAGAACATTCACAAATGCACAAGTTTTGTTTGTTTGTGTGAAGCTTTAATTGGTGTCACATTTGTTTTTATAACTGTGTCCACAAACATAGTTGTACCGCTGTTGCTGTGTTTTTGCTAGTAACACAGTCGTCAAAACAAATCTCTTAATACAGGGAGGCATACGCACAAGGAAAGAAGGAGCGGCCACCGTTTGTTCCACATGACCAGTCATCATCTGAGGACGACACAGACCCAATCCCAGATGAACTCTTGTGTCCGATCTGCAATGACCTGATGACGGATGCCGTGGTTATACCCTGTTGTGGAAACAGTTACTGCGATGACTGTAAGTTCTTACTCATATTATGCATTAGTAATAAAACATAGAGTCAAAACTAGTCTTGTCAAACATGAAATGAGCAAAAATATATTACTGTCTGTGTTTTGGGCCCACTTCATAAAGGTGTTTTCTTATGTTTTGCACAAACATTGAGCTTTCGTTTAGGGAAAACTACTGTGCAAATGGTAGAAATACCATAATCAAAAGCAGTCTCTCTGGAGCACTGCAGCCCCAGGACATGCTGTGTTTTGAGAAGTTGTTGAAACTCTAATTTTTATGTCCCACAGTGTATTGGAGTGATTTCACGCTCCATCACTGGGAAAGTCAAAAATCATTCTTGCTAAAGAAAATAAGTATGCTCTCAAATATGTAACCTGGGCAGGCTTAGGGAAAGGTTGTTTTTATAGAAGTCGTACATTATCATGAAGAAACTTTTTTTTGTCTGTCAAATGAATGTGACCTTTATTCTAATAAAGAACCATTTATTTTCAGGTATCAGGACCGCCTTGTTGGACTCAGAGGAGCACATCTGCTTCACATGCAAACAATCAGATGTCTCACCTGATAACCTCATTGCCAACAAGTTTCTCCGACAGGTAACCCCCCTCAAATGCATGCATTTTGATGTGTTGCTTTTTTATTTTACTTAAAATCAAAGCAGAATCATTGTTCAAAATATGTCACATTACATACATACATACATACATACATACATACATTCCTTGTATTACTAATTTAAAATCTACTGCTGTGCTGAGCGGCTCAACATTATCAGACATTTCCATAAAATTTTTGTCTTGCAAAATTAAATGCGTGCAAAAATTAAAACTCAAACACATGTCGTATTGCATCCATAGGATCCTCTGGTCTGATCTGTTGGCATGCACATGCATGGCAGAAATTTTTAATGAGAGATTAAAATTAGTAAGTCCCAACAGTTCGCTTTTCTGCAAATGCCTGGGAAGTGCCCGTTCAGTAATGTATGGCTTTATTCCTGCATAGGCCGACCTTTTTTAAACTACATCAGTGAAGTTGTGGAAATGGGATTGAATATTATGGAAATGTTATGGAAGAGTTTGTAGATGTGTGTGGGAACCTTGAATTTATAAACAATATTATCACCTGTTTTTCATCATGCAGGCTGTGAACAACTTTAAGAACGAGACGGGATACACCAAACGTGTGCGTAAGCAGGTCCAGAATGCAGCGCCGCCTCCACCGCGCCCTCAGTTGGTCAGGCCTCTGCACTCAAGACAGCAGGACCCACTGCTGGCCAATGTCACTCCCCCTCCTTCTACAAGTGCACCCTCCGCTGCCCCTCCGGCACAGGCCCTGCCCCCTGCTCCTGCACCTGCTCCTGCTGCTCCCTCTGCTCCCACCCCTCCTCATGCTGTTGCTGAGGAACAAGCTGGTTCACCAGCCCCCACACCTGTTGTTGACCACCATTCTCCAATGCACTCCGCCAGCCACGGTGAACCACCCCCTCCGGGGTAAGTTTAGTCCACAGTCCGTGCAGCTACATGAAACCACATACTGAGGAAGTGACGTTTGAAACGAAGAGCCATTTTTACTCATCATAGTGTGTTTGCTTATGTTTTAGTGAGACAGATCCAGAACCTTCTGTGACACCAGAGTCATCAGGAGCTTCAGAAAGTGGATCACAGGTGAGTCCGCCCTTAACACCTGAATTGTATTGCTTGATCTCTGTCTCAGTGACTATAACAGCATTTACTGCAACAAAGATTCAACATGACTAAAACATTTTTTAATTGACTAACAACACTGAGAGCTGTCGCCATCCCGAAAAAAAAGAAAACATTAATATAGACTTAGCCTGAAGAGTGCCCCAGAGATGACTAAAAGCCTGTGGAACAACAAGCTAATCCTCACCAGAGGTAAAAAGCTAACACTAGGCTACAAACAGACCACGATATGGTTTGCTCGATATAATGTTGCCATGTGTGTGGCGGGGTTCAGTTTGATTACGTTCTATAGTCTCATTTAACCACGTGTTATCACCTGCCTTTTTTAAGACACATCACTCACGTAAAGTTCATTAGTGGGGTATTTACTGACCTGTTTTATTGACTTCTAGATGAAGGAACCAGCAGTGCAAAATGGTAACTTATTTACTGGTTTTAGGACTAATTCCTGGGGTACTTTATGAAAGACACACTCTCCACCCAGTGAGCTCGAGACTACCCCGAAACATACTGACTTTTGACTATTCTTAGTACATCCCTGAACCTGAGAAACGGAACTTACTGTTGGACATTTGTATTAATCAAAATCTTCATAAGCTGATGCATCAGCCACTAACTCAGAGTTTTTCTGACTTTTATTTCTTTCACAGAACTACCATTTAAGTGTTATTGGCCCCCCGCCACCTGTAAGGCCCCCTCATTCATCAGGTAAGAGGTTCGATTAGGGTCACTTAAAGAGATTAAGTGCGCTTGAAGGACGGACATTCTGTAACTAACAAACTGTCTCTGCTCTGTCAGGTCACCAGTCACGGCCACACCACTCTCACAGAGGAGGAGGCAGACCCTGGGACCGGTAAGGATCTATCTGTGGGAATATCTTATCTATTTAAAGTTTACCTTGTAATATAGAGGTGCACGCTTGTCACCTTTCAGCGAAAATCGCCCTTTTCAATACACAATAGGTCGTTTGTGAGATCTGTGTAGATCCGATGTGGTTTTGAAAAAGGGGGCTGGTAGTGGGGGTCTGGGACTGCGAGGACAGAGTCATTTTGAGTAAATGAGGTCAGTTTTTGTCTGCCTGCATGGCAAGAATCTCTTACAGTAACATTATACATGACAATGTGTCAAGCATGGGACTGTTTATTACCCTGATTAGGTTGAGTTGTTTTAATATAGCAAATTTTAGCCCTTTTTCCTAGCAACTCTGCTTTTACAGAATTACATTATGATGCATTCAAGCTCTGTTAAGTAAAAATGACTACTGGGTGATAAAAAAGTTAAATCTAAGCTCTTTCTTGTGATTGACCAAACAGCATTTTTGCACATAAGAGAACAGAAAACAGAAATATGACAACAAAAGACGACACTGTTGTGCAGGTGAGATTAAGAAACCCCCAGGGGCGTATGAGGAATCTCACCTCAGTAGGGATAATAAATTAATACAAAATCTATTTAATGAAGAAAAGTAAACAGCAAACTCAATCAAGCAAACTTCAAGTAAATCACCCAAAAGCAATAAATTAAAAAATAAAATGAAATATAAAAACTAAAAGACCACTAATAAAAAATATATATATATATATACATTTTTTTCACTAGCTACAAAATACTTTGATACATTTTGAGATCCAGCTCTGTACTCTCTTGGTTATTTTTTTTTAACCTGCCCTGAACTGATTTCCCCATTACAGTTCTTTTGTAGCAGTAAGATTACATTAAGTAGAGGGTGTTTCTCTCTATGTCTTCATGCTGAAATTGACTTGAAATCCACATTTCAAAACTGATGTTAAAAAAAAATCTACCTGGGGCGGCTTGTTCCCAGATCCTCTTAGAGTGTTTGCATATTTGACACCTTTTTCGCCCCCTGATGAGTTTGCACCCCTGGTAACATATCAGTCTCACAATGGTTTGTGTTCCTCTCTTTGCATCAGGTTTTACAGAAGTCGAGGAGAGCATCCCTCCACTCACCTCCAGACAGCTCCACCTCCTGCACCTGTTGCTCCAGTGTACCCAGCTCCGTCCCTGTACCCACCTCCGCCACAGCCCTACCCCCCTCCGTACACCTCTGGCCCTAGCCTTATCCCTCCTGCCATCAGTTACCAACCCCAGCCTGTTTATGCCCCTGGACCACCAGGGATCAACCCTCCCTGGGTTGCCCCCGGCACCCAGCCCCCTCTTATGCCTCTCCCCCCTCTTTCTCAGCCTCCTCTCTCTAAAGAAGATTTCTACAGACAGCGGCACCACAGACAAGACAAGTAAGTGGTTTAATTTTGGGTCTTCAAAACTGCTTATTGTAAATGTTTATGTATGCAGAAGAATATTAACATCACTCGGGGTGGGTTTGTGAATTCAGTGGGGCTGTACCCGACTCTGGCTGTTCAATACAAATATTCAACGAATCATTTTGTTTTCCATACAAAGTTTATCGGGCTCCACGGGACATTCAGTATGACAGCCGCATTCATGTAATAGCCTATAGCAAACAAGCTAACGATGCAGGTCGTAAATGTGCAACAACATTTTTTGCCATCACTTGATATCAAACAAAAGCCAGAGACTGTATCTTATTTAGTTGCTGTGAGCTGAAAATTGATCACTTCCAAGCCTAAAGTGTCTCCTCCTTTGTGCCACTGTCTGCTTCATGTCCATAGCTCCAAAGAATAGCGAGAAAGTCGAGAGCGCTCATTTGGCATCAAAATCTTGTGATCAAGATGTCACCAGAAGTACACTGCACAGCATACTGGCTAGAAAAAAAAAAAAAAGACTGCATGACTTGAAGCAATGTCAGTCGACTAAATTCCAGTATTTTTCTTTGTATCCACAGAGTTCAATCCAAACTGGATGAATTTACTAAAGACTTCCACAAAGAGCTTATGAAGTACAGAAATGCACCAAAGAGACGACGACCGTCCTATTCAAGGTAACGTAATTAAGAAAGCCTGTCAACATTGGTTTTAGTTTATACACAATTTCCATATGCATAATTCTTACAGCCATTTGTTATGTTCTTTACATAATCTGGTTTCCTTCTCCCTCTTGTTTCCTTCTCTCTTTCCTTTTCTAGATCCCGCTCATACAGTCGCTCTCCATTCAGCCGTTCTCCTTACTCTCGCTCCAGATCCAGATCAAGATCCAGGTCTTACTCTTATTCCCCCAGTCGATCCCGGTCCCGTTCACGCTCCCACGGCAGGTCTTATCCCCGCTCCCCTTATTCCAGACGCAATGGACGCAGCTATGGACGCTCAAGGTCAAGGTCCCGCTCTCGTTCAAGGTCTTATGGATATCGGCGCTCTGGCTCGCCACGTTCTCCTCCCCCGTACCGGCCAGGAGGGTGGGAGGGAGCGGAGGGAACAGGACCCTACAGGTCAAGGTCACGGTCTCGCTCCCCTGGCCCTGTTGGCTTCCGAAGCCGAAGCCCTGGTGGACGAAAACCACCTCCTCGGGAGCTACCACCATATGAACTGAAGGGTTCAAGTCCTGGAGGCAACGATCGTTGGGAAAGAGAAAGGTATCGACAGTGGGAGAAAGAATATGCAGACTGGTACAACAAGTACTACAAAGACTATGACAACCAACATCCCCCGTTGCATCACAGAGGCCGAGGCAGCAGAGACAGGGAGAGGGACAGAATGTCTCCGCTACCTAGAGATTACTCCCCCCAGGGGAGAGGAAGAAGAGGAAGAGAAGAGCGAGGTGCTCCTCCTCACCATCCTCCATCCTCCTCCTCAACAGGGACCAAGACCAGCACGAAAGTCACAAAGACAAAGAAAGTTAAGAGGAAGAGGACTGGGGAGGAACCAGAGCCGTCACATCAGTCAGTAGACAGAGGAGATGCTACGCCTGTCCGAGACGAACCAATGGACGAAGTTCCTTCACACTCTAAAACGCCTCCCATGTCTTCAAAGACTTCAGGCGGAGCTGCAACCTCTAAAGCTCCATCGTCTAAAAGCACTGCTGCACCTGCTAAACCCTCAACCAAGTCAACATCGAAGACTCCGTCTGATAAGACTAAGAAAGAGAAAGGTCAAAAGGTCAAAGCTAAAGTTAAGACAGAGGGCGTGAAGGTGAAGAGTGAAAAGGTGAAGAAAAAGGCTGGAGAAGTAGTGGTGACCAAAAAGAAAGACTCCTCCTCCTCTGCCACTAAACCATTAAAGACTGTTAAGACCAAACCAGAAGATGCTCCCAACTCAACTACCCCTAAGAAGGAAAAGAGTAAAAGCTCTGCTGTGAGACCCGCCCTGCTGAAGACGCCTCCACTGCCTTCCCAGAACTTGCCTGTACATCACCCCTCTCTTCACGACGGCCCTCGACCCGGCCACGACATCAGAGGGCGAAGAGATCTTCCACAGGGTGGTGGTCTCCTCCCCCTCCCCCATCCACACGGACTCCCACTCCTCCACCGGCCTCCCTCCCCCGATGGTCGGAGGAGGATGGAAGAGGGCCGATCTCTACTGGGACCTCCTCCTGGAAAGCTGAGGAGAATAGATGGGCTTGGGGGTGGAGGTGATATCATGTCCCACTCTCACATGTCTCATCAGCCCCCGCTCCACAGACTCCCACCCCCCTCAGACAGGCCTGGTCTTCTCCCCCTACCAGTGAGCCGAGAGATGGGCCGGGGAGACGCAGATCGAGGACCAGATCGAGGACCAGATCGAGGACCAGACCGAGTATCAGACCGAGGACCAGACCGAGGACCAGACCGAGGACCAGACCGAGGATCAGACCGAGGATCAGACCGAGGACCAGACCGAGGACCAGACCGAGGATCAGACCGAGGATCAGACCGAGGACCCATCAGACCTCTAATGGACCTTCAGGTGGGTCTGTTGCTCGTCCTCAGAAGCACCAGGATACAAAGATGTGTGTTTTTACAGAGGGTGTTTACAGATGTGTGTATTAAATAAGTTCACCATGTGATTTTTTTTCACATTAGTTCAATTATGTATTTCTCTTCTTGTATTTAATTTCACATCACCACAAGGGCGTCAGTTTATTTTGGTAACAGCTTAAAAAAACAGTTCATCAACCAGTCGATGATTTTATTAATCAAGTAATTATTTAAGTTAAACCTGAGTAAATTGTCCTGAATTCTTCCAAAAGGTGGGAAGAAGGCAATGAACAATTTGACCCAAAAATTAGCAAATTAGTAAAAGGTTAGAAAAAATTACCTGGAAAAACGGAAAAAAGAAAAGTAAAACATAAACTAGGAAATGACCCGAAAAAGTACTTTTGAAATAATAATGATTCTGAAACATAACTCTAAATAAGTTATTCTAATCACACTCAGTCTATAAACATTTCCTGCAAAGTTGCTTATTGCCCCCCCCCCCCCATATTTCTGAAGCAGAAATCAAACTAATATGCTCAGTGTTTAAAGGTTTAAATTCGTGTGAAAGGTGTCTGGGTGCAGCATGAGGAAAGTGATGATGATCCAGGCTTCAGAAGGTTAAATGTCAAAAATGCTGGTTCCAGCTTCTCAAAGGAGAATATTTGCTGTTTCT
Organism: Plectropomus leopardus; assembly: GCF_026936395.1. Taxonomy (NCBI): domain Eukaryota; kingdom Metazoa; phylum Chordata; class Actinopteri; order Perciformes; family Serranidae; genus Plectropomus; species Plectropomus leopardus. The sequence goes on from NC_142178.1 coordinate 20,318,899, forward strand.
TTTCATTTCTTGTATGTGGAATTTGTTTTGGTTTTGGACTCTCGCATGGACAAAACAAGCTTTAGTTGTCATTAAAATTCATTAACACATTAAATTCAGTTTTATTTTTCCAGTTAATTAGACACTAGTGTATTAAGTGGAAAAAGTAAATGAAGACAAAAAGGTAAAAATGTCTCATCACAATTTGTTTTAGTGCATGTTGACATTCAGACATATTTTTCCCAGTAATCCTTGACCCATAAATCTATATTGATGTTGATTAAACATAGCCATTAATTAACTTATCAATTCTGAAGTTCTCATTGCCATAAAAATGCCGAATCGTTTTTTATTTGTTCACCCTTGTAATATTTTTTGTGCTTTTTTCCACAGGTGAAGCCTACCCAGAGGAGGATAAAGTTGAACAGAGATCTGGGGAGAAAAGGCAGCACTGAGACAGCGCCCTCAGACAGAGCGCCGTCTGGTCCTGACAAAACCACCTCCACCTCAGACCGTTCGACTGCTGCTAACAGCTCCGAAGGAGACCGACCCAGCAGTACAGCAGAAGGTGGAAGAAAGGAGCAGTCAGCATCTAGCGAGAGGGGAGTCTCCAGAGAGAGGCCGGGAAGTGCTGGAGAGAGACTGCAGGGCTCAGACAGAGACAGAGACAGAGAGCAGAGCAGAAACTCAGGACAGGACAGAGAGCGAGACAGAGCTTCAGCATCAGATCGAGACAGAGACAGAGACAGGGGCACGACGTCTGATAGGGAGAGGGAGAGGGAGAGGGCCTCAGGCTCTCAGAAGATAGCAGTTACAGTAGAGCGAGACGTTGAAGGAGAGAGGCCAGCGAGGACAGAGCGAAAGAGCTCCAGTAGTGGAAGTTCAGGAGGGAGGTCTGTCTCTCTGGATAAAATGACCATCGCAGAGAAATCGGCCATCTCCAGGAGCGTGCCGGACCCTCAGGAGAAGCCAAGCACATCATCCAAGGAGAGAGGAGAAGGGTCGGAACGATCTGCAAAACCTCCCAGGTAGGGCTGCTCGATTATAGCAAAAATGATAGTCACGATAATTTTGATTGATGTTGAAATCACAATTATTTAACATGATTGTTCACTGGCCTTCAGTACATCATGCAGTTATTGAACATTAACTGGCGTTTACTTTTAACACTGGATGTCCTTTAACCTTTAATACAAGTGAAGTGGAAAAAAAGTAAAAGCTTTGTGGTGCAGCCACGACTGTAACATCTTGCACATTACTGTAGTTTTTTCACGTTCACATAATAATAAAACCTAACCCAACTAATATAATTTAACAGTACATAACAGTTACTGTATCAATAACAGCTAAATAAATTTTGAATTGGGATCAATAATTGATTCACTAACTCAGGAGAGACTCAGCACACAGACATTTCTCCATTATCTGTTTAGGAGCAGCTGGGAGTGTCATTACAATGAGAAAAGCTGGTCCACCTTAACAGTCCACCTTAAGGGACCCTGGTCTGCGTCCAGTGCAAAGCTAACTTAGCTTGCTAACTTTGGGGCTAATTTCTGTCACTTTAATCAGCAGCTGGCGAGCTAGACATGGGAACGTGTCTCGAGTCTTGAGGAGTTGAAGCATTTATTCTTTGACAGACAGCCTCGCTCGTGCTCGCTCTCGCTCTCGCTGCTCACACTCACTGTCTGGAACCAAAATTAGATGGCAAAGTTTCCAAACAATCAGAGAGGCAGTGCGCTGCAGCTCTCTGCTTTCAATCCGTGCTGAAACTTCTGTTTGGACTTTGGGGGGGATGGGCCGAGAACTGGGAAAGGGTGCACTTGGTTTACAAAATAAACGACAGAATGGGAGCAACATTGTCAGGCTCATCATGCCACACAAAACTGTTCCATCTCTATTATCTTCCAGGTCTGTTTTTCCCTGCTGCTTGTCAAACCACCTCCCATATCCATAATATAGTGATTATATATGGTGGCTCTGTAAACACAGTTGTTAATATGTGTAATTATATCTTATTCTTGTTTCCCAGGAGCGTGTCCAAGGACAGAACAGAGAAGAGTGTCCCCTCAGGAGAGAAACCAGCTGCTGCTCACAGAGAAGGTAATTTGAATCTCTTTATGTGTGCAGGCGCGTGTGAAGCGATAACTTTGATTTTTATCTTGTGCCATCTAATTAGGCATTGATTAAACCTGTGTATCCTTCCCTCCTCCCTCCTTCTCTTCCAGCAGGCAAAGACTGTGAAGAGTCTGTTGTGAGGAGCAGACCAAGGATCAGCCGAAAGGCCCTGACGAGCCACACCGTCAGCTCCAGTCGGTGAGTCTAATGAGCCTCTGCTGTAAGAGGTTACTTACTATAAGAGACTATTTGATTGTTCATTTTTAAATATTTAACGTGTGCATTGTGTCGTTTAAATCCTTGAATATTTTTTGCTGGTTTGTTGTTATTGTTATTGGCACATTCTGTGATTTATGTGCAATTTGAATACCTTGCTGTAAACCACCACTTCTTCAGGATAAATACAGAATCACAGTTTATATGAGTGGCAGTGCTTTGAAATCATGGGGGAGTATCAAGAAACGGAACATAATTGGTGCCAGTTCCTGAGTCATCAGTATGAAAATATTGATAAGCTCCTGGAAAAACGGAGCTGCTGTCAGTATTTATGAAACTTTCATTCTAAAAAAGCGTCTTTTCTTACTGTCCACTAACAGTTACAAAGCTGCTGGCGTCAGGCAGCATGTATTTGACATTATAGAACTGCATGTTTACATTTTGTGCCCTCAAGTCACGGCTGACAGGGCAACAACGTGTGGGCTGTCTGTGTTTCATTTAATAAAAATGCAGCTAAATGTAATATATGTAAAGGTAGTTGTGTGTAAAGCGTGTACAACATTCTGCTGAAGTAAAGCTGAGTGTTTGACTACTTTACCAAAGCAGCTGCTACAACTACGTCTTTGTTGCTGCCTCGCTGCTCTGATGCTGATTAGATTTGCCAAACCAACAATGCACCTGTGTCAACCTTAAAAAGACAAAGTTACGCTCCTTAGCGGTAAAAAATACCTCAAGAACACAGTTGGTGTCAGTTTTAAGCACCTCTAATTTATGGTCCTAAACAATCCCATAGACAACATTGCTCTGACTGCACAACAGTGCTCTGAATTTATGAACGGACTAGTTTGTGTCACTGCGCGCTGGCGCTTTATTTACAAATGCACCCAGTGTGAGCTGCCCTGACAACCGGAAGTAACGATTGTTGATTTGCTTATTTTTGTTCATGTTTTAACTGTTGGGAGATGACCACGGCTCTTACCCTACTGTAATAACTGTTTAATCCTTCATGTCCTCTCTTTATTTTTTGGACCAAAATTAAAGTTAGTGCTATCAATAAGGGCAAAGATAAATATTGTTATTCCTAAGCAATATCAATATCTGTATCAAAAATCCTAATCCTAATGTAAATGATAGCCATCACTGTTAGAAATAGAGTAGCTTTCCATCTTATTTTTTGTCAGCTGTTGATTATTGAGCAGTGCAGCAGGAAATAAACCTGCACATACTTAAAGATTATATTTGAAATAACTGACTGACAGAGTTAATCAGAAACGCTGGTGATAGATTAAATGCCCAAAGTTTCTTTGGTTCAACTTCTCCGATTTTTTCTCGGTTTTGAAACTTTTCTTTGTGTTATGTGATAATGAGAGTTGAGTATCTTTTGATGGAAAGCAATTTAACAAGTGCAGACAAGCCATTTAAAGATGCTACTTGGGATTTTGGTTATTATTCATAATTTTCTGACATTTTATAAACCAAACAATTTATCAAGCACATAATCAGCCAATTATTTGGTAATGAGAACAATCATTTGCAGCCCTTGCAAAAATGTTTTTGTATACACAGCCTTATTGGCTTTTATGTGAAAAGATTGCTCAAAACAAAGTCATGTTCCTCGATCACCTAAAATGGGAACTTCGCAGATTTTACACAAAATATGTGTAAAAAGTTGTGTAAAGCCCTTTTGGGCTTTTCGGTTGGAGACTTAAGCTCACCAGACCTCCATAGCCTGCTCCTCTTCGCTGCTGGAGGCTAGCGGGCCAAGGCTACAATAACTGCTTTGAACATTAAGCACTCAATGCTCCAACTGAGCTGTCAGCGGCGCAGTCGCACTTCTGGAAATGTAGGCAGCAGCTTTTCACAAGGAAGAAGAATGTGAAGTGAATTTGAATGTGGAGAGGAATGCGTGGAATAAAAAAAGGTGATCTCTCTGTTTCTGCTGCATCAACTTTGATCATTTTTGTTCATATCTGTTCATTGTTAGCCTGACAGTGTTTTAGGACTTCAATTCAGCAGAGCACTCTTTCAAACATGTCTGTTTTTCCTTTAACACTAGGTCATCTCAAGAAACAAAGCGAGACTCAGACAAAGATCCGAAGAGTGTTCCCTCTAAACCTGCAGAGCAGCCTCCATCCAGCCCTGTGAACAGCCGTGACCGCAGCCCGAGCGTCAGCCCAGCAACCAGCCCGGCCAGGGAGGAGCAGCCGCTCATTCAGCCCCCGCCTCGCTCCAAGTGGGAGAGAGAAGATGACGAAGAAGGCCAGGAAAACGGACTCAGTGCACCCAAGGAGCCCTCACCAGTGCCACAAAGGGGCCGAGGAAGGGAGGGGCAGACTGAGGCACCTAAACTTGTCAGGGCTGAAGGACGGGACGCCACAAAGGAGGAGAAAAGAGGTGCGGTGAGAGAAGAGAAGAAGGGGAGAGCCCCGAAGGAAGAGGGTAAAGGTGGCAGGACGGCACAGACAAATTCTGACAAACCAACCAAAATAAAACTTGTGAGAGAGGAGGGGAGAGGTGGAGGAAGAGATGAAGGCCGGGGAGTGACAGGGAAGGAGGAGAGAGCTGCAGAAGGCAGAGGCGGAGGAGGACGAGAGGAGAATCGTGGCCCGGAGCCCAGGAGACAGCGTTTGTGCTCTGACCTGGGTCGAGAGACGGATGAGGCGGCCTTCGTCCCCGACTACAGTGAAGGCGAAGGCTCAGAGCCGGAGGGAGGAAGAAGCGGCAGCGGCAGTCTGTCTCTCAGCCAGCCCTCCAGCCCAACCCCGACCAACCACAGCGGGTCGGCGTCCACCACGGCGGATAAGAAGAAGAAGAAACACAAGAAACATAAAAAACACAAGAAGCACAAGAAACACAGCGGCCAGGACAAAGAAGGAGAACAAAAGCAGCACAAGCACAAACACAAGAAAAAGAAACACAAAAAGAACAAAGACAAAGATGTGGACGAAGAGGAGGAGAAAGAGGAGAAGGTGGAGAAAGCAGAGAAAATAGAGAAAGCGGAGGAAGCGGCTCTATGCTAACAAGGGCTAAGCAAAAACTGCATCTGTAACCTTCTTTGTTAATGAGGAGATAACAATGTATTTAGAAATACCAGTTAACACTGGCCTGCTGCTCCATGTGCCACTCTGAGTTAACGTCGACGGATCAAACGAGTCTTTGACTGTCCACGACACTGGAGGGCTCTCCGGCTGTCGGTCACTTAATATCACTGCAGGTCGCCAGCTTACCAACGGTACTTAGCTGTGCCTGGACTGCAGCATTGTGACCGCTGCTGAGGTTTCCTTTGTGTTCATTGTGAGCCTCTTCTTTGTGACTTTAGTTCGGGAAAAACTCGGGAGTGATGCTGTGCAGGCACCGTTGTGATCGACCTAAAGCCGGCCAGTAAGAACTCGATGATAATAAGTGACCACGCAGCAGCGAATCTAAACGATAGGAATAACGAACACTGTACTCAGGGATGTGATTGCTTCTTCGTAGAGGAGGAATTGCTGCTTCTCTGCCTCTGATTAATTTGTAAATAGAGATGAACTGTTGCTTCACATAATAATTTTCTCTTAGTTTGTTTTGCTCACATCCCTGTGTGCTGTTCAAGGATTAAAAGCTGAATAACCTTCATTGCTGTGAAGGCCATTGTAAGCGCTTTCTTTATGGACTGTACCAGCGGTTTTGCATGTTTTAGCACAAGATATTCAAATCATTTATTTCTCTATCACTGCTTACATTTTCAAGGTTGATAATCTCATTTTAAGGCAGACATTGCTGTCAGGTCTTGCCAGTGCAGTCTCTTTTTGCTCGAAATTGATGCACATTTAAAATTAAGGCAACAAAATGTACTTGGATAGATTACCTATCAAAGCAAGGTTAACTTGCTGCACGTTTTTTTCTTTTAACCCAACTTCACATAGACGAAATAGCTGTATTTGAAAATGGTTAGCATTATATACTTTGTGAATGTGTTAAAATGTGCAAAACCACCAGTATGGCCCTTTTAAGTTAAAACAAACCTTTTTGCATCCATGCTACACTGGATTGTATGAGTCTAGGATGTGTTTATTAATAATGTTTAATCAGTTGGCACGTTTTTGTTCCCAAAGGTGCAGTAGCTGTCTATCACGTTGTCTGAGTGAGTGGATGTGTGTCTGTCGGTGTGAAAGTGAAATGTGACGGAAGTGGGACAAATTGGAGGACTGCTGTTCTTACAAATGAGTTCTTTCTTTTTTTTTTTAATTAAAATGTTTTGACCTCATGAAAATGTCTGTTGTGTTTCATCTGTGATTGAACGCCATGTTGCGTAATGACCACGCGGATGAAGATTATGTGACTGCACTAAAATGACAAAGATGATCATTTGGACTTTTCAAGGGCATCATTATAATATTTCAGGTGTTTGTAATAAGAGCTTTTCATGTAGACATAGATAGAAGGTGCCAGTGATTTAAAAAAAAAAAAAGATTATATGGCGTTGCAGTAAAAAGATCACAACCCACACTGAAAAAAATCAAGTAAAGATTTTCTGTTGAAACTATAACTGAAAAAACTGTGTAACCCTGAATTCATGATGTGTAGTGTACTTGAGTCAAACTGGACTGTAAGTGAGTTACAGTCTTGCAGCATTAAAAGCAACACGCTAGAATAAAAATGACCTCAGAGTTCACACGAACCTCAACTTTTCTGGCAAACATCTCACTGTTCGGCTCACAACAGTGAGTATAAGCTACTTAAATGTTGCACATAATAATGGCCGTAGCACTGTATGAAATAAGACTTACTTTGCAAGAGCCCAACATAATAGTGTAATCGTCCTTTCTTAAATATAGAGTTTACAACAGTGTATCGAACAGCTCAGTAACATGTTGGTAAAGTTGTTAAACCATGATCCGTTTTTTTTTTTTTTTTACCATGACTATGTTGACAATGGGATTACCACGGAAGAGCACACGCTCATACAGAAGTATGCCCGCTAATACATTTTTGTTGCACTCTCTTGACCTCAGCATAATTTTACAAGAGCACTCGTGAATTTTAGTGTGACTTTCATCTGAATTTTTGATCTAAAGACAGTCTTCTGCTTTTTGTGTACTCTGCACCATTACTGAATTATCGAAATCTGAATACCCCTTACTAGCTAAGACCTGAGTATAATTACTTGGGCTTTCGATTATGTGTAGATGACACAAGTTTCCTCTGTGCTCTAATAATGTGTAAACACAACATCAGAGCATTTATATTTTTAAAATTTAAATATCTCAATATTTTGTCTAATTAAGGAGTCAAACGTAGAAAAATGGTGCCTAAAATAGTAAAAAAAAAAAAAAAGGGTTTTAAAACTAAAATCATAATGATATAAAGCAATTAAAAAGATGAGTATAAATTAGTAGCAAGATTGACATCATATGCTACTCCTGATATTTGCAGTAAGAAAGCAGAAGGCAGACATACAGTATCGGTGATAAAAGGACAAAGACTTACTGCAGCACACAGAGTATTAGATATATTTGGAGATGTCAGGATTTTTCAGAGGACTGAGTATGTCTTCGAAAGCACTTCCCTAAGACACAATGGTGATTTTTATGGTCTTTGGCAGCTCATTTCTTTACGAACATGAATAATTAAAGTAAAACTTCCCACAAGAAAGCGAGTGCAGTGAGACAGACTGAACACTGTGTGGAGCTGTAAGTCCTACAACTTCGCACAAACCGAGACAGATTAACAAGAAAATTTCTCATATTCCTCATCTCCAAAATACAACCCCACATGTCACTACCTTTCTCTCTCTCAGAGCACACAGCAATAAGCTTTTTGTGTGTGTGTGTGTATGTGATTTTTGTAGGAGTGTGTACCTAGTTGGGGAGATGGCGTGACTGTTGGATCACAGAGGAAACAGGCTGACGGCAGGAGAAGGGGTTCACACAAAGGTTGAGGGAACACTGTGAAATGAGAGGACAGCAGATGTATTTTTCCCCAAACAGCAGGACATAAGAGCACATTCTCAGCTTAGTCCCTTCATTGTGCGTGCGTGCGTGTGTGTGTGTGTTTCTGTAAGGTCATGCTTAATGGACTCTGAGATCAGTGAGACCATTAGAGAAGATTAAGATATTGTTTGTTTTAACCCCCTGCTCAGATTATCATCACACCACGTTGTCCCTCTCGTCTACCGTCCCACAAGGTTAACTCTGCATGCATGTGTCCGCGTGCCCACACGTGTGTGCGCATGTGTGCACCTGTTATCTGCCCGTGTGTATTCGTGTGTCTGCTTGTGTTTTGCCTTACAAGCGTGGCATCATTTCCTGTCATCAAGGCCAAAGGTTGCTTAGCAACTTCACTTCTGCCGATTGTCAGAAAAGATGCGTCTCCACTGACTCACTCACAAGCTAACTCTTTCTTATCCTGTCATAAATGTAATGTCTGAGGAAGATGCTGGCTGTGTGTGCATGATTGCTCATGCATTTGTACGGACCACTGTGCATTTATGCTTTGCAGACACGGTACAGGAAAAGCCGACAGACAGACAGAGAGAGAGGAGAGAGGGATGTGTAAATGTATTGTCTGATAGATTTCTGTGATTGCTCGAACTGATAAAAGGGATGAGTCAGTGATGTTAATGCATGGCAGGATCTCTCCAGTTGTTTATCTAAAATACAGCAACAATCTGAGTAGCTTATTGTGCTGGTGAAAAAGATATTTACGACTTCGATTTGTTACAGTAACTTTTCTTTGTACGTTAAAGTCTTACTGTGATTACAGTTTAGTAAGGTAGTAGATTACACACTGCAGATTACAGTGTAAATATTTTGTACTTATCAAAAAAATACTGGTTACCCATACAGAGACACATTTAGGTACAAATAAAACAGATAAGACACAAGACACAGTGGGGAAATAAGGGGAACTGTATTTTAAACAGTACAAATCAAGTATTTAAAGGGTATGGTAATATTGGTGAGTAACATGGCAGACTCGTCATTTATATCAATTAAGGTAGATAAGACTAAGTATTACAGACAGCTCTCAGTGTGATGGAGAACAACTCAAGTTCACCACAAACGTCAGCCTCCCTAAGTGATTATAAAGTTAAATCAGTTCCTCCTTCAAACACTTTCCACAAAAACTGAACATTACGTAATCGCTTGTTTTCATTCATTTTTGTTCCTTACAATCAATTTACTCCTTCAAATTAAAGCGGTATGTTGTCTCTTAAAGGAAAAAAACAGCCTATTTGAAAAACACTGACTGACACATGAACTAAAATATTAACTGTGCTGGTACACGTCTTTGCACATCATATAATTACTTACATTAACTGTGAATGTAAAAAACTCTCTTAACTCTCCATATTGACGTGGATTTCAGATAGTCTATATACTACAACAACATCAGCAAATTCCTGAAATACAGCTATGGCTTTTAGTTTTGGTGTGTCACCCCAAAGACTTTCAGTGGACCCATCTGGCCACCCCTATGAAAAATGTCTGGAGGCACCATTGCCTTCATGTAGGATTTATTGCAGGACCGCTGAATTAGACTGCATTGGTTTTAGCTAGCTGGACCCAATGAACTGGCAACTGAATGTGTGAAACGAGTGAGACTCTACAGCCGTGGTTTCAGCTCTGTTATTCTGGACTTAGACGGAGCAATGCTTTGAGCCAGGGGTGCCTGGACCTTTTTGAATGGGGGCAAGATTATATAGTGTAAAAATACATGTGGGCCAACTGCTTCTTGCATAAAATAGGTCATTTTAAAAAACCCATAAACAAATAAGACAACCGACACTTTTTCATCTTTTAGTGAAAATGTATTGTTCTCTGTTCACTTCACATGTCTTTGCTGTGATCATGTTGGCAGTTAGTTGGAAATGTCGGCTGTTAGGGAGCGATTCAGTTTGCTTGTTTACTGTTTGTTGATGTAAACACATTAGTTCCTATTGATGCATGCCTTCAAGCTGTATTATAGTCTTGCCATTTTTAGTTGAAGGGAAAAAATGCAAAGTGATCATGCTTGATTAGCCAATATTGTGTGGCGGGCCACATATAGTTTATTTTTAAAGTCAAGCCGAGGGCCGTTTAAATCTGGTCCAAAGGCCACAATTGGCCCCTGGGCCAGACTTTGGACAGGCCTGCTTTGAGCTAAATGCTAACATCAACATGTAAATGTGCTCACAATGACAGTGCTTACATGCTAATGTTTAGCAGGTGTGAAGTTAACACATCAGTATTCTAGTTTAGTGCATTAGCATGATAACATTTTTTAATTAGCACTGAGCACAAAGTACACTTGAGGCTGATTGGAATGACATTAGCTTTGCAGGTATTTTAACAAAAACTAAACTTCAAATTAAAATTTAGACACGATTATGGCACTAGATGAAAAGTTCTGGCATTTCCAAAGTTACACTTAATCCTGAGGGCGGACATGAACGTTTGGACCAAATTTTCAAGTTAATCCATCCAACAGTTGTTGAGACATTTCACCTGAAACCACAAAATTGAACCTTATGGTGGCGCTAGAGGAAACGTCAGGGGATCACCAAAGACAGTGTCATTTTGTCTGGGAACAACAAATGTCTCTACAAAATTTAATGGCAATCGACCAAGTAGAAGAAATTTCAGTTTGGACAAAAGATGGTGGACCAACAGACCAAGAATTATGTGCTTACGTGCTTTTACAAGTAATTTTAAATTAAATTTTCCAAAGATACCTCAGAATATGAGTATTATCACCCTGTTTCTCCTACACTTCCTGTGGATTCCTGGTATACCCTGTAATTATGTAATATGTGCCAGGTAATTTAAAAAATACTTGCAGTGTAATTTCTTTTTAGACCCCATCTAAATGCAAATTTGTTACTCCCTATTTTCTGTGCTTCACCCATACCTATAAGTATTTTATTGATAACCTGTATAAACAACATTTATGCTGTAATTTGCAGGCTGCAGCGTTTTACCACAAATACTTACCACTGTGTATATAAATAAGCATTAAGGTAAAGACTCAGGGGCAGGAAAAAGTGATTAACAGAGACAGATAATTACTGTTGTGTCCTCTGTCCCCCTGCTCTGAAAACGGAAACTTTAAGAAGCTGACATCGACACCGCTGACCATGCCGTGTGTGTGTGCGCACTGATAACCTCTTCATGTGCTACTACTGTAACCAGGTCAAGTAAAGCAGCAGGCGGGCTCAGTGTCACACTGCTCATGTGTTCTGGCACACGTGTGCATGTACAGTATGTGTGCATTCGCGCCATGTATCAGGATGTGCCCTAAGGTGGTTGTCATGGCAATTTCAATGATTGATCAAAATTATTGATCTGTAATCGAATTCCAACTGTGTGTGTGTATTTGTGACAATGGCATGGAATAAAACACTTCCCTGTATATAATGTTATGTGATGGTCACCATGGAAACACACCCAAGGGGCGCCTACCACACACTGATAATAATGTTTGGCCTAGATACCCATCCTCAACCGATAACAGAGGGAATGTATCTCTGTGTGTGTGTGTGTGTGTGTGTGTGTGTGTGTATATTTCAGTGACTAATGTAAACCATCATTTGAACACACCACAGTGACGGAGCTGGAGTAAAAAATGCATGAAATGATTCTGTGGAGCAGAAAGAGTCTTGCATGAGTTACACGAGACAGCAAGTGTGAGAAGGATGAGACGAGCTGGAAGGAGAGGGAAAACGAATGGCAGTGGGAGTGGAATCACACAGCTAGGGAGACCCAATAACAACCGATTACTACCAAACGCACGCACACACACACACACACACACACACACACAAAAACACACAGAAACACTGAGGCTTCCAACACTGCTCATCAGTTTTCTTCTCGGGGAGAGTGAGATGTTAGCCGTGGAGGTCTGCGTGTGTTGTCCTAGATATCTTTAACTGTGTTGTTGAGATATACTAAATGTTTGATGTATTCTGCCGCTGCTGTAACAGTTATGATAGCTGCGAGGAGTCTTGTCTGGTGTGGGCGTTGATTGGGTATTGCACGGTGTTTCCCTACTCTGAGTAAAAATCTCATCTCAGTTTCTAGCCTCACTAGTGGTGAATATGATGGTCAGTTTGAAAATCCAACTCTTTGAACCAGAGGAAAATATCCCCACAGTTTGGTACAGACATTTCGGCACTCGGATTGACTCAGATGATCCTCTGACTTCATATCAACGCCTCCCACAGATAACAGTAATACACCTAAGATAAGATGGAACTGTGTTCTTTTTTTTTTCTTTTTTTGCAACAGTTTCTATAGAAAGCAGGAAAAAATGCAAGTATAACTTGTCAATAATGGTGCAAGCTTAAAGCATCAATAAACAGAGTTCCCAAATCCACAAAATCCAAAATTGCCTATAGTAGCCCATGTGTATGAGAATGCCATGTATCTTCAATATCAAACTTGAAGTGCAGGTACGTGTACGGGGTTAATTCAAAATGTTTGATGATTACTTCCCTGATATTGCATTTGATACCTCGTTTAGAAAGTTATGACAAGATAGAAATAACTTACAAATGAAGACAAATAAAAACATAAAGTGACAATGCAAAGTGTTAAGCCATCACAATCCACAAGTCTCTGCAATGCTATCACTGAAATGAATCGCATTCTTCCAAAAGTTGTTCCCTCATTTTGTGTTTTAATGATGGTAGTAGAGCGCAAAGTCCCTCTCATACTCATCAAAGGTCCAGTTTAGGATTCAGTGGCATCAGGCTACAGATTGTGTGTAGGATGACTACAGTGGCCAACACGAAAACGTGCATGTCCTTATCCAGAGCCAGTGCTCCATTTGTCAGTTCTAACTGTAGAGCAACATTTAGAAGGACTCTGTGGGGGAGGACCGCTCATTATGTAGATACAAACGGTGATGAACTAATGAAAACATAGTTATGAATATTATATAACATTGCTGCCTACTGATGCTCCTTAAGCCTACACACTGCAGCTTTAAACCATTTTATGACCCCTTGTGCCCTGTAAGGAAACATCTGCATGTCTTATGATTCTCCTGTCTGCAAACTTATGACCACAGGCCCATCAGCCTTAGTTTTATATTGAGATAATGTTTACATAGCACGCTAACATGTTACCGTTAGCACTCTATCAAGCTAAAACTTAGCATGTTACACTTAAATGCTAAATATTAACAAGTTAACAGGCTTACAAGCCCCAACTTATAAGCGAGGATCATTTTAGCAGGCTAATAAGCTACCATTTTACATATAAGACTCCTTATTTTCTATACAAGCTAACTGTGGGCATATTAACATGTTAAATAACACATATGACATGTCAACTCAAATTATGCAAGTGGTACAGCAGAGGCTGAAAAAGTGATTTATCTTGAGGCAATATGAAGCCAATTTTTAGCTTGCATTATTTGCACAAATGTATGTGCTTTAAGTGCTTATTTTGGTCTCTCCCTTTTTCTGACCTCTTGTAGGCCTATCTATGCATTTATTGGGATAAGTGTTAGTTTTTCACCTAACCTGACTTCATATGCAGTCGGACCTCCACTAAAATCTGCATCGCTTTCAGTCTGAACACACCTTGACAATGTCGTGCTGAGCCTAACAAGCAGAGTCGGAAATGGCCACAGTATGGCGGATAAACCCTTTTGAGCTAAGTAACAACAAGGCTTTTCCTTTAGTACAGCAAATTTGATTTATTTTGCCCTGCTAGTAGGATCTAAAAATAGCTAAGTTGTCTGTCTATTTTTGATGTCTCTAAATTTGTTTTCTAGCATGTAATGAGCATTATAGCCTCTCAGAGCTGCTACCGTGGGACTCTTGTTTTCTGACTAATGGAGTGCAAACATTAAACAAAACATCCCCAGAAAATTATTTGGAGGCAATATGTAGATATTAAAAAATTAGCAGGAGAGCATTTAAGACTAGTGCTCCCTGTAAGCTGTTTGCTTAGACCTACTGTAAACTGTAGTTCTAATATTAGTTCCCAAAGTGGGATCCTGGGACTGCCCGGGGGCCTTCAGGGAATTGGATGGAGCCCCCGGAAAAATGAGCAGAAGTTGAGTTTCAGCTCTATTTTAAGACGTTAAAGATGCCTATTCTGCCTTTTTCACTCTGTGCCTTGTTGTTACCATCTCAGTCTCACTGTGAAAAATACACTTCTAATTGATGAGGGTTCATTAAAAAAACATGTTATTTATGATATGCAAATTAATCAAGGGCTAAATTAAACCATGGTGGTAAGTAACAAAGGACATTTACTACAGTTTTGAGGTACTTGCAATATACTTGAGTCTTTCCATTTTATGCCACGAAATATCTCAACTTCAATTTACGCCTAGTTGATGCAAATATTTACAAGCAGTGGTGTGGACTTGAATCACATGACTTGGATTCTAGTCACAAATTTGATGACTTCAGACTCGACAAAATCAAAAAAGACTTGCATATCAACTTGGCTTTTTACATCAGTGACCTTCCCCCCATGCCCAAAGATTGTGTTATTTAAAAACAATTCAATTAATTTTCATTCATTGCGTGGTTCAACCAACATTAATGCTATTCATTTACAGCAAGTCAACACTTAATTCTCCAGATGATCCACATTGTTTGAATCAATCTGACAGCATCCAACAGAGTGGTCAACAGAAAACAAATTGCAGTATGCAAAAAGTGTGGATCGAAAATTACATACAGAGACACAACTTCCATGCAACATTTGAAGCTGCAAATAAACAGTGAGTAGAGGCTAATTTTAACATTGCAGGCTAATGCTTTACTAATCTCAAATGTTATTAATCTAATGTTAAAATGGCATTTTGTGAAAAGCAAATTATGACTGGTTTGGGACTGGAGACTCAAAGTTTAGGATTTGGGACTTGTCAGCCTTTGGAGTTGACTCGAGACTTGCCTGTCTTGACTTGGGACTTGAATGCAAAGACTTGAGACTAATTTGTACTTGCAAACATTAACTAGGTCCCTGCTAGCTGCTTTTTCTGATTATAATTTTGAACCAGATAATCATCTTCTAAAATATTATATGTTTATATTTATATTAGAATATTATATTAGTGTTTTTACTTTTGATGCTTGAGAACATTTTACTAAAAAAAAACCCATTGCATTTTACTGCACTAAGTAAAAATTTGAATGCAGTACTTCAACTTTGTAATGGAGTATATTTTACATTATGCTAATGCTACTTTCAGTGGTGGGTAAGTATTTAGTTAGTTTACTTAAGTAAATGTACTAATACCACTGTGAAACAAACAAAAGTAAAAGTCGTGCATTGAAAATGTTACTTAAATAAACGTAAGTAAGTATCATCAGGAAAATGTTCTCAAAGTATGGAAAAACAAAAGTACCCAATTAAGGAAATGAAAAATAAAAAAAATTTATCCACACACACCCCAAAATGACAAACTGTTTAAAAAGGAAAAACTAGCAAATGATTTAAAAATTTGTTAAAATACCTGCCAATGTACCCAATTCAGAAAATACAAAAACTCCCCCAAAACTAAAAAAAAATATTTAAAAAACAAGAAAATTACTTCATTGTTTATCAGAATAGTTGCCAATCATTTTTTTTTGTCAGTCAGCCAATTGATTAATTGACTAATCATTTCAGCTGTCCTTGTATAAATGATTGGTTAATTTAATTTCTAACAAAACATAATATTGTATACACTTTTCTCATGGTTTTATGCAAAAATCTTATGTAGGGGAGTAAAAGTATAAAGTGGGATGAAAAGAAAAGACTCAAGTTAAGTACAAGAACCTGACATTTGTACTTATGTAGGATACTTGAGTAGGCCACTTACTTATATTCCACCACTGGCTACTTTCACTTAAGTAAAGGATCTAGATACTTCTTCCACCACTGTGATAGATGCAGTTTTGGTCAGTAGGACGAGTAATTCCTTGTTCTCTAAAACCTGATGTGGCATAAGCTGATTTCAAGGTATTTTGTTGAAGCTCTGCCACACCTCTGGGTTTAGTCAATCGACATCCTTGCTGAGCCTGACTGTGAAGCATCATTTCTTATGTGACAGGAGCACCCCCCCGCCCACACACACACACACACACACACACACACACTGTCCGGGGTCGCTGGCTGGTGAGATAACCGCCAGGCAGAAACAGAAAGAGGGATATTGGGAAGGGGTGCACTGTGAGGCGGAGGAGAGGGGATCAGTCACATGCTCTGACTTGCTCCGTCAGTGTCAAGTTAGCCAGTATTAAGAATAAAGCTCTCACGCCAAAACCTTCAAAATAAAACAACCATAGGCGCAGATATAGTGCATATGATTGATATTATTATTTTTGATTTTTTAAATTCACTTAACTGTATGATGGGACAGCTCCAAACTGCATGGAAGCTACGAGGACAATAAAATGCAAAAAAAAATTGATCTCAAAAATACCAATTAAAAAAAATAAATTAAAAGCCAGAATGAAATGAGAAGAAAAATCACCGGACATATAGTTATTGACGGTAAACATTGTGTTTCTTTTTCTCTACGGTAAACATTAAATTTGGATAACTTGTTCCCAAGGAAACCAGGTCCTCCTAACCATTTTATTGGAGGCGGTGATTTCTATTTTATTTTCTCACGAAACACTTGCTAAGTAACTCTTTTTTCCAATTCAAACTAACTAAATAAGTGCTGAGAGAAAGCCCAAAGAATAGACTTAACTTCATGCCATATTTAACTATTAATCTGTCGACTAGTAGACATGGCAGCTATGCAAAACTAGCTAAAAACTCACATTTGTAGCTATTCAGCAGATTCTACCATTCGCCCACAAGGTAAGCTCAAGTGACAATTTCAACCGATATTTGATCAATCTATGGACGCTTTAGTACTGTAATGTAGCTTCCGGGACTAGACTGTCTTATTTTGAAGGTAATCCGAGTCCTCCCGGTCTGCCTGTGTCTGTGTGACTTGACGCGGCTCTCCCTCTCCCCGGTGCGCCTGAACTCCGGTACCTGACACCGCAGAGCGCGTCCAGCGGCAGAGGGGACGCAGACGCACGGGGGAGACGCCTGGCCCTATTTAACTTTACTTTTCCCGATTATTAAAACTTCTGCGCCACATTCCTCTCTAATTTTTTTTTCTTTTTTTTAATCCTCCCGACTGACGGACTGAGTTTGGATATCGGCAGGGAGGGGGGAGGAGGCAGAGGACCAGCGGGCTGCTCTCAGATGGAGCACCAGGGCTCCGGGAGCTCAGGGCGCACGGCGGACCCAGAGTGAATGACGCTGGTGGATGGACGCTGCTCCCCCGGTAAGGACTGCAGATAAAGTTTTTGGTTTTTGTGATATAATATAGGCTACTTTTTCTTTGCTCTCCTGTCCCGGGCACTGCGTTTTCTGGATGCCCATGGCATAATAGAAAATGTCCAGATCCTATGATGTCGCTCTTTGTCAATGGCGGTGTGTCTTCCATAAAAAAAGGGAAGAAATTAAAATAATATTCTCATGTGCAGTTATAAAGTGCTTGTGGTATACTGTTCGTGACCTTATTGTACTTTATACCAGACATATATATTTTTTACATATCACAAAATGCCACATAAATTAAGAGACTAATTTTGAGATGTTTGGTTTCATAATATAGCATTAATTAGACTGTTTTTCCTTTGAGTGCAATGCTCGGAAATGTTATAGCCTCATAGGTGTCGTCGGTATATGATATTGGTTGGCCTTGAGGAGGATATATTGCAACTGTGTAACACAAAGAGTGCAAAGACAATGTTTGAATATCTGAATATTTGGTGTTTGCTCTGGTTTTATTGAGCTTGATGTTGCTGTGAATTGTTGGTAAAGATTCTAGGCAATTTATGCATTTGTGATGAGTCTACAGTATAAAACTTAATGGCTTTTAGAGGTCTTGGAGGTGTGAATTTATTTTGTTCTGTTGACTGGTTGGGATTCAATAGGATAATTTAATTTCCACATGGCGTGGCTATTATGAGCAAGGGGGTTCATAATGAGTTTTTAAAGTGTTTTGAATGGACTCATCAGTAGGTTTTTAGCTATGCAGAAGAATGGCTTTATTTTTTTTGTTGGCTGATTGATGTGTGCCCAACAGCAAGGCCTACTATTGCATCACAACAAAAAGCCTTAAACTGTGTGGCCCTGGACTCCTCGCACAGTCTAGGCGACGTGCCCATAATGAAAATACACGGGAAAGAAAGATACTGGCAGATTCAGTCTCATTATTTTCATCAAACGCACACACACTCCTCTCTACACTGTGAGCTTGCATGCCAGCTCTCTTCTTGTCCTGTCACACTGTAGGCAGAGTATATATATGCTGCATGGTTGGCCCAGACATCTATTGTTCTGATTTTTCTTTATGTTCGTTTTCCAAATAATCCAGCTCTTCCTTCAACTTAATAACAAATTGGTAGCTTTGGAATAAATTTGCTGGAATCTCTGGGGATCAATAAGCAGTGGAATGAGCACACGGTGGACAAGTGGGGAGCGTTTGCTGTGTACTCGAGACAGTGTGGACTGTGTCACATGCTCCAACTCCCATCCTTTCCTGCCAAACTCCACTGCGCACTGCCCAATAAAGCAGAAAATGTGATGAAATAAAAAAAAAAAGAAAAGCCAAGAAATGAATCCGCTCTTGTGACTTAATTCAAACTGAGATTATCATTCAATTTGACATTTCCTACATGATATTCCAGTGCTCCGAGAAATTCCAGTCAGAACTTGTAAGAATTAACCACAGGCTGCTGTAGCTCAACATGTTACTGCGTTTTGTGAAATTTTATGTTAATTATAGCTCAGGAAAAAATTATAACTCAAAGACTATAAGTAAGACTAATCATCATGGGTGGAAAATTGATTGTAAATGGAAAAAAATACGCCCCGCTCTAGTCTTTCGTAGTAATATGAAAAAGCAGTCTAAGCTACTTTCTCTCTGTATGTCCAGATTGTTTAAAGCCAGTCTGGATTAAAAGCATCAGCAGTAATGGCCTGTTGTCATCACTGAATTGTACAGCTGTAGGATTATAATGAAGGGGTCTAAGTGCTTCCTGTTGTCTGCACTGACTCAGTGTTTGCACCTTTGCTCACATCTATTAGTTCATTCTGTTTAGGTTTTAGTAGATTTATGTTTCCTGCTCAGGACTGCCTGCTGGCTGCGATTCTTCTCCTGAAGGTCGCTTATTGTTTCTGAGAAAAACAGAAAAGGATTTTTTTTTTCTATGCTGCTTCGCTTGAGGGTATAGGGTCTCGTGGACAGGATGGCGGGCTTGACAGTCAGCGCAGTTCTGGTTTGTTTGGAGGAGCTGCAGTGCCAGCCACAATGCAACACAGCAGAAACACACACAGATACAAACACACACACACATGTATACATCCATTTGTTGGGGTGCCCTGAACAGTTTGCTGGTGCCCCTGCACCCTCTTTTAGGTTCAGGCTGTCCACAGCACGGCCATGACGGGCACCCAGGACCCAGACCTGCATGAGCAGCACAGAGGACCAACGCAGGAGGAAGGGGATGAGGAGGAGGAGGGGGAGAAGGTGCATGTGTCAGTTGAGGGAGAGGAGAGAGAGAATGAAGGGGAAGAAGAGGAGGAGGAGGAGGAGGAGGAGGAAAAGGATGAGCTGCCGTACCCCACTCTAGCACCAGTGGTTCTTTTGGCTCTGACCCAAACCAGCCCACCCCGTTCCTGGTGCCTTCGAGCTGTCTGCCACCCATATCCTTCACTGTGCACCTGAAGCACTGCAAACGTGTGTTCTGTGCTAATGCTTCTGTTTATAATGTGAGAGAGACGTTGGGCCTCATGCAAAAATGCTAAACGAACAAATTTTCTCTTATTTTTGTTTGTACCCACATTTTATTGTTAATTTGTTAGTACCCATTGATTTCTTGGATTCACAAGTCTTTTCTTATTTGTTTTTGATTTCCCTCTAACACCAGCACAAGGGGTGCACAATGATATTGGCACGACATCGGCATCAGCAGATATTGGCGAAGTGATTGTGTACAAAACATTAACCCTAAATTGAGGTATTTTTCTTGCTTTCACCATGAATTAATATTACATACATCGAAAATCATTGTGTTTCATGTCTCCATCTGCTGGTGGGCCATCACGATAAGAGTATGCATAATATAATTAACATCATATTATGATGTTAATTCCACTACAGAAGAGACTTGATGATCACTATAATTATATTGGGAAAAAATGGATATATCGATATCAGCCAAATCAGTTGTTGTATATCAGCATTTCAGATATCGGCAACAAATCCAATATTGTGCATCCCTAGCCAGTAGTGACACTCCAGACTATCACTTTTTTTTTTTTTTAACAGTGCATCAATATCACGACAGTAGAAGTTCTTGGTGGCATCTCTCCAATTCTTGGGCAGTGTCAGAGTTTTGGCACACAGCACCACACCTGCCCTTATACAGTGTTTAGGGGGCGTTACCATGCTAATAGGTTACTTATGATAAAGTGGGATTCATCATTCACCACAACATGGAAAAGCAGATTTGGATGACTAAGAACGTTTGGGGCATCTGGAGCTGACTTCTCTTATTTTCTCTCTTAACAGACAATTATGAGAAAATACAAGAGAAATTTAAGAGTGTGTTGCTGCATGAGGCCCATTGTCTGTTTGTGTTTCAGCTCTGTACTTTCTCAGAGCCGTTGTACCTAAAAGGCACCTAGCGCCGAGATGTTTATTTTATGTTTAAACACAAGCGAGGCGGGAAGGTCAGTATTGTGCATGTCCAGTGTTCATGTGTGTGTATATATGGTTCAGATATTTTATGGATGTATGTTTTGGAAGACCTCAGGTATTTCCTCGGACCCATTAGCTGTAGGAAAAGATTGGTAACATTTTTCCCTGATTGGAGGTTTCCATAGTGACAAGCACTAATGAATCTCCAGGGTTACAGTCGCCTGTCAGTAGCATTGTTACTGGCCTTCATTTATACAGCAGAAGGAGTCGCAAATAGTGAGAACTCACGTCACCTCCCGAACCTTGCTCTGCTTCTGTCTTCATCATCTCACCTCCCATTCCCCTCCCCGTCTCTCACTCTCTGTCTCAACCCCTATCCACTTTTTCTGTCGACTTGAAGGTGTGAGTGCGTGCAGTTATCAGCGCTGTCTTGTGTGTGTGAGCAGCTATGAATACTCCGAAGCATGCATAAACGTCAGCAACACCTCAGGGATTTGTCAAGGCTTTCCAAATTGAATATTTTCCACTGCTTATGACTCTATGTGTGCGTGCCAATGTGTGTGTGTGTGTGTCCCTCTGCTTGTGCGTGTGTGTCATTGTGCGCTTGTCTGTGCACGTCTGCGGGTATTTGCCATCGTCAGCACTCTGTGTACTCTATAAAATATAAATACATAATTGCTGAATAAATAAAATGTACACCAAGAGGAAGAGGAAAAAAAAACTACAAATGCCATAAACAAAACTCCTGTGTAGCCTGCTGGGCGGCTACCATGGTCGCATCCCAGAACGCTGTACGCTCACTGTGTCAGCACTAACTCACTGAACACACACTAACTCTTATACACACACATGCGAACACACACACACACACACACACACACACACACACACACACAGGCATGTGAATGCCCTCACACAAACGAGGGAATCTCCCATGGAGAAGCTCTTTAGAGGAATCACCTGGTTGCTTGGCAACAGCGTAGCTCTGCCCCGACGGCCTGGTTACTTCCGATTGCAGTATTTGTTTGTTTCTGTGTGTTTGCATGACCATACAGTGCTGCTACTGGCATGTGTCCCATTTTATGTTTATTCATGTTTCTGTACTTTATACTTAAAGTGTATGTGTGTGTGTGTGTGTGTGTGTGTGTGTGTGTGTGTATGTGTGTGTGTGCGTGCGTGCGTGCGTGCGTGCGTGTGTGTTACTGTGAGTGATCTGCGGGGGAAGTAATGTGGGTGGACGTTGTTCGACAGGGACATTAATGTGAGCGCGCTGGGAGGGGGGCAGTCCCCAAGAGCTGCAAGTCCCATTTTTTCCTGAGGTGACCCCTCCTTCCTTTCTGCCTTTTTCTGCACTCAGTACATATTACAAATTCATTTCCTATCTCCTGTCCTTCCATCTTCTCCCTCTTAAAAACACAGTCATCCTCCTTTGTGCCATGTTTACAACATACTGTAGATCTCTCCACCCCACAGCACATCTAACAAATTTATTTGGAGCAAAAACAAGATTGGCTCTTGGTATTATATAACATTCTCTTGTTGTATTCCTTCCAAGCTACATTGATTTCTGTAATTTCCTGTTTCTCTGGGAGGAGACTGTAAGTGTGGAACAAGGTTCTTACTTTGTGAAGTAGCGAGCTTCTCCATGTGCGTTATCACGCTCCTTTAAAGCACAATATATAACACACACAGAAACATGCACATGTGTGTGAGGAGGAGTGTGGGCAAACACACTCACAACTAAGCCCCTTTTACACTGCCTGTTCAGGGCGGGAATATCGTGTTGTTATACCCCCTCACCGTTCTGTATAAAAGGTACGATCACGGAAGGGAAGGGGGCAGAGTTGTCTCACCTTTGAGCCTCTCCAGGAGATACTAACAGTGCCGAAATGGTGCCTTTAAAAACAGGAGGGCCTGCAAGAAAGTGGGATTTTTTGTGATGTGTTATGCGTGCAACCCACTGCACGAGATTAGCATTTTGCAGCTAACTCAGAGAAGAAGAACAATGGCTGTAAATGTCTGCAAATAGAGAAAACAATGAGCTCCGCTGGATTAGATCAGCCGCCATATAACACAGACTTTAAATCATTGTTACTGCAATGTTATGCCATTGTTATTGTTTGGTAAGGGCTGCAGATACACGTTTTATGTCACACTGGAGGCTGACGCTGTTGTGGAACATGTAATGCCTGTCATGGCTCTTTTGATTGTGGGATATTGGAATTGAGTCTGTAATCACACGCTGGAGCGTCATAATTCCGCTGTTGTTCGATTCTGTGTAAAAATGTAAAAGGGACATAGAAAGGGACTTTGTCGCGACCTTAAGGTGCGATCTCTGTGTAAAAAGTAAGTAGACTGCAGCGACCTGTAGTAGTAGCTGTGGCCCAATTCAGGGTCTGCATTTGAAGGTCAATCACGTCACAACGCCGCACGAAGGCTGTCTCAATTTGATTGCTCCCTCAAATGCTGCCCACAAATGCGCCCTTCTTTTCCCTCTTTTTGGAGGATACACCGTTATTATCCTTCGGGGCCTTCCATATCCCAAGATTCTTTGCGTGCCCCTGCTCAGTTTTCAGAAACATTTTTCCTCTCTCGCGCATGAACCTGACAGCAGAAATCAATTGTGAGATATGGGTAAGGGCGGGAACATCTGGTGATGCAACCAGGAAATCCTCTGAAGGCTAGGCTTTAACAACGGTTGATGCAGCTTTTGGAGGTGCCTTCGCAAAAAGTCACCTCTGTAGACTGTGTAAGGCTGCGCCCTTAGAAGGATGCAGACCCTGAATTGGGACACAGCTAATGACTTGCTGACAGCCTGTCACTCGAGTGGCCCCGCCCTTAAATATTAGGGTTCCCACGGTGATAAAACACCTGGAAAAGTCATAGAATTTCATAATTACATTTTCTAGGCCTGGAAAACTCATGGAACTAGAAAAAAATCATTGAAAGTTTCGAAAAGTCGTGGAAATAGGTTGTATGTAATGTAACATAAGAGTGAATTTATTTTCTGTAGCCAATGATGTGACGTAGCTTTAATATACATCAATGTGCAACAGCGTATTAGTTGTTTTTTTATTTGTTCATTGCAAAATTTTATTGATTTTTTAACCATGTTCTTGAACGGAACCGGTTCAAAAACCAGAGCTGATTTGGTGGAAAAGGGGTAACAGAAACATACACACTTTTGGGGAGGTGCATGGGCAAACACACAAACACACAGACACACACACACGCACACGCACACACACACACACACACACACCCACACACACACAGGACATAACTTATTCAGCAGAGCATGAAACATTCAGAGCGTTTCCTTTTGTTTAAAGATGAGAAAAGCTGTATCTGTCACTCCTATACAAGTACCTTTCTCTGCATGCCTTTCTTCTTCTACGCTCCCTCTCTTTCTTTTTTCACTCATCCCTCTATACTCAATATCAATGTCTCACCCTCCTGTTTATCTCTCTCTCTCTCTGTTCCTTTTTCTAAACTGCCTCTTAATTGGGTTGAGGTGTGTGTGTGTGTGTGTGTGTGTGTGTGTGTGTGTGTGTGTGTGTGTGTGTAAGGGTGGGTGATAGGGAGACAACGATGGATAGAAGGAGGTCTTCCTCAAAGTAGGGTGAGCTGTCAGAATCATTTCAGCCAATTAACAGGATTCCTGCAAGTGTTTCCATGGTTACAGGCTGTCACACTCTAAGTGGGTGGAGCCAGAGGACTTGTCAACTTGACAGTAACTTAACTTGGCCCACCTTCAGTACAGACACTCTCTCCTTCTCTCTACTGCACTAACAGACACTGCACATGACTTTGAGCTTAACTAGGTTACATGTAATCAAGTCTGTGTGTTTGGATACCAGAGTGAAAGTGGGGGTCTAAGCAAAGAGCATTAGGAAACTAGTGAGCAGGTTGCTCATTCATGCACAGTCATTCCCATTTGAGGATGTCCATCCAAACTTAATATTTTTTAGATCAGTAACACCGTCGACTATTGGATTTATACGTTTTATTTATTTGAAGTTGATGAATTGTTTACCTTAAGTGTTATAGATCAGTTACATGTCATTAATAATAACAAGGTTATGATAAAAATGTTGTGGCTGGTGTTGAGCCTCCTCCAGCATTCCCCTTGTTTTGTCTTTTAAGGTAGCTCTTAAATTCACCAGAAAAGACCCATATTCATGACATACCAACTGCAGACTTGGTGGCCTATAAGAAAATGACAAACTTTTGTACTGTACCAAAAGGGACAGTTCACCCCAAAGTCAAAAATCCATACTTTTCCTCTTACTTTTTGAGTAATTTATCAATCTAGATTGTTTTGAGTTCCCAAGTGTTGGCGATATCGACCGCAGAGATGTCTGCCTGCTCTAGAATATGGCACTTGGCTCGTGATGCTTAAAGCGCCAAAAATAAGTTTGACAAATTCATCAGCAATGTCACTTTTCAGAAATCATGACCAGGTTACTCAAGATAATCCATAAATATTGTTGTGAGCAGTTTTATTTAGGAACTATTTTCTTTCAAACTACACCTGCCAACTGTATTACTGTGCAGAAGGAAGCGTGCATCTACTCATGGATGAAAAGCTCTTGATCATGAGATGTAAACATTAATTAATGGTGTCTTCCTTGGCTGAGCTGTAATGTTAGTGAGCTCAGTGGTGCTAGGTGAGATAGCAGCAGATTTACACTTCCTTTTGCGCAGTGATAGGGTTGCTGGGTGTAGTTTGTTTGGAAGAAAATAGTTCCTATATGAAACTGCTCACAACATGGTCTGTGTATAATCTTGAGTAATTGGGTCATGATTTCTGGAAAAAGACATCGCTATTGAGGTTTTCAAAAGTATTTTTTTTTTAAGCTTTGAGCAGCACAAGCCGAGACCATCTAGCTCCATTATGTTGGAGAGAGGGCAGACACTTGACAGCTCACATCAAACTATCTAGACTGATAAATGACACTGCAGGTAAGAGGAAAAAATTCGTTTTTGATTGGGAGATGAACTGTTTTTTTTAGTGTTGTATGAGTCACGAGTTTATCAGTTTCTAAAATCATGTTTGCACTTATAAATGTGAGCAAGTCTCTTTACTTTATTTATGTATTGTAACTGTATGTATAAGCTTGATAGACATGCTGTCTGGGAGGTTGTTTTTTAAGTGTTTTCTAAAACACATCTACCATGTTTTTTCCATGAAGATACTTGATCGTATATAAATTTTTTGGATAAAGTTAAGTTTCAACTTGATGACGGTCCTTTTAGATTAGAGTCATTAGAGTTCATTATCTGGGGAGCATGAATATCTGCACCAAATTGCATGGCAATCCTTTCAGTAGTTGTTGAAATATTTCAGTCAGGACCAAAGGATCAACCAGCCTATCCAACGGACACTGTCATCCATAGAGCCTGTAGCTTACATGGCAGATGAAGATATGCCATCTCTAAGTTAAGAAGCCATTAAAAAGGAGTGTTAATGAATGCTAGTATGTCATTAGTGAAGTAATTTTAGAATAATCCATCAAGTTTGCAGAAGTAAATTATTGTTAATAAGCTGTTAATAAATGGGGTTTTGTCCTCATTCTATGCAGAGCCTTTCCACTGGTCCACTGGAGAAGTCTTCCCATTGAATTTTAAAGTGAAGGGAAAAGACAAACAAAGTGTCATGCTGGAGGAGAATATACACAAGCCAAAGGGATTTTTTTTACAACATGGTAGCCCAGAGGTTGTTCTTCTTAATGGTTTATAACTTATATATAAAGCTATAAAAGTTACTTCTAACCTCTTAAAAAGGGTGCCTTTTGAGACAGTGGTACCACATAAAAAAAAATCTCAAACTTTAAGCAATAAGGCCATATATTCTGCATGTATCCAGATGGCCTGTGTCCCTATGGATGATCCTTTTAACATAATGAACGCTGCATATAAAAATGATCCCCCACGCTGGGTTTATCATGCGTATATCCAGCCAAGGGTGGAGGATGATGCCAGAAAGATCAGGGTGATATGATCTGATTTGATTTATAATGCCTGCCTGACCTTTATTACCTGTGTTGGCACTCGAGGAGAGAGAGTTAGAGAGGGGGGGGTTCATGAGAGACAAGGAGGGGGCTGCGGCTCTTGAAGAGGGAGGGATAACAAGAGAATGAGAAGATGAGGCAATTAGGGAGAGAGGACAAAGAGTGGAGGGGCATGTAACATTTTCAGTTGTTTACACTATAAGCTCTAATCGTCAGAGTCTTAACCTCTCATCCCGCTATTAAACTGACCTTTTTTTTTTTTTTTTACTTAGCATGAAGCCATTTTTCTTTGGCTCATCTCTAATTTCCCCTGTTTCTTGCCCCCTCTTTCCCTCTCCTCCGTCTCTCCCTTACTGTATCTACATCTCTATTTCTCACCCTGTCCGTCTCTCTGCTTCTCCATCTCTTTGACGATGTTAATTATTAAGTGTAGTTGTAGTTTATCTGTTGGCTGAGACTCAGGTTTCTGACAGAGAGACTACAGCTCCACCCAAGGGCACGCATATGTGGAGATGTGTAGAAATGGACAGGGAGGGCTGTTCATGGAGAAAGGCGAGTGCATGTGCACAAGAGAGGAGCGAGGCAAGGAGGATATGGGGGAAATGATACGGCATGAAGATAGGAAATTATACCGTACTGTATAAAGGAAGAGGGATAGACAGAGAGCAGGAGGAACGGAGCAAATGGGAGAAATAATTGGGCCAAAGAGAGTGGGGAAAAGGCTGGAGAGGAAAATGAGAGATGATAGAGGGGAAGGTTGAGTAGATAAAGGAAAAGCAATGGAGAGAGTGAAACAGAGGAGAGGATGTCCCCCCTGTGTTTCATCACTGATGTTGAATGATAGGCCAACCGTGGAAATACTCCCATCTCATCCATCACTCACACCTTGACCCTGCCCCGTCCCTTGTTTTACTATGCGTGCGTGTCCATGTGTGTGTGTTAGTGTGTGTTTTATGGATGCTCAGGCTTATCTAAGCTGCTGTAACTTATACTGATGGAGCAGCATTCAAACGACCCTCCTCAGCACCGAGGAAGTGAAGGATGCAGTTGCACTGAAGGACATCATTTTCTATAGTGTGTGTTTATTTGTGCGTATTAATTGTGTTGTGTTCCAGTCCAGACAGGATGCAAGCGGATTGTGAAACTCAGAAGTCAGTTCCCACGGTGAGATGGGGGTTCCCATGGCAACCACAGCAAAGGGAGGACACTGGATTACCCTCTCTCTCTCCCCACTCTCTCTCTCTGTCTCAAGGGTGATAAAGGATTGTACTCTCATTAATTTTTCCGCCCTCTCGAGAGCAAAGTGTCCAGGAAGGGGACTCTGTGTGTGAGCGCGTGCGCACATGTGTGTCTATGTGTATGTATCCATGTGCATGCTCCAGGCTTTGTTATGTATGCGTCCTTGGCTCTTGAATATATTCCTGTCATCCATTCAGCAGTTTTCACATTTGCGCTCAAATGGGTGTGTGTATGTGTGTGTTTGCATGGAGCCAACACAATCTTTCCTTTAACTTTCTACTTCAGACCATTTCCCCCCTTTAAACCTCCACGCTTTCCACTTCTGAGCTGTGCTCCTTCTTCCAGTTTGACAGCTAGCAAGCAACACAGATGCACAAACACCCACCATACGCGAGTTTACCCTTAAACTGACTTCAAATGTCTTACCGACTGTTTCATGGTAGCTGTCTTTCTTTTGTAGCTGCGAATATTAAATATGTCAAAATTGCTTGTCAGAAGTTGTGCTTGTAAATTAAAGTTGATACATTTAAGCTTATTATAGCAAGTTTCCAGTCTTGTAGAAGTTGTTTTTTAGGTTAGTACATTCAGTTTTGTGCTTGCAAATTTGATTTTACAAGCTGTGAGGTGCAAAATTCACACATGGAGCTGTGTGTGCATGCTCAGGGATGTTTTGTAAATTCAGTCTAGTAATGTTGTGAATCAGATGAACATGGCTTGACGTTTAATGTGTACCAGTCAGCTTCTTTAGGGTTACCTCTGGGTTTCAACAGACATTACCACTAGTTAGATACAGAATAATGACAAATCAAAGGGAAAAATCTGAAAAGATGAACTGAGAAACATAATGAATGCAGATGATTCAATACAGGGCACGAGGGGTCACTGAAGGGTTTGATGAGAATGAAAATTGTGTGAATCATCCTATGACCATCACAGCTACCACATCTCAATGGGAGATTTTACAGTGACATGGTAGATAGTGCCCTCTAATATCTTTTGGAAAAATAATCTTATATCACACAGTAGAGTTCTTGAGATCTATAAATTACAGGGTTCCCATGGTCATGAAAAAAACTGGAAAAGTCGAGGGATTTCACAATCTTTTTTTCAGGCCTGGAAAATTCATGGCATTAGTAAAATCCTTGAAAATTTTGAAAAAAAGTCATGAAATTTTGTGGTGTGTAATAAAATTAATTGTTACAGTAATCTTCCGTGGATAATCTTCCAAGTAATATAAAATAACAGTGATTCATTCCCCCCGTAGCTGCTGACCAAACATAGCTCTAATATGTGTCAATTTGTGCAGTTTTGCTTACGATCACCTAATGTTCTATCTCTCTCTTGCTGGAATTATGCTTGAATAGAGTTTGAAACTGATATGTTTGATTAATGCCAGGTAGTAGAGAGTCACAGAGTCCTAAAACCTGGAAATTAGTTCAAATTTTATTTATTTATTTTAATGGCTTTTTGGTTAGATGCCTGAAATAAGGTCTGTGGTTAACACACCCTTATGATACTTTCATGTTTTGTTCTGTGACATAAAATGCATCAGTAAATACCCCACTTGTGAATGCTGAAGCTTTTATTTGTCTTAAAAAGGTTTTTGCTAAAAAGTGGCTAAATGACACTACAGAATGTCATTATGCCATATCACGCCAAACATGGCTTTAAAGCCTTGTTGTGGTGGCGAGTAGAATAGAGCGTGATAAGTCGTGGTACTTTCAGCATTTTTTTTTTTTAGCAAATTAACCAACAGGCCAACTAAACTGTCAGCAGTCACGCCTGTATTCTGAGAGCTTTAC
This sequence comes from Plectropomus leopardus, assembly GCF_026936395.1. Lineage (NCBI taxonomy): Eukaryota > Metazoa > Chordata > Actinopteri > Perciformes > Serranidae > Plectropomus > Plectropomus leopardus. The sequence continues at coordinate 20,348,948 of NC_142178.1, forward strand.
TGCTCTTTGTCAGCGGACCACCTATAATACAAGGTTCCCACTGTCATGGAAAACCTGGAAAAGTAATAGAAGTTCACAATTATATTTTCCAGGCCTGGAAAAGTAAAAAAAATAGTAAAAATCATTGAAGGTTTTGAAATTTTATCCTTAAAAATGTGTGGGAACCCTGAAAATCTATGACAAAGTGCACCTAAGCTGTTTTGGCATTTTGTGGTAGCCCCACACCTTTCCAAAATGCTTCTTTTTTTTCCCTTTCACGTTGTCACACATCTGCACTTCCATTTATCGAAATGTAACTTCATATGCTCTAGAAATACACGGATGCAGCAACTATCACCTACTGGTTTCTGATGGTACAGCTTAGATTTGGGTTTATTGCTTCCTGTGTGTTGGCTTGTTGTGATTGGTTGATACTCCTGCCAATTAACCTAATGAGTGACATTTACAGCTCAATGAAGTGTGATAATATGGAAAATCGTTGTTGTAATCAGTGTTCACACTCTGCCCTGGTGGTTTTGGCCCTTAACCTTATGTCACATGGTTTGAACGCGTGAGCATTTTGGCCATCCTGCTGAACTGTGTGACTCTGGGGATGTTCCAGCCCTGTGGACACACACCCTTCCTGCTGCAGGTAAAGCACACACATACACACACACACGATCTGAAATTACAAACTAATTATGTTCAGCTTTGAGACTTTATTATCAAGGGTCTGAAAAGTTTTAGCTTTAATTTTTTCCCACTTAATCAGTTTACACTAATCCTCTGGGTGCATGTCTGTGTGTGTGTGTGTGTGTGTGTGTGTGTGTGTGTGTGTGTGTGTGTGTGTGTGTGTGTGTGTGTGTGTTTTTTTGCAGGCTCTGGATGATGCGATCTTTGTGTTTTTTGCCGGGGAAATGGTGGTGAAGATGGTGGCTCTCGGGATCATAGGTCAGAATGGTTACCTAGGCGACACGTGGAACAGATTGGACTTCTTCATTGTTATAGTGGGGTGAGTGTTTGACAAACGCACACACCCGCATGCACGAGCACACATGCACATCTGACATTAAATATGAGCCAAAACTGTGTGTGTATGTGTGTGTTTTGTGTAAAGCTTAGACACTTGTTTAATGCCAGTTAAATGTCAAGCGTGTGCGCGCGTGCTTAGACGAACCACCGCAAGTTTGTGTGTGTGCGTGACAGCTCCGCAGAATGACAATGGCATCATTCGGTCCTGAGAGACGGAGACCTCGGTGATTGGTAGTTAAAAGGCTATGTATCCCAGAGACAGTGCACTGCGTCCTGCTGGATACTCTGGAGACGCTCAGGGTTTGCCAAGGTCAGGCTGATCAGGATGCCAGTGACACAGCGGTGGCTTTCCCTCTCCACAGAATGCTGGAGTACTCGCTTGATGGACACAATGTCAGCCTGTCAGCAATCAGGACCGTCCGGGTTCTCCGCCCACTGCGAGCCATCAACAGAGTTCCCAGTGAGTTTTTTTCCTTTTCCCTCCAACTTGCTCTGCACTCAGAGAGTATTATGGTCGCTTTCATTGCCTTTCATTGTTTTGGCTCTGTGCTTAAGTACATTGGATTTTAAATGAAACAGTGACTGTGAGGTTAAAGTGCTGACTGCAAGCTTTAAACACATCCAAATTGGGTGGAGAGTATTGGACTCCCATGACTTTACAACAATGCAGCAGGTCAAGGGCTGTAAAGAGAGAAGACAGAGGGCAATTAAGGAGATTTTTTTTTTTTTTTAAGGTAAGACCATATAACGTTCTTCACTGGAAAAGTCATTGACCTGACTGCAATCTAAGGCACTGGGCCTCATTCACAATCATGGCACAAAAGTTTGCTTTAACAGGCTGTGTGAACATTTTATGCACAAATCCAAGATTCATCAATATTTTCTTTCCTGAATTAGTTTGTACCCTGCAAACACATTTAGAACTGCCTTTAACCACGTGTTCAAAGAAATGATATTGCCCTGACTGTCTACTAAAATGTAAATGCAAACCTTTAACATGCCTAGTATATAAACTCTTTGAAACCTGGAGTGGCATCACTTTCCTTTTGCTGCTCTCAAACGCCTTTCACAAGTATTTAAACTTTTGAACCCTGAGCAAACTGGTGCGATTTCTTTTAAAAATATGGAACAAGAGGCAAGAAGCAACTTTGTAAGAAATGTTCCACAAATTGTAAGAAATTAGTTAAAAAAAAGTTAGAGAAGTTAAGAAAATTAATTTAAAAGAGCTATGGGAAAATGTTTCGGAAAAAGAGAAATAAGCAAAGGAAAAAACTATAATTATAGGTAATTATCATAATTACATGTTTGGAACTACATTACAGAATTATTTTAATTTATAAGCACTTCATGCAGGCCATTTCCTTTATTTATACATTTTTTATTTTTTTTAACTAATATTTAAATAATTTTCTTGTGGTTTTGACTAATTTCTCGCCAATTTTAGAGTCATTTCTTCTTTTGTTGTTCATTGTCTTCCTCCCCTTGATTTTGAAAGAAATCAAGCCAACTTGCTCAAGTTTCAAAGGGTTAAAACTGCATTCTTAAAAAAATAGTTTGAAAGAACTTCTTATTCGAAACCTTTAACTTAATAATATATTGGTCAAATGAATTAAATATCTATGAATTTGATGTCCTTTTATCCTCCTCAATTACTGTCATGATTAAAATATTGAGTGTGTCAGTCTTAGCTTACAGTGGAGTATAAGAAAATCACAGTTTTGTTTTTCATTGCTTTTATAGATTTGGCCTATAATGATCGGCTATACCCATCAATTTCTAGTGCCATGACATTGTGTATATATAAAAGTTATATAAAAGATTGTGATTTACCTCCAAGCAGGTGCTAAACTGGCATATCTAGCCTTGCTGGAGGCAGCCCGTGCCTTCAGGAGAGATCTTTAGAGATCCACATAACATGTTTGAAGAGAGTGACTCCCAGCTAATGAGCCATTTCAGACTGCCAAGACATTCACTAATTTGTGCGTAGAAACAACTTCACTGCTTTCTCCATGATGCACCTTTAGGTAAATGTATTTACCTAGAGAAATGGGGGAGGTAGTGTGTTGATTGCAAATAGTCGGCACGCGCCTGCCAATTTAGAATGATTCTACAGTAATTCACTAACATGGCCGGTGCGCACATCGTGTATCTGACAAAATTTTGCATGCACACTTATTTTATGTGCAAAGTAAAAACATTTTCAGGCATATATGTGAATGAGGCCCATTGTGTGTTTGACATAACAAAGACCGTTTTAGGGCAAAAATCCCCCAAAACAAGCACAAACTTAAGGTGACTGCAGTACAGACCTGGCAGAGCTTCAGCAGGAAACAAGTATAACAAGTACCTCCTTAAGTCTGTAGGTCACAGACCTACAATGTTCATCGTATGTGGAAACACCTTTAGCTGAAAGTCAGCAGTCGAAGTCATAGCCAAGACAATGAAAAATGTGTCACTGTCCTTGTACTCTCTGGCTGCACTGTAAATTCCACTTAATTTCATTACTATTAACAGCTGCAGCCTTCCTTTTGATGGACGCATGTGTAAACAAACGAGGACACAGTGATCAAAGTCATGGAAATCATTATGATGATTGTTCTTAACAGCTTGGCACACAAACTGGCCAGCCAACTCAACTTCTTTTTCTTCTAGTACACACTGTGACCTTGGCAGGACTCAGACTGAGTTCCTGTGAAATTGGAGACTGTGTTTGAAGTAGCCAAATCCAGAAGCAGTAAAGAGGAAGAATTTGTATCTGTGCTCTTCAGCAGAGTAGAGTGGAGGCCAATTATCAGTGTTTGAACTCTAATTATTTGCCATTCAATTAATTGCAGTGCTCCAGTTTGGTGGAGAATACATTAAGAGATTTCTCCTGTCTGGCCAACGTTTCCTGTGACGTAGTCGGAGCAGTACTCAGATCTTTAAATTAAGTACGAGTAACAATAGCGTAGAAGTACTCTGTTTCAAGGAAAAGTCCTGCATTTAATCATCCCAGCTAAATTAAATCAATATTAAAGCAATGTCCCAGGTTTATGCACAAAATGTACTCAGGTGAAGGGGACACTATTTCATTGTGTTTGACAGAGCAGTATGATAAAATCTTTTTGCTAGGAGGTTAAAAAGGCAAAGGAAAAGATTATTTCAAAAGACATTCCAATGGACTCCTGTTTTTTAATTTAGGGCTATACCCAAAGGACCACAGGTTTGCCAAAACTAAACAAATAATCATAGATGTGTGTCTCCTGCACACCAAAAGATCGAATGCAATATTTTGGGAAAAGACTGGCAGACCAAGTGTTACATATTGGGTTAGTTATATACTAATAACTTGTTTTTAGGGAGAGTGATGTATATATGAAAACGGAAACGGGGTATGTTTGTCTTAGAACATTTAGTGTGTTTGTGAAATGCATGGCTCAATCAGGTGATGAAAACCTTGCACTATGATAAATTTGAGCTCAGTACCGTTAAAATAATCAAATACCTTTAATTTTAACAAGCTTTCAGGATTTTTGCATTCACAACAGAGGGCTTTATGTATGAATAATTTGGGGTTTTTGTTAATCTGTACCTCAGTGTGTGCTGTCGTTGATGAGGTATCCATTTGTTTGTTGTTGTATACGTACACATGTTCAAGTTTCTTACAAACATATATTTTTTAAAAAGTCTGGTATTAAAAACCATTCTCAAATAAAGGTACAAGAGTATTATAATCAAAATGTAGACAAATGTGTGTGTATAGGATTTAGGGGGATATTTCTGAACAAATGGAATATAATATAATAAGTATGTTTTCTTTAGTGTGACAGTAAGAATCCTTGTGTTTTCATTACCTTAGATTCAGCTGTTTATACCTACGTATTGAGCAGGTCCTTGCCTATGGAGTCCAGGGTGTTGCACCAACATGTTTATACAGTAGCCCAGAACAGATAAACCACACACTTGCTGTATGTAGGGCCATTCATGTTTCCGCATCGTTCACTGTAATTAGCAGTTCCTTTGCGACGAGCACATCGGAAAAAACACAGATTTTTTAAACAGGAAACAGTTTTGTTTAGTCCTTTAATTGGTTTAATCACCTCGTTTGTTTTGGAGAAGAAGGGGCCACTGAAGATAATTTGGCTCCTGAAAACTCCTGAACGCCTGGATCTTAAGTTATCAGAGAAATAAGATGAGCACGCATGAGCAGGTGCAGCCCATCTGTGACATGTCAAACACCAGATGAAAAACGCTGATTTGTAACATGCAACTACTTTATTCAGTTTTTTTTTTTTTTTTGCAGTTTTAATAACGAAGTCTGTTTGTTTTGGAGAGGAAGAGATCTTTGCAGATAATTCGGCTCCTGGTAAAAATTTCCTTAACAACGAACACTGAAGGAATTCTAACTGGGAGAGGTTTTATCTGGTTCAATCTGCAATCCTCACCGCTATATGTCACTAAAATCCTCTAATTCTTGGACACTAGATCTTTAAAGTACCAAAAGTAAAAGTACTCATGCAGAATGGTCCATTTCAGAATAATATACAAGACATTGTAAGACTATGGTTATTGATGCATGAATGAGTTCATCTCTGTAAGTGGAGCTAATAACATTGTATACTACTAGGTAACATATAATAATATATAATAATTAATCAATTGATTTTATTTTGAATTAATTATTAGTATCTGCTATGTAACTAAACCGATCAAAATAAATATAGTGGAGTGAAAAGTACAATATTTCCCTCTCAAACAAACTGAAATAGAAGTATGACCTAGCATAAAATAGAAACAGTCACGTAAAGTACCTAAAGTATCTAAAATTTGTAAATAAATTCACTACTTGAGTAAATGTATTTAATCTTGTTCCACCGCTGCCTGTGGCTGCCATTTTGCAAAAGTTTAAGTGTACTTGCAGATACTGCCAGCGTGTGGTGTCTTGTGCGCAGTTGCTTATGGTGTTTGTGCTGTGTGTGTGTGTGTGTGTGTGTGTGTGTGTGTTGGCAGGTATGCGTATCCTGGTGACCCTCCTCCTGGACACACTTCCCATGCTGGGCAATGTGCTGGCACTGTGCTTCTTTGTCTTCTTCATCTTTGGCATCGTTGGCGTGCAGCTGTGGGCGGGGCTACTGAGAAACCGCTGTTTCATGGGAGAGGATGTCAAGATGTGAGTTACCATAGTAACTGCCAGATGTCACAACAAGAGATGCATTGGCCTCATTACTTTGAAACCTGCATGTCAAAAGTTTGCCCACAGCTGATTAGCTTCTTTCACTCAGCTATTATTTTCTAAGAGAGGATCAATAGCGCCGATAGTCTGATCTTGTTTGTTCTCTAATCAGCTCCGCCTGAGAGGAAGTGAATGTGTTTCCTCCTGGAACCTCCACCATTAGAGATCACAAATCAAGGGATTAAGAAGGCTACGTGACTTTTGTGTGTCTCTATTCAGGGACTCTCAGTGGCTGTTCCAACACGAACCCTCAGAGTTTCACTGTCACTCTGCTTCTCTCCTACATGATCCTTCATGTCACGCTCGATCACTGTCTAAGTGATGCCGTTACACCATTGCTCTCACTCCCGCTCCTGCTCACATGTTCACAAACATGGTGATAATATCACATTACATCAGATAACATCATGTTCACCACCTGACCTCACTTGGGCTCAGCCATCCCACTCACATAATAATCCCTGACAGTGGTGTATTTAGAGGTGGGGGTGCACAGAAACAGCCTTTATACTGATGTACTGTTTGGAGCAGTCAGATACAATTAATCAATTGTTTGACAATGAAGGTATAGTTAATACTGTAACTAAATACTTACTAATTATAGTAATAATAACCTTAATCCAAGTAACAGCTTTCAAAACCACATAACAGAGTGTTTACAAAGTAAAAACAAATCTGCACTACAATTAAATATAGCCCGCCAATCAAAAGTTTGGAATTACCTGTTATAAAGATGTGTTTTTCTTCTTTTCTTCGATAATGGCTATTCTAATAGATCACCAAATGCAACACCAAATGTATTATTTACCACTGAAATAGTTTTGGTCCCGAAATAAAAATAATTATAACTTCTATTTAGTCAATATTCCCACTGTGTTGTAAAGTGGGAGAATACTGTTATTAAAATTTTCTTTCAAATGCCCTTTAATTTTTAATTTGTTTTCCAGTCCAGAAAAGCCTAAGTGGCTCCTGATCATCACTGAAACAAAATGTTGCAATTTGGCTTTAAATATTATGTTTTTCTCTGGGCTTCCTGCAGTTAACTCAGTTATTAAATTGAAATGGTATAAACTGCAATTTGTCAGTTTATATGTTCAGTTGATATTTCCTGATTTAACTCCAACAGTGCTAACCCTTGACTAGACCCTAGACCCTTTCCATTTCTATCGAAAGGTTTTGCTAAAGCAACACATTGCCTTATTGCCATTATTGTGCACTTGATACTGAAAAGGGAATCTGTGCCTTTTTAAATCTGCTCACATTTGGATGCTAAGCTTCCAGTTTCTTTTACCAATGACTGTTGGCTTCATATATTCTTCTTGAACTGTTGCTCCTCTTTCTGCTCTTTCACTTATCAGTCAGGTTGAACAGTTATGCAATGATTTGATCTCCATGTACAAAACAAACCCTTGATACAAAATAACGTCTATTTGTAGAGAGAACTTTCTACAACCTAAAAGCATGTAAGACTATTCAAAAATATACTTTAAGAAACAGGGGCTCCAAAATACTATGTCTATGAAGATAGGGTTTTTTGGAAGAAAGAGTTCTTCAAGGATGTTTAAAGTTTTGGGGTTAAAAGATCCTCACCCTCAAATTTTCAAATGTTTACTCATGTTTCAATTGATATTTTTCAAATGTAGATGTATCTGAGAAACCCCTTAATCAATCCATTTTAGTTGTGTTCTGCCAAAATTGATATCTTTATCAACATTTCATGCCATACAGAGTTACGTGGGCTGCTGAAAGTATTTGTTTCTTCTGTTTTTAGGGGTTATCTCATACTTGGCATTTTGTATATATTTCTGATGTGGAACTGGGTTTCAGTGCCCAAACCCACTGCACCACTGACATGTCATAGAATCCGAATCCTCAGTAGTTGTGGAGATTTCACAAAATCAACAGATACATAAATCTACCCCCTAAAAACATGATTGTGAACTACTAGTGTTGTGGATTGTGCCGGGCCACCGAAGCTCTGGCACTTTGGGGAACCGCAGGCAAACCAGTTAAACAAAACCTTGATTGGCAAGAGAGACTTATGAGTAATGTAGTCAGTGACTATAGTTGGAGCCCCATGAATGGGTTCTAGCTGGAACTCTTAGATTATAAAATGGTTCCCATTGAATTCCCTGGGTGGTTTGTTTTAGCATTGGAAGAAGACAAAAGGGGCTAACCCATAGAAAGATTTCTGTCTGGAACGATTACATTATGGGCTGGAGTTTAAGATAGAACCATCGGAAAGGCCTCCATGTGGAACTTTTATAAAAGCATCCAAAAGGAACCATAAAGGGTTCTCCTATGGCTGGGGTGGGGAACCTCCGGGCTCCGGGCTCCGGGCCGTGTACAGCCCACAAATAAATAATAAACAAAAATGTCGACAGCAATTACTTTTCTGGGATAACACAGACGGCGATGCATGTCCGAGTCAGGTTCAGGGTCAGTGAACACAACACGTGAGGTTACGTGCAGTCGCGCGATTACATCGGGAATCGATTGACAAGCGATGTGTCATGGCGATTGCTAAGAAAATGGAGGCGGATGCAAAATGCCGCGTTTTCCGGGAAAAATGGACAAACGATTATTTCTTTGTCGAAGTAAAAGGCAATACACTTTGCCAAGTTTGTGTCGTGGCGCTGGCAGTGACGAAAGAGGCCTATCTCGAGCGCCATTACGGTTCCAAACATGCTAAACCGGAAGAGTTTACAGGACAAATGCGTTTTGATAAATTTGACGCTCGTCGTCGGAGTTGGGGTGCCCAAACATTAAGCTTTCACAAGACTTCAGACTGACAGAGACAATGTTAGGAGGACAAGTTTTGTGGTGAGTGAATTAATAACTAAGAAGCTGAAACCTCACGCAGAGGGAGATTGTGAAGGAGTGTAATTTAAACCGTGATAACTGATCGCTTTTTCATGCTATTAGAATCTATAATCGATGCATCACGTGTTCATGAATTTAGTATGGCCCTCGGAGGACTTCATAAAAACTGAAATGGACCTTGATAGGAAAATGATTCCTCACCTCTGTCCTATGGGGACAAGCTTAAGCATCCTACATGTTTCTAGTGAACACCTTTGTATGGAGCTGTCCTCTCAGCCTTCTGACTGCAAGCTTGACTTTTGTCTCTTACCTGAGACAAAATCCAAACTTTTGAGCCATACTGTAGCCACAGTGAGTAAAGTAATACAAAAAATTTCAAATACAAAAAATAAGGTAAAAACAATGAAATAAAACTGTAAAATACATAAAACACTGTGGAACGGGAAATAACACTTTGGACTGATACTATTTAACTGCTGTGTTTTAAAGAGATACATATCTGGAAGTGATTGTGATTTAAGAGTGAGAAAGTAAAGTGACAGCTCAGTTGTCTGTTGTCACACTGGAGGCCGTATACTCAAAATAGTTCAGTTTATTATGACTTCAACACAGCACTTTTGACAAAAACAGTAGCTGCAGCACTGACCAACAGCAATTTTTTATTATTATTCTAATTTTATCCCGGAAGCGGGAGTCTGTGATTACATTTCTGACATACCACAGCTGTATAAGGAAAGACAATATCACATTATTATTGGCTTTAATCTCATGTGGTCACATTTGAATACTTGAGAAATACCCTACACAATTTTACTCAAAACTAATCCTTCTCTAGATTTTATTTTCAGTTACCAATTTGGCTTTTTTCCCGCTTCATAAACACCAAAATGACCTTTCTTAATAAGAAGTGAGGGAGCATGGCTCCTCTGTGACCCTTCTCTACACCACAGATGATTGATTGCTTATCTCTCTGCTGCACCCTCCCTCTTTTCCTTTTTTTCCCCTTAATCTGTATTTCTCTCTGTTTCTTCATTTCCCCCTGAAGCACCCCTGTGTATTTCACTCACTGTCTTTCTGCTTTTCCAGAAAACAGTTTTTGTACAAACAAAAGGTTGATGAAATGATTTATCTACCGAAAAATTGTCCGATCTTTACCTGAACTTACTTTCTATATTTAAGGCCTCTTTTATTGTTTTATTTTGGCAGTTTAAAGCATAAGACCAGATATATTCTATATGTTTCTTACTGGACCAAAACCAATAGTGATTCTACTAACAAGTGGGTGAATTATTTGTGTAACCAGAGTCTGATACAGCTTATTCCTCAATGCTAAAGAGCTTCATGTTGTCCAAAACTATTAAAAACACATTAGAGAGCTGCAGTGTTGCACTGGAGGACATCCATCCATCCATTGTCTGTAACCGCTTATCCTACTCAGGGTCGCAGGGGGCTGGAGCCTTGCCCAGCTGTCATTGGGCGACAGGCAGGGTACACTTCAGACTACAAGGCTGGGGATGACATGCTCCTTCATTTAAATAAACATGGGCACTATCGTTAATTTTGAGTCTGTTATTTCATTTTTAGTGTATTATTTTGAATCCAGCATACACAGTCCAGATGTTGATAGTAGTTGCCACTAGTTCACCAAATGTCTATTAATCCATGACTGACAATACCCCCACCCCCCACCCCCACCCCACCCCCACCAAAAAATGCAGTGCTTACTCCTGTCTGAAAAATCAGTGAAAAACATCAGTGTCCAGCTCCTAATGCAAAAATACAACTATATTTACATTTCTGTGACCCATTTTTAAAGATTTAAATCTTCTTACGGACTGATTTGGCTTGGGGCTGAGAGCCACAGAAAGGAAAATTAAGATGAAAAGTTCTGAGAAATAGACTCAAGCATTGTTGGTCTTTTCAGAGGATTTGTTCCCAATAAGGATGTTTGGTCAGGCTGTTCTCATAAACAGTTTCCATTACCTTGCATTACTTTTCCTATAAAAACTAATCCAACCAAATCCGTATATATCCTGAGATGTCTTGTAAGGCGGCAGATTGGACTGGTGGGTCACAATACCTCATATTTTCCCCCGTATCTCCTACAGAGATGCCCAACCATGTTTCTTTCCACAAATATAACCACAGTACCCTTACGTCATTGCATAACTTTACATTAAGGACATAACATCATTTGTGGGCCACTAATTTTTAGGATATCATACAAACTAATGTGTGTGCATTTTCATTGGATATCACAGGAACTGTTCTGGGATGATACGCGGTTTACTTTTTCTTTTATGTTTCCTGTATATTCCTTAATAATAATAACTTTTACACATGCAGTATTAATAAAATATTATCAAATGTTTATCTCCTCTTCTCCAGGCGATATAACATTTCTTTCCTGAGTGGCTACTACCGGCCAGATGGCACCGATGACCATCCGTTCATCTGCTCAATGGAAAGAGAGAACGGGATGCTTCGGTGCTCCGATGTGCCTCGCCGCCGTGTAGGCCGGACTTCTTGCTTCCTGGGCGCTGAGGATGCCCGTCCAGAGATGGAACTCAGTGCAGATGAACCAGTGCCATGTGTGAACTGGTATCAGTATTACAATGAGTGTCGTGCCGGGGAGATAAACCCGCACAAAGGAGCTATTAACTTTGATAACATTGGATATGCATGGATCGCCATTTTTCAGGTAAATGTTTGTTTATGTATAAAAGGAAAAGAGCTTTAATCCATTCACGCTGATGAACTCTGTGCACCACACATTATTGTGATTAATCAGGGTCTGTGTTCTCATGCAGGTAATTACTCTGGAGGGATGGGTGGACATCATGTACTACGTCATGGATGCACATTCTTTCTACAACTTCATCTACTTCATTTTCCTCATTATAGTAAGTACACACACACACACACACACACACACAAACACTCACATATATGTAGTTAATGACATTACAGATAGACAATTTTTGGATAGTTAAAGATTATTGAATACATACTGTACAACATGTAATTTGTGTCACGTATTTCATTAGATTCCTCAAACTATGTAACGTAAAGTTGTATTACTTTTGAAATACTTCAAAATCATGTTGCAACACGTATTTATATGGGTGTTGTATTTTCATGTCAAAATAAGATAAAAACCAATGAATTAATTTCTCCAAGTAATTCATTTTTAGAGACAGTGACTTTATGCAAAAAATCACCAATTTAAACTGCCACTGAATACAGTTACTCATTTTTTGTATCTTGTATACTTAACTTTTTATACATTACAATTTTTCTTTTTCTTTTTAAGAATTTTGTTTTGCATTTTTGCCTTTATTAGACGGGACAGAGTGATAGCGTAAAAGGGAGAGAGAGCCAAGGTTTACCCGCAGCCTTCATAAATGGGGTGCCCACTCTATCCACTGAGCCACTTTTTATACAGTACAGTTACCCTGCAGATAGATGTATTATATTGTATATTTCAGTAGTGTGTAATGTGCTCTTTGTCATAACCAGGTGGGCTCCTTCTTCATGATCAACCTGTGCCTGGTAGTCATCGCAACCCAGTTTTCTGAAACGAAGCAGAGAGAACACGCCTTAATGAAATCGGAGCAACGCGCCCGGCAGCTCCACCAATCAGCTTCCACGCTGGCCAGCGACAGCCAACCGGGAAGCTGCTATGAGGAAATCATCCGCTACCTGGCGCACCTGGGCCGTAAGGCGTGGCGACGACTCTCCCGCTACTATCTTCAGACACGCAGGCACATTCACTGTGTGTGTCAGAAAGACAGAGGAGGTGGAGCTTCCAGAGGGGGCGCAGCTGGGGAGATGAATGGACTTGCTCACAGGCACTCAGGCCACGCTCCCAACGACCTGTCACACCTTCATCAGCTTTACCATCAGCATCACCAGCTTCATCACCAGCAGCATCAGCAGCCTCAGTCTGAGCCTGCTGTCAGAAATGGAGGGAATGGTTTCAATTATCCCTTCATATCGCCCCTATTCAGTCAACTGAATGCAAAGGCCCGAGACCAGAAGAGGCTGGTTGCCACAGAGACTGTCAACAGACTGCCACAGCTGGTGGTAGAGCATGGTGAGAACGAAAGGGTGTGTGTTTGTGAGTGTGTGAGCGATCTCAAGGTTGTGGCTCAATCTGAGCCTTACAGGGGCTGATGCACTGATTTGAATGCCCTTGGCAAAGACCAGCACTGGTCCCTCTGTCTACAAGTATGTTAGCAGTGATGATTATTTTTGTAAAGAAAGCTTTGAAGGAACAGTGTGTAGGATTTAGTGGCCCCCGAGCACTGAGGATTGCAGATTGCAACCAGCTTAAAACCCTCCAGTTAGGATTCCTTCAGTGTTCTTTGTTCAGGAGTTTTTTTTGCCAGGAGTTGAGTTATCTGCAGAGGTCTCTTCCTCTCCAAAACAACCAGGCCAGATTACTGAAACCAGTAAAAACACTGAATAAAGCAGTTTTTACATCACAAATCAGAGTTTCTCTGACGACGTTCACCATGTCGGGGACGGGCTGCCAGTCCAGCACCTGCTCATAGGTGCTTACCTTTTTTCTCTGATAAGTTAAGATTCAGACGTTTGGGAGATTTTTACCAACAGCTGAATTATCCGTAGAAATCTCTGCCTTTCCAAACACAAACAGCCTTTGTGGTTTAAACCAGTTAAAACACTGAATAGAGCAGTTTGACGTTAAAAATCTGTGTTTTTTCGACGTTGTTTGCAAACATACGTTAATATGAATGGCCCTATGTAGAGCCAGTGTTTGATTTGTCTGTTCTGGACAACTTTAAAAACATGGCATGCAACATAGTGGACTGTGGATGAGGATCCACTCCTTATGTTGATATAAACGGCTCATTCTACAATAACGAAAATACAACTGTTTTTTTCAGGTGATCATCCACTAAAGAAAACACACTTATTATATTATATTTCATTTGATTCTCTATTTCTAATATATCCCCCTAAATCCTACACACTGGATGTTTAATGTGCCTCAGTTTGTGTTTTGCAGAGTGATTTGGTTAACTTTGGTCTATTTCTTTTAAATTCTTTCTTTTAAGAAATAATCTCTCAGCGCAGGCTCAGTTCACCCAAATTACAACAAAGCACATTTTCCCACTCACCCTCGGCAGCATTTAGACATGCAGATCACAGACGTCTGACACAGTGGAGGTGAATTTAATCTTGTTTGTGGTGCTCAAAGCATCATGAAAAAGAAAAAGAGCTTTTGCACACTAGAGTCTTCACATTAAAAAAATAAAATAGAATAAAAAAATAACAAGCTCTCAGTCATAGACCTTGATCAGGCCTACAAGGCAAACTGAATACAAGAGCACTGTGGTGTATTTGTACATTCAGGTAATTAGCCCTAAGGCAACACATCTGTCTATCCCTTACATAAGATTACACACAGGGTATTGCAAGTCCCATGGCATTTGTGGACCACAGATATAGAAAATTAGTGATACGATGTATGAAGGGGAAGGGAAACACACATTTACAGCAGTTGAAAACTACAAAAACAAGGGTACTGTGAAAAACATCAGGCAGATGCTGTTATACCTCACAGCACATAGTTTAAAAAGAAAAATATGTTGAGGCGGAGCGCAAGACTCAAGTCAAACTCCTTATTCAAGCCTAAAGGTTGAGGTGTCACAACTGACAGTTGATCCAAAACATTTCTCTCTGACCTTTTTGTCCAGATCTCCGCCTCTAGGTTTGATTCCCTGAACTCTGAGGGGGGATATAGAGTAAGAAATGAGAGTTAGGATGCCAATATTCATGAAAATGATTTGCAAGAGTATATTGAAGACCCTGGAAGAAAATTTTGCAAGTTTCTTGGCAGTATATGTGATTAAGACTCTTATTGATTTGTGTAAAAAAAAAAAAAAGCTATAAAAAGCATTTTGAAAATATCTGGAGCAAGTCTTGCCAGAGACAAGAAGATTTTAAGGTGTTGATTGTCCATATGTAAAGGGCCTGAAGAGGTACTACATAAAATTACAATGCCATAACACTGAAGGACTCGCTTCAGAGTAACATAAAACTGTATGGTCAAAATCAAAGATAAAGATGCGAAGATATCCTGACTTTAAGTCACTTGAGTGCTCCGTAAACACAGCAAGTCTTACAAACTCCACACTAGCCTCGGTGGTATAACAGTATTACTGTGTACCAGAGTATTTACAAATCCTAACTGTATGATTTTAAATAGCATTAAAAATACAGACACTCCTCTGTTGTTTAACTAATACAGAGATTCTGTATGTGTTGATTGTGGGCCATATGCAAAAAAAATATAAGTAGTCACGGGCCAAACAATAAGAAATGCATTGTTTTGAACCAGAAAATTAGTGTTTGT
Organism: Plectropomus leopardus; assembly: GCF_026936395.1. Taxonomy (NCBI): domain Eukaryota; kingdom Metazoa; phylum Chordata; class Actinopteri; order Perciformes; family Serranidae; genus Plectropomus; species Plectropomus leopardus. Next base: position 20,364,376 of record NC_142178.1, read on the forward strand.
AGACCATAAAAGCCCAGTTACCATAGAAAATTAATTTTCTTTCAAAATTACTGTGGCAACACTATTTAACAGTTTAATGTTTGACAAAACAATAGTTTACTGGTATGCCAACATATTTTAAAAGATATTTCTTATCTTTCATCTTCTCATGTCCATTGCCTTGTAGATAAATGTTTTGGTCGACTAGTAATCAATCATCGTAGCTAAAGTAGCGCCATCTAACGTTCAAATGAAATATTTCAATGGCAAGGCTTGCTAATAGCAGCGTAGTTGTTCAAGATGATAGGTATGTCATGTTTAACCACATATGCATATAGTGCAGTTTATTACAAATATACTCAAGCCATGTTAAAGTCTGTTTTTAAAGATTTGCAGTGCACAGCATGCACCAACAGAGGTCAGTCTCTACAGGTTGAATAGGCAGCTGAGCTGAGAAAGATGGCGACTGCTAGTTAAGGGGATAACATTACAGGAGTACAGATGACCAGCAATGGCAGAGGAGGAGGCAGGGAGGAAAACAGCATATTTCCACAACAAGTTAAGGGTTTATTTCGTCCAGACTAGAGTTGGTAATTGTTGAATATTAAAGACTAACTGGGATGGTTTTGGTGAGTTTTATTTTGTTTTATGATGAGTTAAAAGGGTTATTAAGCCAGTCTTGATTCAGTCAAAGAGAGAAATTTGAATTCAGAGAGTACACTGTTCTACTTTTCTGTTAATAAGGAAAATATTTGTAAGAAGATTTCCTTTCTTGACATTTCATGAGTTTATTTGACTAAACAGACTAAGAGAACTTGTGGAATGTAACTGTGGGTTTGAAATTTGTCAATCCTGGGTTACAGAAGGACCGACCCGCCGTACTCTCCCTATGATTGGTTAGTACTTGTTGGATTGGTTAAGTTTAGGCAAGAGGAATGGGATTTGTTAGTGTAAGGTAAGAACGATAGGGTACGCCAATCAGAGACACGCAGAGTAATGCGGAGTAGAGGCAAGCCAATCTGTTGCTATCTCGGGATTTCCAAATTTGCCTGGGGGTCAGGGGTTAGACTTGCCACTGCGTTTAAAACTTTTTTTTTTTAAACCTAAATACCGTCATACAGAGAAAATAGATACCACCCAAGCCTACCCCACACCCTACAATAACTCAGGCTTTACGTCAAAGAATTTGTAGTCCCAAAACCAAAATGACCCTGATGACATCACAGTAACACCTTTGGGCTATTTTCCAAGACTTTACAAAGCTCTTCCAGTATTAGAGGACACACGAATGTTTTCACGGGCTGAACAGTACTCTATTATGAGCTCCTTTGATGTGTAAAATCAGTCAAGTAACAGAGAACATACATTAAAAATGTTAATACAATGCTGTAATAAATTCTAATTGTAGCTGGCACACTTCCTGAGAAAACTGAGTAGAAATTATTCAGGATGTGCTCACATGCACTGGGGATCCTTGGCGAAAATGCTGAAAATCACAGTGTTTTTTTCTTGTAGCATAGAGCCATTTTCAGCCTTTCAGTCTGCCTGCTGAAACTTTCCTTGCAGCCCACATTATCTATAGACGCACGCCACAGAATGACTAGATTGGATTCACTATATCAGTCTCCAGTGAAACATGAATTTGTTGTAATTGTGATGACAAGTGAACTGCTCTTGCTAGATTAGTGTTTGTTGTTATGTCATTGGAGCATTCCTCCCGAGCTGCTTGCTAATGAATTCCGCTGAAATCTTACTCCCGCTTCACTCCATGCCCCTTCCCCCCCAACACACACACACACACACACACACACACACACACACACACACACACACACACACACACACACACACACACACACACACACACACACACACATCCCTGTTCTAATAAAAGAACTCCCCCTCTGCACAAAAGCATCCCAACTGCACAGTTGCTTCCATGTTATTGAATTTTTGTCTCCCTGAAATGAAATGACGGTGCTCTCCTTTACTGAGCAGAGAATATACTGAATGACACAATGTCTACAGGAGTGCAACATGCAGAATCAACTTTTTATTTATCAACCTTGTGCTTCATGTATGATTTTTTTTTTTTAATATGATGTCTTTCTTGTGTCTGTGCAGGTGGGTGCACAGGGCACCCTTCATTACCGTTGCCGGGTGAAGTCCCAGTAGAGTCCTCAGTATGCCCGTACTGCATCTACTACAACCAACTTGGTGACAGTGAAAATTTTAATGAGCAGCCTGAAGACCGGCATCATGGGTACAGCAACTCATGCCATGGCAACAGCCCGTGTCATAGTAACAGCCCATGCCACTGTAGCAGCCCTCGCCGTGGTGATGCACAGGTGTCTGAGCCAAAGAAAGGGCTGTGTAAGCGTTGCTGGGCGGGACTCCAAACTAAACTGGAACTCATTGTTGGCAGCAGATACTTCAGCAGAGGAATCATGATCGCAATCCTTATTAACACGCTGTCAATGGGGATAGAGTACCACGAGCAGGTATGTTTATGTGTGTTTATGTAAGGGACTGCATGTCTGTGTGTGCATGTGCATAGCTATGCACAGGGCTCTTGCAGATTGGATGGGACTCTGGTTTGATTGAAAATGGATGTGCTAATCACTGTGTGTGGTGGAGTCAATAAACTTACCCTCCAATCAACACTTACAGCACCAAGCATATGGGATCACAGAATGTGTGTGTGTGAGAGAGAGACTGTGTGTGGGTGTGTGCATGCATGTATCAGGAGGTGGAGAAACTCATAAGACCTGAAGTGTTAATTAAAGCGTGACCCTGGGATGGGAGAGTGAGAGTGAGGAGCGCAGAGACGGGGCAGAGTGAGGGAAGCAAGTGAGAGCGAATGGAGGAGTGAGGAGGACAGATCTGACGTTGTGATTGGCTGGGAGGTAGGGACAGGCTGCAGGAGAAGGGGGAAGATTGAGTGTGGCCCATTTCCTGAACAATATGACAGATTTGGATGGCCTTGACTTCTTGAATAAGTAATGTTTAAGGATAAGGCCAGCTCTACTTTATCCTTTTTTGTTATCAATAAATCCTCTGAGGAGACCAAAGCGCACAATGAAAGTGTATGAATGAATATTGTGATATATGAATACAACGCCAAATCCCGATAAAGCTTTATTTCTCTCTGTGCCATAGAAATCAATTGTCATCTAAAAACTATTAAGTACAAACAAAGAGCCATACAATTTGACTGGACTACATTCCCTCATTTCAGTGTGTGTGAACAGTGCAGTTTGGTCTGAAACACCTCAGAGACTTGTTTTTTGATCTCTGGAGAGTAGCGCTGTGTCAGGAAAATGTCACTGAGCATGCTCAGAGACACATTTACTTGTTTACACTGCTTTGTTGGTTTGACGAGCTGAGAGAAGTAAACACAATGTTTGCATTCACTGTAATGAAGAAATGACACCTAATGCCACCGTACACAGTAGCTCTGTTGTTTTTAACAAAGATGGAGACATAAGATATTTTATTGTAAATAATGTAATCATTTCTAAATCACTTTTCGAGACAAAGTCTCGGTGAGACTCACTGCAAAGTGCTTTACAAGGTTTATCCCAGATTTAAAACAATGCAGGATTTAAGCAAAATAAATCGGCTAATCTCAAGAAAAACAAGTGAAGAGCGACTCCAACAATAACATAAATAAAGATGTGTTGAAAATCTTTAAAACTTTTTCTGTCATGCTCCCGTTTGAAATCAGAGAGCCTTTTCTGCCCCCACCCTCCTGCAAACAAATGAAATTGCGACAAGCCAATAATACTAATATGAAATTACTAAAGAGAGGAAAATTAAAAAAAAACATTATACAATTATTTTACCTTAAAGTATCATCTTCAAATCCTTTAGATGGTACATTTACTTGTAACAGGAAAACTGGTGTCTCTTTTATTTCCACTCCACGCCCAAAACGCCCCATCTTTCATTATGTGACTTTGGGAAGCGGGCGGGATCTCCCTGGAGAAAAGAGTCAACAAAAGAGTCATAATATTAGCTTGGTTAGCCTGGCTAGCTCTGTATTCCCCGTGCGCACATCTTGGCAGAGCAGAGATGAGACATACACTGTTTGCAAGGCATGAATTATACTTTGTAATTGAGCAAACTCATGCCAGGTTGCAAGGTTGCAAACTTTTTTTTATTGTCCTGATGTAAGCTGTACTGCTCAGTCTCACAGCTAAATGTGATACAGTGACAATCAGAGTGTACATCCCTGCCAGTGTTATTTATGCAAGATTGCAACATTGGCTTTAACCTTATTGGTGTCATTTTTGTCTCATAAAGGTTTTAGTTTTTCCAAATGTCAGGAGTCACATTTAACGGCTCAGCAAACAAGAGGCTGAAAACATTAGCAGTATTTTAGCATGTCATGTCATGCGTGGCAGATTCTTTTGTTATACTTTTTTGTTACGTCAGTGTCGTCTCCAATGTCACTATGAATAAAACTGCAAAATCCTGTAATATTACTCGACCCTGTCAAATGACATGGTTCTTTGACAGTGTATTGTCTGGTTCCAAATCCTTCAGCTTTTCAACAAATGCACGTGTTCAGCTGTCCATGAGTCTCTGTAAGACAGACAGTTGCAGCTTTCGATGCAGTCTTTGACGAATAACATAATTAGGGATGTACACTCTGCTGTTGAATTCTCATTTGCCATTAGCTGTTAGACAGATCACTACAGCTTACATCAGGACCATATTAATGCTTTGCAACCTAAAGGCACAATTTGTATTACAACAGAGAAACAGTGACACCAAACTGCAAAAATACCAAGTCTTGCATAATGTTGCTTTGATGTTATTTTATTTGAATGTAATTATCTAGAACTTGACATGATGCTAAACTAATGAAAGATAATAGTTAAACTTAGATACTTTACTTGTTTTATGGTGAACCTCAGAGTAAAGTTTTAAAAAAATGATCAGTGTTTTAAGTGTGAATCGATCTTGATGCACTCACATAACATGAAAAGGCTCTTGTTCAACACAAACCTCATTAACTCAACGTCAGATCTGCTCCAGAATTTTCCTTCCAAAAACACACCTGAATTCACATCCTGGTGCAGCTTCTCTCTCCATATCTGACACGTCATCCACATAAACCTGCACTGTAGTCTTGAGTGGCATTTCAAAAATCCTTAACATGTTGACTCCACCACTCTCTTCACTGCCAGTCTGTCTGTCTCTGTTTATTTGTTCATTTTTCTCTCTGCCAGTCCAATATCTGTGCATCAATCTCTCCCCTTTTTCTCTCCACAAACACTGCGCCTCCTCAGCCGCAGGAGCTGACAGATGTTTTGGAGATCAGTAACATGGTGTTCACGAGTCTGTTCAGCCTTGAGATGTTGCTGAAGCTCCTGGCTCTCGGGCTCTTTGGCTACATCAAGAACCCTTACAACGGCTTCGACAGCATCATCGTCATCATCAGGTGGGGTTCTGGGGGTTTCTTTTACTGTGAGTTTACCCGAAAAATGGAAATTTTGTCAGTATATATTTGTGTTGTTGGAAAAGCTTTCCTGCGAGTCAGCACTGCAGTTATATCTCCCAAACTGTCACAGTGGCTCTGGCTCTGGCAGTGAAGCCATGTGGTTGCACTCTTAGTCCAAGGGTCCTGTATTCACTCCATTATGTAGTACTACAAGCTAAATTATGTATCTGTGCTTGAAGGCTTTGCTTGTTTACTGTGCCAGTGCACGCTGCTGTCACCTCCTTTATTGGCTGGTAAGTTGTAAACAGCATTGGCCCATTTTCTGTTTTCAGTTGCCACATTGTCACGAGAAAAATTACTTAGTCCTTTCCCTACCTGGAAGGGGAGGCTTTTGTGTGTAATACTAATGCAGACTTCAAAAGGGTTACAGCTGAGGTTAAGCACATATTGATTCCTGAGGTTGCTTTAATGCGAATTTAATTTTTGTGTTTATAATCTGCTTACCATCGTTTCAGTGTGTGGGAGATTGTGGGTGAGGCAGAGGGAGGCTTGTCGGTGCTGCGTACTTTCCGTTTGCTGAGGGTTTTGAAGCTGGTCCGGTTCCTTCCCGCCCTGAGGAGGCAGCTGGTGGTGCTGATGAAGACGATGGACAATGTGGCCACATTCTGCATGTTGCTGATGCTCTTTATATTCATTTTCAGGTATATTCTTACTTTCTCTCAAGGCGATTTTGCAGGATGACGCACAGGAGACTCACAAGATAGTTTTCTCAGTTTTAATTACACAGATTATACCTTATAAAAAAAAGAATCATTACTTATCACCTTTTTTTTTTTTTACATTGTTACAGGGCATATTACCACATATCTCATCACTTTTTGCACACACACATTTATTTACACATGCAATATTACGCATTCACATTAAATTACAATGTAATAAAAGTAATGTGTTGTGTTTTGTGTTTGTGTGTGTTGCAGTATCTTGGGAATGCATTTGTTCGGCTGTAAATTCGGTTTGCGACAAGATGGTGGAGACACCCTACCTGACAGAAAAAACTTTGACTCTCTGCTCTGGGCGACTGTCACCGTGTTTCAGGTCAGACAAACACACTGATGTGCACTCTCTCTCACACAGATACACACGTACAGATGCAGTTGTGGAAGAGGTATCAAGATCCTGTACTTAAGTAAAAGTACAAATTCCAATTTTACTGTCCTCTGGTACAAGTAAAATTACTACATTCAGAACCTTCCTAAAGTAAAAGTACTTTAAGTAAAAGTACTCATAGTGCAGTAAAATGTTTCCCATCTGTTTTTTCTATGATATATGATGTTTCTGGATTAATATTACTGCTGCATTATGTGTGTGTTGCATTTTACTGCTGCAGATGTACTATGCATGATTTCCCTAACAATGTAAAGACTCACACAAAATGCTTTGCTCCAACACCGGCCGGCAGTGAGGTTTTTCTTTTGTTTTTTTTACGCCTGCCGGCAGATGACCACGAGGAAGGAACTCTTCTTTTGAAAGCTATAACGACTACTTCTAGTCAGGAGATGGGCAGAGTGCTGAGGCACTTAGCTGATCTTGCTAAAAAATAACACCGTTAGTCAGGACTATGTACTTTTTCATGTGGACAAGCCATGTATAGTTGCTCCATGCACTCTGATGTCGATCAACCAACAGGCAAAAAGTTGACACCCCCATGGCACCTAGGCCAGCCCCCCTCATTTGCATAATGAAGTGGAAATGTATGTGGAAGTGTAGGTGGAAAAGGAAAAAGAGAGTTAAATATGTTTGAGGAAATAAATGGAGGGGCAGGCAAATAAGGAAAATAATACATAAATAAATACATAAATAATCCCACAAATAAATGAATCCATTTTAAAAATGAGTAAATAAATATGTAAAATGTAGAATAAAATGGGAAATTATATAAATAGGGGAATGCATGCGCAAGTGGAAAATAATACATGAACAAATAAGCAAATAAATATGAAAAAGAATAAATTGATAAATTAAATGGGAAATTAAATAAATATTGCCATTTTTGACATTTTCATTTATTTATTGATGCATTTATTTATTTATTTTTGATTTTGTCAGTTTCAGTCTTTCATAATGTTGGGGCTTTATGAAAAGGCAGCGGCCAGTTGCCAGAGTTTAAGCAGCAGGCAGCCAAGAGACACAGCAATGAAAAGATGCAAATAAAGCGCGGCAAAACGCCAACAAGAGTGAATCTGGGGTTGGCTTTTACTTTCACTTTCGCTGGCGATCGTGTTTACAAACAGTGACTGACAATCCTGTTAAGTATACCTTTAAGGTTATACTAATCTTTACACCATTTTAGATGCTATGCTATGCATTTTACTGTACAAAATCATCATGAAGTGTTTGTAGTATCTCTGTCCTGTGAGAATAATGTATCTCAAAAGTCAACGTTTCATGGTGTCAAAAAAAAACAGCTGTTTTCAGCATTAGTTTAGCTCAAGATGTAGGAGAATTTCATCCTTCAGTTTATCACAAACATTTTAAAATCAAGTCATTTTCTGAGAGTAAAAAGTACAACATTTACTCCTGATATGTAGCAGAGTAGAGGTATAAAGTTGCATGAAATGGAAATACTCAAGTAAAGTATAAGCACTTGAAATCTGTACTTTAGTAAATGTACTTAATTACATTCTACCACTGTACAGATGCATTTGAGCACACAAACACACTGATACAAGTTATTTAATTTAGAGGAATTTCCTGTCAATGATTGTGATTTTAGAATTATTTTCTGTGAGATTCAAAGAGCAGCTGTTGCCGTCAGCAATAGTAGCCGTGATGATCATTACCATTATTTCATTTGCCCCAATTTGAGAGCACTCACACTTGATTTTTCAACAAAATCTACAAACTCTCCCAGTGGGCAGGTGAGATGCGCTTCACAAGCAGTGTGGGAGGAAGAGTAATGAAACAAGCACTCCACAGGAGCTCATTTAACACTGATGAGCATCATTACGGTTCAACTGACAATGAGATATTAAAGGAAGAATCTGCTTGTATTCGTCTTCTTCTTCTACTTCAGACAGCGACCAGTACTGTATGTTGCATTGCCGTTGTTATTGATGGTGTATTTTTATACCGACATACACTTGACTTGCACCACCTGTCTCTGCACGTCTTATCCCATCTGCAGATTCTTACCCAGGAGGACTGGAACGCGGTGCTCTATAATGGGATGGCCTCCACCTCGCCGTTGGCTGCCCTCTATTTTGTCGCCCTCATGACCTTTGGCAACTACGTCCTCTTCAACTTGCTCGTAGCCATTTTGGTTGAGGGCTTTCAAGCCGAGGTATGGGCAAAAATTGCAGTTTTATATGAGCTACTTAGAGACCGAGGAAGAGAACGAGACTAATTGAGTTCTGTTGTGCTGATGATACCAAAGCTGCCTACAAGAGAATAATCTCCACCATCCTGCCTGTGTGGTTTCTCCCCTCTCTCTTTATCCATTACTCTTTTTCAGTTGTCCTCCCTTCCTCCATGTGTCTCTCTCTCTTTCTATCCCCTTGCCTCTCTTTCTCTCTCTCTTTCTTTCTCACTGACTCGCACACACACATACACACAAGCAAGCACAATTCTCTCCAGGGTAGGGATGTGTTTGATATCGCCTGCCATTCACAGCTGGTGAGCTTTTGTTGTTTAGTTTTCATCTTTTATCTCCAGCATCAGAGAGCACTTGCTCTCTCTCTCTCTCTCTCTCTCTCTCTCTCTCTCTCTCTCTCTCTCTCTCTCTCTCTCTCTGTCACACACACACACACACACACACACACACACACACACACACACACACACACACACACACACACACACACACACACACACACAGATACCCTTTGCCAAAGCCGCCTGCCTCCATCTTTCTGGCGTGAATTTTAATTAAATTCAGTAAAGCTTTATTGGCGTGACTACGGGAGATTGTTGCCAAAGCCATGCACATAACTCAACTAGAGAACACTGGAGATCCCCTTTGCCCGTCTGCCTCCCGCTCTTTGTCTCTCAGTCTCTTCCTCTCAACTTGCTCATATTTTTCACTTTTACAACAGTCAACAGACAGTGAGAAATGGGAGCTAATGAAGATTATGATGGTAGTGTTCTCAGTGATATGTGTGTGTGTGTGTGTGTGTGTGTTTAGGGTGATGCCAACAGATCTGAAACAGACGATGAGAGACAATCGCTCTCTTTCGAGGATGAGGAGAAGCTGAGAGAGTTGTACGCTGCAGGTACAAACTCTTAGATCAACACTACACTCACCTACAATCACCTTAGAGGATCATTTTGGTTTATTGCTGCTGGGTGCTCTTGTTATAGTGTTGTTCGTCTGTCTTATTGGTGATAATAACAACACTGTACTCACCAAGGTTTGCTGAGATCTGGGAGTGTCTCGAACACCTGTTCTTACACTATATACCTTTAGTGCTCAGGTGGGATCTCTTGAGGGAAGTGTGTAACGCTTTACGGCATCACAGCACGTACCACCAGCTAACTGAAGCTAGCAAAGTATTGCCAGTTCTGTAAATAACTGTGGCTGTAAAAATCCAAACGTTGTACACCTTTAGCAATGAATTATACTAAATACTGTAATAATCAAACTAATCCGGGGTTGCAAACTGTTGATACTGTCCTGGTGTACAGTAAGTTGCTGTGATCTGTTTCACAGCTAACAGGAAAAATGTGCTGATAAGACACTTTGTTGTCATGGGGATAGGGTGCCACAGCTCCCGAGACAGACCTTTAATAAACGGCTGCAGACACTCAAATTCAGCCAGCACAAACCCCAAGTGCCAGGGGGCACAGTGGGCTGGTGGCCAGCTGTAGCCAAGGCTCTAACTTGTGTAATGGCAACAACAGAAAGTTGATCTGATGGAGAGTCGAGGTGAATTCAAGTTGCTACAGCCAATAACTGAAGGTCGACATTTACGACATTGACGTTCAAATCCAAGACTGTAGGGGAACCAAATTGCAAAAAATACCAATTCTTGCATAATAATGTTGCTTTAAACAAACACCAATAATGAAATGATTACTGAAACTCTCTAAACATCTGTCACAGTTTACAGACCAACTTTTTGGTTCCAATTTGACCTACTGTGCATTGTTTTATATTGCTAATAGTTGTCCTGTTTGAAGGCCAAGCAGCACCATCCTCCCTCAGATAGTTTTAAAGGAACCCAAAGATTCTGTAAAATTGTTAATTTGAATACATTTCTAGATGTTGTATTCTTTTTTTAAAACAGCTATATGTCCCTCTGGTATTTTCTATGAAATCATAAAAGCTGTTTTCTATAATTGAAATGTCTTCTGCCCTTGTCAAAGTGTTGCATTTATTCATTTATGTTTTTTAAAAACATTTTTCTCAGCCTAAAATTATCCTATTCTTAACAACGTCTAAAAAATATTTGCATCTACAATTTAAAATTTCTCTGTGTATCCTGAAATCATTAACTTTAAACTGCACTTGAATTCCTCAAATTTCCAAAAAAAACAAAAACAAATACTGTAGACATGACCTCTGTTTCTTTAGTTGTAGCTACAGCCCTAATCATAACAGAAACTGTGAAAACAAGTTTTAATAAATTGAAATTAACAAAAAATGTTTGTGTCTACCTCTGTGTGTGTGTGTGTGTGTGTGTGTGTGTGTGTGTGTGTGTGTGTGTGTGTGCACAGAGCTCAAGATTCAGGCCATGATGCTGAGCCCCAATGGTCTCCTGAACCCAAAAGCCTCCATGCCCCACCCTCTTCTTCCTCCTCCTCCTCCTCCTCCTCCTCCATGTCTTCCAGTCATCACGCACACTGCTGCCACGCCCACCATAAACTCCAGCCAATCACGCCGGGCGAGTGGTTCTTCCATGGACTTCAACAGCCTTGATCAGAGGTCACCGGTGAGACACCTGCTTCTGCTTCTGTTATTACCACATAAAATATCAGTGATAAAGTTGATTTACAGGAGCACTCAAACAGAAAATTATGAAATGTATTAAAACACGGAGGTAAATACAGGTCAAGCTGTGCTTTCACCCTTAGCATCACTTTTTTTGTGCCGCATCCAGACACCTTTTAACAAATATTTAAACCTTTGACCCCTGAGCAAATGTGTTTGATTTTTCTCAAAAAGATGGGAAAAAAATTAGCAACTTAGCAAGAAATATCCCACAAATTACAAGAAATTAGTAGATTTAAAAAAAATGTTTTTAAAGATGTTTGTGGAAAAAATGCAGAGAAATATATTTATAATTATAATAATTATACATTTGAAATTATTTCATAGAATTATTATAATTTTAAGCAGTTTTTTCTTAGTTCATTTCCCTTTTTTTAAAAAAAATTAATGTCCTGTTTTTTTTTTTCTTTCTAATTTTTCTGGTAATTTTTTGTACTTTTTACTTCTTGCAAATGTCTGGGTAATTTTTTAAGCTGGGGATTGCCCTTTTTCCATATTTTTGAATGGCATCAGGCCAATTTGCGCAGGTTTCAAAGGGTTAAATATGATAAAGATGTGTTTTTAAATTCTAAAACTGATGATTTGTTTTAAACGAGCTAAAAATATACACGTCCCACTGAACAGTTGTATAATCTAAATAAGAAAACATGACATCTTAATGAGCTTCTATTAAAGGCGCCTAGCAGAGTTTTGTATGTTTTAAATTGAGTGTTTCTCAACAAAACCTATCGTGAGTGTTCTTAAGACCTAAATGACTTGAATACATTTCCTTCCTCATAAAACATGTGGAGAGCCAAATATCTTGCAACCAGCATTTCTTTGGTCGGCCTGCTCTATTTACCCATGTCTTAGGTCTGTGTCAATATGTCTAATACCCGAGTGGATCCAAGCAAACTTACAATCAGTTCTGATCATGTGGTGTGTCAGAATCATCGCAGGGGAGAAATGTGGTTTTTGAGGCGTGACCGGGAGTGTAACCTGTGCAGTGCACAGAAAAATGACATGCATTGCTGCTCTTTTCGACCGTTACTGCCTGTTAATTGGTGGCACGCTGCTGTCAGTGATGGTGTTCTCTCCAGCTGTGGGTGTTTGGTGGGCTGGACGATGGGGTTTTTCCACTGAAGTTTTCCTGACCTTTTTGTGGTGTTTCAGGTAGTGGTACTAATATGCAGTGTTACTTTTGTTTGCACAGTAACATAGGACATTGGCGTTTGACTCTGTGAATCCAGTTTTACACAGCACACTGCACATCTTTTTTTTTCTTCCTTTTTTAAAACAGTACAAGCATAATGGGAGGAGGACTTAGGATGAGTAAATATTTTTGTTCTCTAAAAAGCTGTTTCTTTCATAGTATTTCTCTCCTCTGTGATGTAGTTACATTAATGTCTTGCCCCCTGTGCTCAGTTTGTCACTTGGGGCAATGCTCACTTGTTATATGTTGATCCAGCTTTAGCAGAAATAAGAAGTGTTCTGTGGTGGCTTTTGTGTGCAACTATAAGGCCAAGTTTTTGTTTGGATTTTATGGAGTAATAGTCAGGAGGCGTAGAGTTGCATAGCTACACACTCTCAAACTTCAGCAATACAAATGATGTATGGCTTAAATGTAAATATTGGTCAACCAACTAAACAACAAAGGTAGATTTGTTACCACAAAAAAGTAACCAGTTGTAGTAGGAAGACCATGAAAACAACTTTATTTTTCAAATAAATAGAGAGAGTTTTCATTTAAGAGCAGAGGTGCTGCTGGGATCCATAAACAGAAACTTAATTACAGTTTACCCAATAAAACAAAATGCTCCTCATTGCCAAAAAAGACAACAAAACAAATATAAACAAAATATATATGAGTCCAAAAGGAGTCCCATTGTCAATTTTCTGGCAATAGTTTCAAGTTTTATGGTCACAATGAATTTCAGTTCATTCAAAAAACAGCAAGCTCACACCCACTCTCTCTCTCTTCCTCTGTGGGACATCAGTCTTTCACATCAGTCAGACCATCTAGTAGTTCTGCTGTAACAGACGGTTTTTGTTTGGCTTGGTTTGGGCTGAATGTGACTCAGCTACCTTGACATAAAGCTTTCTCATCATGCTCGCGGAGCTATCACCAGAATAACTGTTGCTACTTGTGCTGGAGGCACCGCTTTTCAACTTTGATGTCAAGTCAATTTTATTTATAGAGCCTATTATCACAAAACATGGTTTGCCTCAGAGGGCTTTACAGTGTATGACATCCCTCTGCCCTTAGACCCTCACATCACCCAAGGAAAAACTCCCGGAAAAGAACCCCTGTAACGGGGAAAAAAAGGAAGAAACCTCAGGAAGAGCAGCAGAGGATGATGAGGGATCCCTCTTCCAGGACGGACAGACGTGCAATAGATGTCGTAATTAACAAATGAAATACAATCATGGCAAAAAGGAAAGAGAAAGAGAGAGGGGAGGAGAGGGGAGGAGAGGGGAGGAGAGGGGGGAGAGAGGCACAGCAAAAATGGAAACAGATGCATGTCATAATACAATAATGGTAAGTGTGAAATTATCAAATGCACTTTATGATGATATTGTGGGTGTTGATAAGAGTCTCATGCATATATTGATACGGAGGTGTCCAAAGGCATGATCACAGCATCGGCGCAACCAGGACCAAGAGCAGGATCAGGGCGAGCGGGGGGTACAGTATCAGTGCAGCCACTTCAAACTGACCAATAATGTCAGTTTGAAGTCACCAAGTGACTGGCAGAAGCAGATGCCGGACCTATTAAAATAAAGGGGAGGATGAGATGGTCATTTTGGAGGTTTTCAATGCACTTTGCTTGGTTATAGTTTGTTTTGATGCAGTGTGTCTCTTTGCTAATACAGCCCTAGCAGAATCATTGTTACATAAAATGAGGTCATATAGAGGCCTAAACTGACGCTGTGATTAGCGATATTAAAAATGAACCGTTAATCTACAAAAGAATTCTGACCAGTTAATGTTATCAGTTAAACAGTTAAATATATGTATGTTTGTTCCTGTTCTTTAAAGTTGCCCTCACAGGTTCCGTGGGACAGCGGGTCAGAGAGCCGGCGCTCCAGCTGGACCAGCATCAGCCGAGCCCCCAGCCTCCACAGGAAGAGCCAGTCAGGAGAGATGGAGTCCCTGCTGTCCGACACACACACGAGCTCCAACCTCAGCAGCAGGGAGCAGTCGCTGGACCAGCCTGAGTACCTGCAGGTGCCCATGCTCCACCCACCCGACTGCAACGGCACCACCTTTCACCTCCCTGACCACTGCTACGACGACGCTCCTCTGACCACACACTGCCACAGCGATCAGGAGGAGGAAGAGCCTGAGGAGGTGCAGCTCTCTTTAAATATAGATGTTTAAGCGTTTCACGATGAAGTCACACAAAGAAGGCATTTTGATTACTTCCCGCTTCAGTTCTTTTTAGTTAATAAAAGAACTTGTTTCGTAGTGTTCGAAAGTTCAAAAACTTGCTGCTAATTATCCTGCGAAGGCATACATTTCAACCTTATTACCCTTAGACACTTTGAAAATATTTAATTAGCTGAATTTGAATTATAAAGAGGGTGCAGGAAGTATTGGGAAGATTGTTTGAAAAACCTGTGCTGAGTTTGAATTTTTTCCGCACTGATACAACGTGAGGTCACCACTGCAATTCACTGCTTACCACCAAGTAAATTCTTTTCAGTTTCGCTTTGGATTAAAAGATGATCACTGCTTGAGTTTAATGAGTGAACAGAATGATATAGAAAATGAACTAACAATGACTAAAAAAAAGTAATTCTCATGTAATCTCATGCAAATGTGTGTGTGTGTGTGTGTGTGTGTGTGTGTGTGTGTGTGTGTGTGTGTGTGTGTGTGTGTGTGTGTGTGTGTCTGTCTGTCTGTCTGTCTGTCTGTCTGTCTGTCTGTCTGTCTGTGTGTGTGCACGTGCCCCTCAGAGCTTATGTAAGAAGCTGAAGAAGATGCTGGAGCCATATCAGCCTCAGTGGTGCACGGAGCATGAAGAGTGGTCCCTATATGTGTTTGCTCCACACAACCGGTATACACGCACGCACGCACGCATGCACGCACGCACGCACACACACACACACACACACACACTGTCCCTGATATTCTCCTGAGTGACCTAGGTGCCTTAAACCACAGCATGTGTGAAAATTCACAGTTGAAGTGTGAAGGTTACAGCCAAGGCATAGTAATACAGTGCGTTCACTTTTATCAATTAAAGCTGGCTTGATGAAAACAAACACATTATGTTGACATGGCAGTGATGGAGGTGATGTGTGATCAATACAAACAGGAGTAGCTAATTTATTTCTGTCTCTGTTTCTCTCCTTAGGTTCAGGTCGTGGTGTCAGAGGGTCATCGGTCACAAGATGTTTGATCATATCATCCTCCTCTTCATCTTCCTGAATTGTATCACCATTGCACTGGAGAGACCTGACATACAGCCCAACAGCATGGTAACACACTCACATGCCAACACATTTTTTTTTCTCTATACATCACTATGTCACTGACATATTGCATTCCCTAGCACTTGTGATAACACGCCCAATGACCTTTAAACTAAATGTAATGGTTGTAATTTTGCAATGGAACTGTATTCCATGTCTGGTGTTTTTTTTATTATTATTATCATTTCGAGCCTCTTTTTGTTTTTAAAAGTGATATTAATGCATTTGTTTTCTATATTATATAAACTGAGGCTGGAAGGTACAATACAAACAGACTTTCCTCACCTTAAAGAGACAGCTCACCTCAAAATCAAAAATACACATTTAAACTCTTGCCTGTAGTGCTGTTTATTAATCTGGATTGTTTTGGTTTGAATTGAGTGTAGAAAAGAGATATCGGCTGCAGAGATGTCTGCCTTCTTTCCAATACAATGCAACTAGATGGCACTCGGCGTGTGAAAAATCATGACCCGGTTACTCCAAATAATCCGCAGTCCTTGTTGTCAGAGGGTTCAAGTGGGAGCTATATTCTTTTTACCAAACTACACCCATAAGCCGTATCACTGTGCCGAAGGATGCATGCGTCTACTCTAGCATCTCTGAGCTAGCTATCATATTATCTTATTATAATCCATTATATTATATCATTATAGCCAAAGAAGAAAAATCAGAAGAAAAGACATTGAACTGTTTGATTTCTGTGAAGAGACATTGCTGTTGAGTTTTTCAAATTAATATTTTAGGTGCATCTAGTTCCATTATATTGGAGAGAAGGCAGACATTTCTACAGTCAATATCTCCAACACTCTGCTACTCACACCAAAACAATGTAGATTTATAAATAGCAAAACTGGTAAGAGGAAAAATGTGTATTTTTGATTTTGGGGTGAACTGTCCCTTTAAGCTCAATCTGATTCTACCCGTAATCCTAACATCCAGTCTAAACCTTAAACAGCCCTGTAAAGAAGTGTGGACCAGCCTCACTGTCAGGGCTTTAGGTATCAGTCCTCACAAAGATAGAAGTATCAGATCACACACACACACACACTACACAAGCTGTCAATTACAGTCATTCATATGCTTTCTGCCAATGTAACAGCGGTTTGGGAGTTATTATACGAACACGTGCTGTTCTCAGTATGTTTTTATTATGTTTCTACTACAATCCTAATAGTTGTTTTTTTTCCAGCTCATTATGTAACACGCTGCAGTTAGAGTCCAGAATCAAAGCTAAAGCTACTGGGACACGAAACCCTTAAATTGACAAATGTGCTTCTGTGTGTGTCTGTGCCCACTCACACGGGAATGTGTGTGTGTGTGTGTGTGTGTGTGTGTGACAGGAGCGGGTGTTCCTCAGTGTGTCCAATTACATCTTCACTGTGATCTTCGTGGGTGAAATGATGATCAAGGTAACCATAACAAGACATGTTTCCTGAATGAGCACTTCACTCCAAAGTCATTTTCTCGTCTTACTCATAAATGGGGCAATTTTCTTCCTGGGTGGGGATCAGAATTGCTTTCAGACTCATTTTACTCCTCATATTAATTTATTATTTCAGTAATTTTGGTGGATCTGTGTGTGCCTGCCTGTGTGTCAAGGTGGTAGCTATGGGCCTGTACTTTGGGAACGGTGTGTACCTGCAGAGCAGCTGGAATGTCTTAGACGGACTGCTGGTGTTTGTCTCGCTTGTGGACATCCTGGTGTCCATGGCATCGGCAGGGGGTAATAGAATCTTTGGCATCCTCCGTGTCCTTCGTCTTCTGCGCACACTGCGACCACTCAGGTAAGAGTATGGTAGATTTTGTCTTTTGTTTCCTCCATTAATAACTAGTGTACCTGTGTAGCATTTGTATGACTGTGTGTGTGTGTGTGTGTGTGTGTGTGTGTGTGTGTGTGTGTGTGTGTGTGTGTGTGTGTGTGTGTGTGTGTCGCAGGGTAATAAGTCGTGCTCCTGGTCTAAAACTGGTGGTGGAGACTCTGATCACATCTCTCAGGCCAATTGGGAACATTGTCCTGATCTGCTGTGCTTTTTTCATCGTGTTTGGAATTCTGGGAGTCCAGGTAAACATTTACACTGTATATTCCCTGTTTGCCCCTCCTGGTTGAAGATAAGCTTCATTATTTAAGTTTTTATTTTTATATTGAAAAATACTCATTTTAAACCTATTTTCACTCAGTTTATATGTGCCCAAACTTTCAAAGCTTGTTGTCTTTTTTGCTGCAAGAAGACACTGATCACCGTGGTTTTAAATTAACGAGGCACATCTCTGAAAACACTCCAGGTAATAAAAAGTGGAGAGAAAAATTGGGAGAAAATGCAAATGAGCTGCTGATTATGCACCAGAGTCCCTGGAAGTAATTAAAAATACAATGGTTCTAGTACAGAGGGACTGTGCTGAAATTTTTTTTCTGATTGGATTTTTACCTGAATTTCTACATTTTTAATTTTATTATTTTTATATTATATATATATTATTTTATTATTCAAAGCAAATTGATAAATTGTCATTTTTTGTTGAACTTTACACAGTTGTGCAGGATATAAAAGAAAGGACCAATAAAATTATCATTGTATACAACAGTAGTTCCCATGTTGTCGCAAGATAAATCTCAGGGGTCCCAAATAATCACTAAAAATCTTATCAGTACTTGAATAGTAATTGCTTTTGGTTTCTTGTGAAATACTGGATAATTTAATTCGTCAGGCCCCAAAATCCTTCAGTGATCCAGCACTGCATGATTCTTGCACTTTTCTGGGTTGTACTCATATGACTGAACGCACTTATTGTAAGTCACTTTGGATGAAAGTGTCAGCTAAATAAATGTAATGTAATTTAATGTAGTGAAATGTAAATCCTTAAAAGGCGAGAATATGTGAGGGGAACATGCTCTTTGGTTAAGCTGCTTGTAACTGACATCTGTTTTGCTTCATTTTTAGGGGTCACAAGTAAAGCTGGGTTTCGGTACTCAATGCCTTTAAGTTATCAAACGAAAAAAAACCCAGTAGCAAGTAGTAACAGAACTTCTCCACTAAAACAATATCTGCAAAATGACTATTTGTATGGTTTTTCTTGCAGCCAAAACAAACACACCTCTGAGTTTTTTCAAATGACTAACATGACGATGTTATGACAATAAAGGCATTTTACTTGTTTAAAAGAGAATGCCTTGAAGAATTTCTCTGAATTTTTGTGTTTACATTTATACAAAGAGCCCCCCCCCCCAAAAAAAAAAACTCAGTTTGAGTACAGTAGGTGCTCCCACCCAAACATTTTCTGACCAGACGGTACTTGGATATCTTAGTTACATCACACATTTGGCCTGTGGGCGCCCGTTGAGTAATTTACTGTACAGTAATACACCAACCTTTTCTCACTCTTTAAAGCTTTGTTTGCATTTCCTTGAGGTGTTTTTGTGTGTGTTAAACTGTGTGCACACATCTGTCTGTGAATGCAGCTGTTTAAAGGGAAGTTCTTCTACTGTGACGGGCGCGATTTGAGCAATATCACCAATAAAACCCAGTGTCTGGAGGCAGGATACCACTGGGTTCGACGGAAATACAACTTTGACAACCTGGGACAGGTTTGTCGCACGCACGCGCGCGCACACACACACACACACACACACACACACACACACACACACAGGGCTGACACTTGCTCTTACAAACTGATCGACAGCATGGTGCTGATTTATATGCGTCTCCCTCTTTCAGGCGCTGATGTCACTGTTTGTGCTGTCATGTAAAGATGGCTGGGTCAGCATCATGTATGATGGTCTGGATGCTGTTGCAGTGGACCAGCAGGTAAAGACACAAAAACACACACACACACACACACACACACACATAGAAAGGAAGAAAGATCAAGGAGACATAGGAACTATTTAGCTGGTGTAGATAATAATTCACTGTGTTTTGGTTCTGTTTCGTGTCAGTCTCAGGCACCATTTGGTCCTGTTTGTTTCGAGCAGAAACGGAAGGAGAGATGGGATGAGTAAGGGAAGAAAAAAGGCAGATGGATAAATAGATGTGACTTGACGGAGCTTGCAGTTTCAGTGCTGACTCAGGGTTTACATTGTCTTCTTATTTATGCTCTCTCCTCTTCTTCCTCTCCACCTATCCTCACCCTCTCTTGTCACTCTTTGGTCCTCTTTTTTGCTTTTTGTCCCCATTCTACCTCTCCTCCTCCTCCTCCTCCTCCTCCTGTCCTTTTCCATTTTCTTTCTCTGTGTCTCTGCAGCCAATAAGAAACAACAACCCTTGGATGCTGCTATTTTTCATCTCTTTCCTCCTCATCGTCAGCTTCTTTGTGCTCAACATGTTTGTGGGCGTGGTGGTGGAAAACTTTCACAAGTGTCGCCAGCAGCAGGAGGAGGAGGAGGCGCGACTGAGGGAGGAGAAACGTCAGAGACGATTGGAGAAAAGGAGGAGAAGTGAGATAACGGGAAGGGAAGGGGAGAAGGGGAAACAAGAGACATATGGTATATGGCCCAAAGTATGTGGACACCAAGACATTACACCCATTTCTGATCATTAAATATGTAATTCCAAAACAATGGGCA
This sequence comes from Plectropomus leopardus, assembly GCF_026936395.1. Lineage (NCBI taxonomy): Eukaryota > Metazoa > Chordata > Actinopteri > Perciformes > Serranidae > Plectropomus > Plectropomus leopardus. Next base: position 20,384,815 of record NC_142178.1, read on the forward strand.
GTGATAATAATGCTAATGATAATAGTATTAATACTTTCATGTACACAGAATGGTTCAGAACAAATTTACAGAGTGCTTTACAATAAAAAAAACTTCAACTTCACATCACTGCATTATTGTGGTTGCAGGATAAGGGAAATGCTCTTTATTGGTAAAGAGATATATAGATAGATAGATAGATAGATAGATAGATAGATAGATAGATTTATTATCTTTCAACATTATTGATCATGCAGCCTTTAAAACACACCTTACTGATTAGCGGGTATTTTCAGGGCAGTTTTCATCCTAACTTGCAGATGGACAGACATTTTTCACGAGCTCTGTGGGTCAGTTTATGTCGGATAAAGCACCTCTGTCTTGTGCTGTTTGTTTTTGGTCCAGTGCTGTTGGCCCTATACATGTTGCCTCTTGGGCAGATTATTAGCCGTTATAATGGTATCTTTTATTATTTTTATGTCTGACATTCAGTTATTTTGGTATTTTACACTCCATGATTTTAACCTTCTCATTTAGATTATTTTATTGCTCTTTTTACCAGTTTTAATCAAACCTCCCCAAACTCTCCTCAGACTGTCGAAAATGCTGCTGCTGGGATCTGAGTAACGAGATCACATATCACACCAATTTCGTCCTCGCTTTTACTAGCTTCTCATTAAATTTCATATTTTTTTGAAGTATTGATACTAACATTTAGAGCCCTTAATAGTTTTAACTCCCCAGTATAATGCTAACCACCTCCACCCTTGTGTGACAAATCAGGCTTTTAGATCATCTGAGATTAAGTTACTGGATGTCCCTCAAACTCACTGTAAAACTCAAAATGCTTTTGAGTCTGTTTCCCCCAGTCTTTGAAACGCTCTCCTCTGATTATTGTGATCCTTCGACTCATGATATTTGTATGAAACAGTTCAAAACAATTTTATTCAGACAGGCTTTTGATTGTCCCATCCAAAGAGCTAATAACCTGTTTATTTGTCCTTATTTATTTGCTTGCTGTGTTTATCTTGTCTGCCCTGTGCTCGGTATTGTTGCTATCTTTCTTTTACATTGCTTTTATTGTCTAAAGTGTTTTTAATGGTAAACACTTTGTGATTATCTACTTGGAAAGGTGCTAACTTCACTTAATTGCTTACTTACTAAAAGACACGAACAAGACATAAAAAAAGGGATAAAATAGGCTGCCATTAGAGCTTCCACTCTTCTAGTAATGCTTTCCACAAGATGTTTGAACTTGGCTGCAGGTATTTGCATCTTTTCAGGCACAGGAGCATTATTTTCTCCATCCACTTCATTTTGGCTATGTTGCAGCTGCCGCAGATAATCTGCTTCCATTCAAACCAATGTCCACAGGACCCAAGATTAGGGCATCCCACTCATGGTTTTTCTTGTTTATTCAATCACTTCTCCTCCAAATGTCTGTGAAGAACTAGAGGAAAAATTGCTGTTTTTCTTCTTCTAATATTATACAGACACAAAATATAGACGGCATGCTGTGTATAGTGCTTAAAACACAAAAGTACAGCCGCAAAGTATCTGTGCTCTCACTGATCATGGATCAGTTGCAAATGTGAAAAACATTATGTTTGTTAAAACACAGATAAATGTAAGACAAACTTCTTAAAAAATTATGGAAATGTGGCGGCTAAAGAATAGACAATTTTAAGATGCTCCACCTCTGAATTGTTTCCAGTGGACATTTGAAATGTGACTGAGCCGCAGCGCAAGCAGAATGCAATGGAGCTTCATCCAGTGGACATCCAGGATTAGTGAGATCTGGCACTAATGTTTGGTGATAAGGCCTGGCTCTCAGTTGGCGTTCCAGTTCATCCTGAACTGGGAAAAGCATTTCTTCATGGACCTTGCTTTGTGTACCAGGACATTGTTATGTTGAAATAGGAAAGGGACTTCCCCAAACTGTTGCCACAAAGCCTGAAGCACACTATTGTCTACACTCTCATTGTATGCTTTAGCGTTAATATTTCCATAAGGGACCTAGCCCAAACCAGTAAATTATCCTTAGACCAAACATACACAAGACAGAGGCGTCCACATACTTCTGGCCATATATTGTCGATGTAATATCACAAGCGCACATGATAAACCTCTTTTTCCACATACATACTGTATGAGTACATGCATAATTTCAGATGCACACTTTTACTACACACACTCTCTTTCTTCTTCTTGCTCTCTGCCTCCTTGCTGTCTCACACTGTCCTCCTCTCTCTGCAGTGTAATCTCTAGTAGTGCTTTCCTCTTTGTCAGTTAACTGTCTGGCAGCAGACAGTGAGGGTTTCTGCCCAAAGACACCTTGAGGTGCCATGCAGTGCGTGTGTGTGTCCGTGATGGATAGGATTGAATTCCTGAGGTGGCACTTTTAGTCTGTACACACACACACACACTCTCACACATGTGCACACTCACACACACCTGCACACTCAAACACACAGCAGTGCGCCACTTGGCACCCACTTCATCAGTGACTTCATAGCCCATATCATATTTTTCTTCCAGAAGCATTTTAATGACCGTGTGTGTGTGTGTGTGTGTCTGTGTGTCTGTGTGTCTGTGTGTGTGTCTGTGTGTGTGTCTGTGTAACACAGGGGCCCAGGAGAAGCCTTATTATGCTGACTACTCCCCATTGCGTCGATCCATCCACACCGTGTGCACCAGCCACTACCTGGATCTCTTCATCACCATCATCATATTCACAAACCTCCTCACAATGAGCATGGAGCATTACAACCAGCCTCAGGTAACCATGGCAACACCTTCTATCACCTGCCCTAGAACCATAGTAATGAAGCAGTATGCGGTGTTACAGTACAGTCACCGTGGGTTTTTGATGTGTGTGTCTGCGTCTGTGTGTCCCGCAGTACCTCGAGGAGATACTGAAGTACTGCAATTACGTCTTCACAGTGGTTTTTGTCATCGAGGCCATTCTCAAACTCATCGCTTTTGGCCTGCGGCGCTTTTTCAAAGAGAGGTATTCAAGTTCTCACATCAATGCAAAGGCACTTACTAGGGCTGTACAATTCTTATCAAATGTGAATTTTTCTTCATAAGAACTAGATCATGATTCTCTCTCACAAGTCTTATTTTTTTCAACAAAAACATTTATTGCCCTCTTAGATCCCAAGTGAAAAAACACATCCGAGATGCATGCTGTCTAGACGAGGTTTACATTGAAGACATTAACATTTTTCGTGTTATTAACATCATTAACATTGTCAAAGTGCTTGACTTACATATAACATATATCATCGTGCTGGACTTATACTTAAAAGTCTCATGTAAGAAATAAACCCCTAATTTCGTGTGATTAACTTAAATGCTGCTGAATTTAAAAGACAACGTAAAATTACAGCTTTAGAATAAATAACATACATTATATGATGTGCTTCACTTGAGTTAAGTGGCTGTAAATCAGTGGATATTTCATTTCCTAAAAATTCTTCCCAATTGTTTTGTTATGTAAACGCTTTTATTATGAAGCAGCTAAAAAAAACAGGAAATGTTAGGTTTTCATCTGCAGTGACATAACACAAATCTTATCCTTCTAAGAGCAAACATGAAACATTAGACTAAGGCAGATATCTGAAAATACAAACAACGCAGGAAAAAATCTAAACTTCAGACCACAGAGATTCAGTAAAAAGCTACAAGAGTTGCTTGTTGTAGGGGTGAGACGCATGTCAGCTTCGGCTCTACCTCGTATCTGTCTCAGTTTTTTTGGGTAGAATACAATAATAAATTACACTTGTTTGAAAGATTTTATTGCACTTATAGTAATGTAACAAAAGGTGTGTTAGCTCAAGTAACGTCACCTGTGTACATAACGTTTCGCTCTCCTCACAGCTGAGCAACACGAAAACACAGTAAAGGCTCGTACACTGAGCTAAAATAAAAGGCGTGCACATAAACTAGGTAAATAAATGAAATATTTTGCTTTTTGCAGTGTGTGGAGGATCCCATTGGTAGAGGGAACACATCAACATGTGAATACAGAATGACATGAATGCATGAGGAAACAGGAACAAGTGAATCTCTGTCATTTAGAAATGACTTCACATGGACGTATGAATCGAGATTGTCATTTTTTTCAGTTAATCATGCAGCCCTAGCACTCAAACACACACATCTTCATCATTGAGAAAAACTGAAATTGTTTGCATCTGTCTCTCTCTCTCTCTCTCTCTCTCTCTCTCTCTGTGTGTGTGTGTGTGTGTGTGTGTGTGTGTGTGTGTGTGTGTGTGTGTGTGACAAGATGGAATCAGTTGGACCTCGCTATCGTGTTGTTGTCCATCATGGGAATCACACTGGAGGAAATAGAGATGAATGCCTCCCTCCCCATAAACCCCACCATCATACGCATCATGAGGGTTCTGAGGATAACAAGAGGTACACACACTCAGTGACACAAAAAACACAGTCACACACACTTACACACAAACAGGATGTTCTGTGGCTGATGAGAGCTGACACGTTACAATGTTTCAGTGCTGAAGCTGTTGAAGATGGCTACAGGAATGAGAGCTCTGTTGGACACAGTGATGCAAGCTCTGCCTCAGGTAAGCGGCAGCACTGATGCTGTGAAATGTAACATGTCTCTTTAACTGCGAGCCTAGTTTCCAGATCTGAGGAATTGCAGACAGCTTGTTTTATTCAGTGATTCATCAGAGCTGGCACTGACTGCCCCCCACAGGATTTTCAAACATTCCCCCAACAGACACCAAATAACCACCCAAACAAGCATGACAACATCCTTGTGTTTAGCTAAAGGCTAACAGCTGATCCTTAAATGTATTATCGTGGCGGATAAATCACCAGTTCAATCATAACTTTATGGCACATAACTTCACAGCTGCTTTGGTGGGATTGTTTTGCTGCTGGGAATCTGTGAGGAGATAAAATATGAACCAGAAAGTCCAGTCTGAAAGCTTATCATCACAAAGACACCACACAGCAATTTATTCTCCTTTGAGGCAGGATTGTAAAAGTCTGTCAACTTGTCGCAGCGGCAGTATTTTTCTCCTCTTTTTCATCGCTTGTAGGGTTGAGAGTAAAATTAGCCAAATATTCTACCAGATGTGGACAATTGCGCATATCTGATTGGCCGAGGCAGAGAATTTCCGGATGACATTGCTCTGCGATGCGGCAAAAGTGATTTATGAGCCCTGATTCGAGGGTTTTTTTTCTTTAGCTGGAGCACTTTGTGATGGCACCTGTCTCATTCAGGATGCTGTGCTTTTGAAGCAGTGCTATTGTAGGTCTAAAGGAGACATTTATAAGAAAGGACTAAAGCATCAAACGAGCACATGTAACCATCTTTAGACACGTTAGTGACTCCAGTGATGGTAATGTCAGCTGGTTGGTCCATCACTTTAGTCCACACTGAAATATTTCAGCTATTAGATAGATATTTGTGGTCCCCAGAGGATGAAGCCTAATGCTTTTAGTGAGCCCTTGATTTTACTGTAATGCCACCATGAGGTTTGATAATTTCCATACTATTGGATGGATTATCATAGAATTTGCTACATGCTGTGATTCCTTCAAGCACATGTGCGTTGCGGAACCTGTTGTTTTTTGTTTTTTTTTTTGCACCTGTTAACGTTAACGTAAAAGTTAGAGCACCCACACTGGCCAGTGAGCCACTGCTTAGCTGTAGCACATCTAGAGAAATGGAGTCTCACTGTTTTTTTCCACATGATGTGCACAGCTTTCAGCAAGAGTAGACTGTGATCTTTTGATAATTATATTGACATAATACTTACCCAACGTTTAAACTCCACCTTTTCTGTTTCTATTTAAAAAATAAAAGCCTTCTTAGTACAACATTTCTGTCAAAATAATCCCTTCAGTTGTTGACACAAGGCTTTTTATTGTGAAATATTTTCAGGGCCATGTTGCTGACAATGCAGTAGCTTGCAAGGCTTCATTAATCGGTAGAGTTTGTGTTTTTTGTGTTTTTTTAAAAATATTTTTTGGCAATTTGGCCTTTATTTGACATGGCAGAATGAAAGCGTGAAAGGGCGAGAGAGAGGGGGTGTCATGCAGCAAATGGCCCTGAGCTGGAAGCAAACCTGGCCTAAATATAATTGCTAGAGGTAAAAAGCTAAAGTTTGGCTAAAAATGAACTACACCATGTTTACATGACTTAACGCCACCACCTCTGTAAAGCCGTGTTCGGAGCAACCGGGACTGATGACCTTCTGTCATCTCATTTAGCAACTTGTATGCAACTGCCTTTTTTCTAAGACACATAAATGCTTTAAAGGTCACATTGGGGTATTTGCTGACATACTTTATTTCATAGAACAAAACGTGAAAGTCTCTTCAAGTTTGTGTTAACCCAGACCTTATTTCCAGCATCTAACAAAAACCCATTCATAAAACACATTGACTCTGAGATGAGGTGCTGACCAATTTCTGGGTTTTTCAGACTAATTACTGGATTTCTTTATCTAGCTTGCCCAGCATACGTTTGAATCTTGAATTTTAGGAAAGTGCACAGACATCGTCACCTCAGTAGAGGAATGTGAAAACGCCAAGGTCAAGGTCAAACATGTTGGGGACATAAACACAAGAAAATCACATTTTGGAGTAGAGGGAGCCTCTTTTCATCAAGTGCCATCATCAGGTCAAAATTTTAATTTGTTCTTTACTACGGTTTATGACCAAATACCTGCAAAACTAATGACATTCCCATCAGCCTCAGCTGTGTTAGGTTGTTAACACACCTAATTAAGATAGTCATGACAATTTTATTTATATAGCCCATTATCACAAATCACAGTTTGCCTCAGAGGGCTTTACAGCATACGACATCCCTCTGACCATAGACCCTCACATCGACGAAGGAAAAATTCCCCAAATTAACATAGTAAACATTAATGGTAAATATTAGCATGTGGCATTTAATTCAAAACACTGCTGTGACTCTAAAACTTTAAATATTAAAATGTGCGAATAGTGATAGTCAAATGTGAGTAGTGAATTGGGATGATGCGCTCTAGTCTGGGGGAAGCCTTCAGGAGGGATCCACCTCAGCTCCTGGGCTCAGGGGACCCCACCAGAGTGAGTAATGCACAGTAAATGAGAACAGGTAAGCAGGTCAGATAGACATTTATAAACTGTTTTTGGTCCTGCTCCTGAAATGCAGCCAAATTATACAGTATAGCAGTTATGTACCTTTTTTTCCTCTCAAATTTGATTGTGTAATTCCAAAATCATAGCTTCCCACTAGATCCCATGATTGTCTATGTATTAGTGCAGCAAAATACCCATGATCCTTCACTGCCTTCCCACATGCAAATAATGCCAACTGTCTTTGAAGTGACAGATCACTGTTGGGAATTGAACCCAGGTCAGCGGTGTCCAAGTGCACTTCATCAATAGATTAATCGCTTATTCTTCCATATTTCAGTTGTCGCACCGAGGTGGGCAACATTTATCTGACTAATACTAAATCTTTGTATGTGTTACAGAAAAGAACAGTAAGGCTTATTAACAAGGTTAATGTCAGAGCACATACGAACAGACTGTTCACCAGCTCACGTGTGTTGAAATTTAAAGATTTAAGTTGATTCAAAAACATTATTAGTCATGTTTAAAGCCAGAAACAGATTATTACCTGAAAATCTACAGAGGTTTTTTAAGATCCAATGATTAGTATCATAGAAGAAGGTTTAATTTCAAAAGTCAGTATCTCGCACCAAATTAAAGCAGATGTGTGTTTCAGTATATGGAGTCAAACTGTGGAATTCTCTGGGTAATGACTTCACATGCATGCAAAAAAAGGTGAACATAGAAAGGTTGGACATTTGTATCTGTATTTACAGTAGCTTCTGTTATTCCTAGGAAGGGGGCAGGTATTATAAGATTTTCTTCTTCCTTCTACTGTTTGTTCATGGGATGTGTAGAAGTGTTATGAGAAAAAAAGTACATCATGGCTTTTTGTTATTGTTTTGGAAATTATACACTGAAATGAGCAAATAAACCAAATATGAATGAATGAATGAATGAATCTCCCACCATGGGGGCGAGGCAAGCCAAGTCCTTGAGAATTGCTTTGTAATTAGAATAAACAGGCATGTGTTTGGTTCATGAGGTCTGGATCCAGGCTGTGAAACTAAAATCTGACATATGAGTCACCTCCAGGTATCATGATGGCTCCTAATGTGTTTTTAAGATGTAGTAAACATCAATGCAATAAGGCTTAGCAGTCTCTGTCTATGGCCTCTTTCTATCTGTTTGCATGTTTGCGTCTCTCTCGATGTATACTGTACATGTCTTTTTTTCTGTGTATCATACACTGTATATATCTGTTTGTGCGTGTAATATGTCTGTCTAGGTGGGGAATCTGGGTCTGCTCTTCATGTTGCTGTTCTTCATCTATGCAGCTCTGGGAGTTGAGCTCTTTGGAAAACTGGGTTAGTGTGTGCGTGCGTGTACGTGCATGCAAGTGCGTGTGTGCGAGTGAGCATGTGAGCGTGTGCATGCATATAAATCGATGCAGAGGCACAGATGTGTGCGTGTGCCTCAGCTGACTCTGGTGAGATATCCGTGGATTATGTAACATGCATACATTTTGTTGTTATATACATTAATTATGTCAATTTAGAATCAGTGCTCTAATGAGTGCTCTAATCTACACACAACTCTCTTTCTTCTCTCCCCTCGCCTTCCTCTCTCACACTTACTGCCTCTAATACTCTCTCCTCTTTTCATCCTCTTTCAGAGTGTTCAGAGGAGAACCCATGTGAGGGTCTTAGTCGCCACGCTACCTTTGACAACTTCGGCATGGCTTTCCTCACACTCTTCAGGGTGTCGACTGGGGACAACTGGAATGGGATTATGAAGGTTATTTCTCTTCCTCTCCTCTGCTGTGAGGGAGTTTTTTAAGAGGATGGATAGACGAGGAAGTCTGTGCTTGTTTCTGTGCATATGTGTGTGTCTCAAAGCTCCGGTTATGAGACAGGCGTTGCATTAAGCAGAGAGAAGATCACTGTTTTTATGACAGACTAAGAGGTGCTGACATTAGAGGGTTAGGAGAGTGTATTATTCTTCTGTGACAGGCTCAAGGTCTGCTCACACTCAGATCCACATCTCCCCCTGTTGGAGCAGAGAGGAAATACTATTTTGTCCATTAATATACTTGAATAACAAATCCCCTGGTCCATTTAGTCAGTTTTCATTGCTTCATAATCTGTATCCTCTTCTAACACCCTCTAGGACACATTGCGAGAGTGTCGCCCACAGGAACGCCACTGCCTCACCTACCTGCCCCTGATCTCTCCCATTTACTTTGTCACCTTCGTCCTAACGGCTCAGTTCGTGTTGGTCAACGTGGTCGTTGCCGTTCTGATGAAGCACCTGGAGGAGAGTAACAAGGAAGCGGCGCTGGAGGAGATGGAGGAGAGGCGGGAAAGGGAGGAGGCCAACCAGCGCCTCAATAATGCATCTGTGGGCGGGGACCTAGTGCCAAATGTGGACACGCCTGCTCAGGTAACGGAGGGAGCGTGTGTTTCCAACTTCTGCATGTGTGAAAGGGGAAAGAAGTGGAGGTGACAATAATGGCAGCGGTGATGATCTCATGTGGCAGGTGCAGGTTGAGGATGAGGATTGTTCCCATGGCAACCTGCTGAGCATAGGACGCATGCTGTCTCTCCCCAGCGACAGCCACGTTCAGCCACTCAGATATTCCCCTTATCCACCCATTTGCCATGAAGCGTACTCCAGCTACAGCTACTCAGGTAATTTCGTTGTTTATATCCAATTAAATTAAGGAACAGTTCTCACTGTGCTATAACCACTAACTGATTGCTGTAAAGGTTATTGCTTCCATAAATAGCAGAGAGGGCTGTTGAGATGTGATGCAGCACAAGAGGCACTGTTAGTACAGACCTTAAAGAGGGAGATCTTTTTTAAATTTAAGTGGCAAATTGGTAGAACAAATGTAATTCTACAGAGCACTGGGCCCACGACTGCTACTCCAATCCCACCCTAATTTTTTCAATTGGTAACATCACACCAGGGAGTACTTTAAAACAGCTAATTCATCAAATCAAAACAGTCTAACATTGAGTTTTCAGTTTTATTGATGTGCATGAGCTAAATGACAAACAAATGTAGCGTGTAATGTACAGAGAGAGGGGAAAAGCTCTCAAAAGGTCTTACAGATTATATAAATCAGTACTCACAATTTCAAAGACACACTGTAGGTAGTTTATGACATAAAAACACAAACAATCAAAACAATAGGTATAAAACACAGAATGATGTGTTGTTAGACTTCTTGTTTTCTTGTTTATTTAGGACTATTTGAATCCCACAAAAAGACCGAAAAAACAGCAACATGTTTGTCTGTTTCGCTGTAATACTTAATGAACTTGCATCTGTCTCATTCTTGCATCTGTCTTGTTCTCGATATCTCAGGAATACCTCAAAATATTTTTTTTTTTTTTTAATTTGGCACAAACATTGGAATTTGACTTGAACCCCACAAATAAATGATGAGATTTCGGTGGTCAAAGGTCAAGGTCACCTGACCTTGCATCAATCTAGTTCTTGTGAGCGTGATATCTTAAGAACACCTTGAGGAAGTTTCCCTTTCACTCTCAAACTGTCCCGTCCATTAAAAGCAATAAACCCACCCAAAAAATCTTTGAAAAAAAAGAGAAAAATAGCTCCCTAAGATAAGACGGATATATCCGCTCAAAAAACTGACCTCTGCAAAGAAGAGTCTCTGGGTGGTAAAAGAGTGAGTGAATCTGTGCAGTAGTTTTAAAACAAGACATCAAATGATCCAGTAACTCACTCTTGTAAGTTGGATATAAAGTATTGTATAGGGTGTGTATTTGGACACCATCAGTTTTCTTCAACAAAAGTTTTTTTACCGGCACCTAAATAACAACTCCAGCAGCAAAATCCATCCAAAGTCTCTAGACAATTCTTGTTTTCACTCCTCTCTTTAGAAAAACTCTACCTTATTCTGTGTTTTTCCTTTCACTAAGTCCATTTACCTCATTATTTTCTGCAGGCTCCATGTCATCTCTGGGCTCCAGCGGGGGCGGCTCATTGCTGCAGGTTCCTGGAGCGCTGCCGGCCATCAGCCACGCTTCACTGGGGACTGGACGCAGCTCGAGGCCAAAGATCTGCCTCAACACCTCTCAGAGCATCGACAGATACTCCCCGCACAGACTGGGTCCAGCTGACAGCATGGAGGGATACAGGTTCAGCCCTGCTCACAGATTTAACAGACACAGACTCAGCTCGGCTCATAGTATAGACGGATACAAGTTCAGCCCGACCCGACGAATAAACAGACACAGACTCAGCTCTACTCGCAGTATGGATGGATACAGGCACAATCCAGACCACAACACAGACAGACCTAAACTCATGTCCAGCCACAGCATGGACAGACATTCCTCCCTCAGACTGAGTCCCACCCACAGTGCCAGCAGACGTCCCTCTCAGTGGCTCAGTCCTGAGGACAGTTTAGACAGAAACAAGCTGAGTCCCTCATACGTTCCGGATAGTTCAGTCCTGAAGAGACCAGCATCTTTCCGCACTGCAAGCAGACAGTTACGGAGACAGGTGTGTCATTATCACCTCCTCTTCTTCTCTTCAAGTGTTTTTGAAAGTTTTAGTTCTTGAGATGGATATTTCAGATTTTTGGAAGTGGGTACTTATCCATAGACGGTTATTACAAACAGCAGATGTCAGTCAACATGCCCCGTTTGGAGAAGCATGCTGGAGTCTGATTCAGAAACTAACCGATCTAATGCTTTGAAAGAGGTCAGCTATAAAACTTATTTTTGCCACCTAAAAAAATCAATATCAGTCGAAGTGTGTTCTGTATTTAGGATATTTTTACTGCTTCACCCTGATATCAGACAGTGATTACTAAAGGAAAAAAGAAGCCATTACATCACGCCCTTTAAGACTGATGAGAGAAACAGTGATTTTACATCGTTGAACACAGGAGCTGCGGGTCTACTGCTGCCTCGATGAGTGAGTTTTTAATGCCTCCGTGCCTGCGATAGCTGAGGCATACAGCTGTGTGGTGGTATCTCTAGTTTGTGTAACTGTGTGACTTTGGTGTGTTTAAGGGTTAGTTGTATTCACCAAAGTCACAAAATAATACAAACTGACTGAAGCAGGCGTAGACCTGCAGCTCCCATCTTTAGTAAACTAAAATGACTGTTTTTCTAAATGGAGTCAGTTGGTTTTGACGAGAGAGTAGATGTGGACTGAAGCGGCTTCCCCGCCAACATGGTCTGCCTGACGGAAAGGTAAAGCAGTGAAAATAAAGTGTAGTATAAAATATAATATAGTACATTGTGTACACTTTAGCTGATACAAATTTTTTTAGGGGAGACTTTTTTTAGGTGGCTAAAACACTTTTTGTTGCTGACCCTCAACCCCAGCAGCACATTGCTCACCTTCCGTGTCTCCAGCCTGCTTCTCTAAAGAGGGGCCAGCTACTGTAAAATACTGATAACTATCCCATACAACACCACTTCACAAAACCTGAACTATCTCTTTAACAACACATTTTGTGCTTTTGTTTTTTTTTTTTTGATCTTTTTAATTTTTTCCATCATGCTGTGCAACATTTCTAAAATGCTTTTATTTGCTCAGCCTAACAGATGAAGATGAGTTCTTCTGTGTGTGTTTGTGTTTGTGTATGTGTTGTGTCTTCAGGAGGCTGTGCGCTGTGACTCTCTGGATCAGAGCGGCTCAGCTGACGATCTGGCAGAGCCTCACCTCACCGTGCCAGCCGTTTCTTCCACACCACCACGCCAGCGATCGTCCAGTGTACACACGCTGAAATGTACACACCCCCAGAGGGTCATCTCATGCAGGAGCCACAGCCGGAGCCACAGCGAAACCACTGGGCAAGAACATGTACCTGAGCAGGCCATCTGCGCCTCACAGCCAGAAACAGATGTTGAGAAAAGGCCTGTCAGCCTGCAGAGGCCATCTAGTCTGAAGGTCCTCAGCGGTGATTCCACCTTATCGGCGCCGCTCTGTAGCTCCAGAGCGCCTAGCCCCGGCCCCAGCTCCGACCCCCAGTTAGATGAGGCCGACGAGGAAGTCAGCCGCATCAACAGTTCTGTTCACGCACACTCACAGCTCCCTCCCAGCTCCTCACACAAAAGCAGACACCTTACCCCGAGCCCCGTGGAGCACAGGAGCCGCCTCAGCCAATCAGTGTCTCCGGTGTCGGGCAGGAACAGGAAGCAGAGGATGAGCCCGCCGCCAGGAGAGGAGCCAGTTACTATGGCAACCCAGTTGATGGACAGCAGTGTTGAGCTCAGAAGACGGACTCTGTCGTTTGATGCCACAACTCTCTCTCCTAATCAACCGGAGGGAAGTTCTGTGGATGACTAAGCAATAAGTGACGCTGGATTGGTTATTTGTTCACTAGGAGAAGGCCTGACGTGCTGCCGAGCACACGGGAGGGACGGGAGCTACAATCCAAAACAGGAAGGATACCCGTTTCCTATTTTGGGCCCCGCCACTCGCTTTGTCCCGTCCAATCACAAGATTTTCACAGGGTGTTTGAGCAGGAATCTTTCAGACTGTATGTGTGTGTGTGTGTGTGTGAGTGTGTGTGTGTGTGTGTGTGTGTTCAAAGACTCTTAACCTTTGTGCTATTTGCACACAAGATGCACATAAGAAGATGTTTCCTTTTCTTCTGTCATAGTCCTAGCTTTAGTTCAGACATAGTAGTCACTCCCCTGCAATATTTACTCAAACATTAACCCTCCCTTTGCTTGCGCTCCTTCTTCTGCCCGCACTCTCATCCTTTCCCTGAACCTCAAGCCCAGGTCAGAGTACAAGACAAAATTATGCGAAAGGTGCAGCACAGATTCAGTGACTGACTGATCTGCTCATGTAGATGGACACAGTGAAAAACAGAAACTATTTTATTGATTGATTAATCTACAGATTTTTCTCTCAATTAATCAATAAACGGTTTCAGTCGATAATACAAATTTTAAACTCACTGTTAGACAAGGAAAAGCCACAAATCTTTACATATAAGAGGCTTAAAAATTGATTATCAACATAACCGTAGACACTGCTGACGCAACCCGTGTTTTCAGCTCTACGCACATCACGTCAATCAATCTTACAGTAATTCTGCAATTTGTCAGTTAACGTTTTGTAAAAGTTCATGCTCTGTGGTGCAGAAATCACAGTTTATGTTTACAACAGAGATTTTTAAGTGATAAACTGACAAAATTTAAAGCTGGCAAAGAATTTTATATGAAAACGCTGAATTTGTAATTGCACGCTTATGTAGATTGGTGCAGGCTCATTTTATTAGAAAGTTATTGCTCCACCATACCAAACAAATTGTACAGAAAAATATTAAACGTGGAGCAAAATCTGAATCTTATTTAACAGTGTACGTTTTTTTTTGTTTTTTAAATTATCTTCCTATTTTCCATACCTTTTAACCTACAGTAAACTGCCACTGGAAGTTGCTTGATCATTCTCAGATTTCAGTGTTTCCCGGTCAAATCAAACATGGACATCTTTTCAATGTTTGAGAGACCATTCCTGCTCGAATCCTCCCCGACAGTCGGAAAAATCAATTTGCGCCGAGCGCCTCCGAGTTAAAATTGTGTAGTGTGACCTCGGCTTTAGTAGTTGCTACCTCGCTTTATTCCTGATCCCACCCATTCAGATGTTCAGTCAGCTTAGTTTCTCACCCCTCTCCACTTTCCTTTTCTCTGTCTTAGTATTCTCAGGGTAGAGGTAGTTCAGACGCAGGTGAGTGTGAAGCATGTGATCACAGGTCTGCAGAGTTAGATTGCCCCCTGCTGTCTGAACCTGGAGCAGATCGCTCTCGCCTGACGTTTGAAGAGACTGTACTGTACTGTACAGGTGCACGGTGAAATTTAGACAAAGGGAGGAGAAGGAGATGCACAGAAGGGCTTTTTCAGGTGATATAATGGTGTGTAAAATTTGTAGAAAAAAGGCGAAGAATATATTTTATTAACACAGCAGCAATGATATGAGACCTGCAGAGGTGAATTTCTACATTTTTGAATGTCAATTTATCTGCTGGTGATGATGAGGATGATTGATGATGGTGTCAGTGTCATAGGATGTTGATTATAATGATGATGATGATGATAAGGAGGGCAATAGATAAAGCAAATGTTCATAATATTGTATAATGTTCCT
Organism: Plectropomus leopardus; assembly: GCF_026936395.1. NCBI lineage: Eukaryota > Metazoa > Chordata > Actinopteri > Perciformes > Serranidae > Plectropomus > Plectropomus leopardus. The sequence continues at coordinate 20,400,031 of NC_142178.1, forward strand.
GCAGGATGAAGCAGGGAATGATAAACAGTACGCTCACCTGCAGTAACATGATTGGACAGTGCTGGAATAAAACCACTTCCTGTCTGACTTAAATTTGACTCCATAATCATGGTTCCTTCCCCCTTGTGTAAAGTTATTTAAGAAAGACACAGTATGATGGGTCTTAGAAAGTATTTAAAAATTATAAATGCAGCAACAGTTGAGGCCCTTTATTCTGGAACTGTTTCTGTTTTACGTATCTCAGTCATGGTGGAGCTGAGCGCACATGCACTAACCCTAACCACAGATTTTTGGTTTTGAATGCAAACTGTACTATGACATTGTTCATGATATTTTTTAAATATGGCATGCTACACTATGAGAGTTTTAAAGATATTTTTCTGGTGTACTATAATGACATTTTCATGGATTGCAACACGAAAACATTATCCATAAAATTTGTATGACAAACCATACTATGACATATTTTATTAAATTATTTTGACATGCAAATTTCATCAACAATGTCATCATGAATTACGACAGAACATATTACCCTGCTATATTTTCATTAGGTTTTTTTTGGCATACTAAACGATCACAATATTAATAAAATGTTTAAAGACATACTACATATTTTTCTATGGCATACAATCCTATGACATTTTAATGTTTTTTTGTGGCATACCATACTACTATACTACTACTTTTTTGACAAATAATACACTGCCATGGATTATGATACTTTTTGATACTATACAATGACGTTATTCAAATTTTTATTGTTTTTTTATAATTTATACTACGACATTTTGTGGCATACTATACTTTGACTGGTTTTAATATATTTTTAAAAATACTAGACTGTGATATTTTTAATAACATGTTTTGAACATACTATGACATTTGAAAAAGAAATATAAATTCTGTACGATGAAAGGTTTTCCTTATATTGTTTGTTGACAATATCCATTTTGGAGGACATACTAGGATTTTTTCATGCCACTTTTGACGACATACTATATTATGACGTTTTAATGCCATTTTTGACGACATGCCATACTAAAAATATTTTAGGCAATTTCGGACAACACATCTGTGAAATAGGACTAGCTGTTAATATCCCTGGGGCATGCTGCCAAGACTCTGGGAGGGTCAAGATAAGTTATGGGCTGTACGCAAAAGGAGAGCGAGAGAGAAAGCGAGAGGGATGTCAGGTGGCGGGGCGACCTCTTCGTGGCGTCTATTTTCTGTGCAGAACTTTTCCAGATGTTTTTCGAGTTTGGCCTTTGACACAGAGAGACTTCCGCTCTTCTGCTTTGTGAAGAGACCCTTGAAGGGATCTTTGTAGAAGCGTGTTCTTGTTTGCTCCTTATTCCGGCGCTTCTCCGCCAGGTTTTCAGCTCCCCTCAGTGTCGCAAGCCTACTCCGGACCTCTGCCTGCAACACGTTTATGTTTTCTTTCTCCTCCTCTGTGGCCTTCTTCCATTGTTTCCGCAGCTGCCTTTTCTCTCTGAGCAGGTGATCTATTTCTTTCTGCCTCCTGGTCTTATTGGGGACCATCGACGTATTTCCCTTCCTCTCAACTGCTCCAAACTGATCCATCCAGATGTAAATTAACTCCCCCATTCTTTCCAACTTTTTCAAGGTGGTGCTAATGAGTGTCTGCGAGATGTTGCAATGGTCTGCGTTGATCTCCTTCCATGTTGTCTTATGGCAGTTTTTGCCTCTGCTTCCGCTGGGACATGATTGTTGATTATCTGCAGAATATGGCTTTTATTTGTGGAATATGGAAAAATGACAGCCGATCAATAAAATCAGTCTTAAAATACACTAAATTATCAATTTGGAACTCTGATCAAAAATCAATTGTTATATGCAAAATTACCACACCGATTAAAGAGTGAAGGATTTTGGCGCTCTTGACACAGTAGTTGCCGATTTACTCACTTTTGTGCAACACTAAGCAAACAGCAAGTATGATTCCAAAATACATTTATACATTTTATCTATGTGCGTTTGTGTGAGCGTGAACGCACCAAGAGGCAGAGGTGAATTGACTAACAACAGAAGCTGCAACAAGATGCCAGTTTCAAAGATGGCCGCAGAGCGGAGAAGGCCGACCATGTGGTTGGTCAGACAAAGACACAAAGAAAAGGCGGGAACTTTGAGTTCCTTCTCTATGTGTTTCAGTTGAGAGCCAGTTTTTGAATGTATGCATGGATCTAATATGTTTATGAGGTGCCTTGGTTAGTAAAAGGGTGTATAGTTGCATGCCAGACCCTGTCTGTGTGAAGCATGAACAAACTAAATCCAAACCAATCGATAACCTAACAACAATGAGATCACAACAACTCATTCAGTAGCATTACATCGATACATGGTATGGATATGATGAAACACAAAGTAAACAGTCTTGCTCAGCCTGTACTTATGTCCTAATGCTATTCCCAGATGTTACTTGCCAATCCAGGAACGGGAGAAGAGTTCTTTGGGTTTCTGGCTGAAGAAAGGGGGATCTGGTTCAGTCACTTCTGTGCAGTTCCATGGATCCAGGAGGAGGCTGGTCGGTCCTGGTGTCCTTTCAGAGATAGCTGTTCAGTATATCCTATGCTATGGTAGTCTGCGCATGCTATTTCAAGCGGTTTTCAGCTGTTTTTGGGACATGTCATATGTTGACATTTTTCGCCATACTGTAGTATGGCATTTTCTGTTTTCTGTTGCCATATTATGGTGTTTGTCTGCTGTTTTTGCAGCATTCTTTGCGTGTCTCGGCACACTATTTTTTGTGGTTTTCAGCTGTTTTTGGGACAGGTCATATTTTGACATTTTGGTGGTTTTTCAACATGCCATATTATGGTGTTTTTCGGCATTTATGCAACCTTCTATGCTATGGTGTGTCTCTGTGCGCTATTTTATGCAGTTTTCAGCTGTTTTTGGGACGTCACATTTTGAGGTGGTGGTTTTTCGACATGCCATGTTATGGTGTTTTTGGCCGTTTTTGCAACATTCAATGCTATGGCATTTCTCGGCATGCTATTATATACAGCTTTCAGCTTTTTTTGGACATTCATATTTTGACATTTTTCGGCACATATTGTATCGCATTTTTGGTCGATTTTTCAACATTCCATATTATGGTGTTTTTGGCTGTTCTTGCAACATTCATTGCCATGGCATGTCACGGCACTCTATTTCATGCAGTTTTCAGCTGTTTTTGGGAAATGTCATGTTTTGACATTTTGGTAGATTTAAGCAGGCCATATTACAGTGTTTTTGGCCATTTCTGCATCATTTCATGCTATGGCATTTCTAGGCACACTATAATTTGCAGTTTTCAGCTGTTTTTGGGTCATGACATATTTTGAAATTTCAGTGGCTTTTCGACATGCCATATTAAAGTGTTTTTTCTGTCATTGCAACATTCTATGCCATGGTGTTTCTCAACATGCTTTTTTATGAGGTTTTAAGCTGTGTTCGGGACATGTCATAACTTGTCATTTTTCAACATGGCATACTATGGCATTTTCAGTTGTCTTGTTGACGTGCCACATTATGGCATTTTTGGCAGTTTTTGCAATATTCTATGCAATGGCATTTCTCTGCACGCTATTTTATGCAGTTTTCAGCTGTTTTTGGGAAAGTCGTATTTTGGCATTTTTTTTGCCAAACTATACAGTGAGGTTTTAGTTCGTTTTTTCGACATGGCATATTATGGTGTTTTTGGCTGTTTTTGCAATGTCTTTTGCTATGGTGTGTCTCAGCACACTACTTTCAGCCCGAAGAGGTGACATGGGACCTCCTTCCCGTGGGCTCACCACCCGTAGCAGGGGCTGTAGGGGTCGGGTGCCATGTGAGCTGGGTGGCAGCCAAAGACGGGGACCTTGGCGGTCTGGGAAGGAGCCTGAGCTGGTGTGCGAAGTTGAGAAGTTCCGACTAGATATAGTCGGCCTCACCTTGACGCATGGCTTGGGCTCCGGAACCTCTCTTCTCGACAGGGGATGGACTCTCTTCCACTCTGGAGTTGCCACCGGTGAGAGGCGCCGGGCAGGGGTGGCAATACTTATTGCCCCCCGGCTCGGTGCCTGTACGTTGGAGTTTACCCTGGTGAATGAGAGGGTAGCCTCCCTCCGCCTTTGGGTGGGGGGACGGATCCTGACTGTTGTTTGTGCCTATGGTCCAAACAGCAGTTCAGATTATCCACCCTTTTTGGAGTCCTTAGAGGGGGTGCTGGAGAGTGCTCCTTCTGGGGACTCCCTCGTTCTGCTGGGGGACTTCAACGCTCACGTTGGCAACGACAGTGAGACCTGGAGGGGCATGATCGGGAGGAATGGCCCACCTGATCTGAACCTGAGTGGTGTTTTGTTAATGGACTTCTGTGCTCGCCACAGATTGTCCATAACTGACACCATGTTCAAGCATAAGGGTGTCCATATGCGCACTTGGCATCAGGACACCCTAGGCCACAGTTCAATGATCGACATTGTAGTTGTATCGTTGGACTTGCAGCCGTATGTTTTGGACACTCGGGTGAAGAGAGGGGCGGAGCTGTCAACCGACCACCACGTGGTGGTGAGTTGGCTCCGATGGTGGGGGAGGACGCCGGTCCGACCTGGCAGACCTAAATGCATTGTGAGGGTCTGCTGGGAACGTCTGGCAGAGTCTCCCATCAGAAAGAGCTTCAACTCCCACCTCCGGGAGAGCTTCAACCGTGTCCCGGGGAGACTTGGGACACTGAGTCCAAGTGGGCCATGTTCCGTGCCTCCATTGCTGAGGTGGCCGACCGTTGCTGTGGCCGTAGGTGGTCGGTGCCTGTCGGGGCGGCAACACCCGAACCCGCTGGTGGACACCGGCGGTAAGGGGTGCCGTCAAGCTGAAGAAGGAGTCCTATCGGGCCTTCTTTGCCTGTGGGACTCCGGAGGCAGCACACAGGTACCGACAGGCCAAGTGGAGTGCGGCGGCGGTGGTCGCCGAGGCGAAAACCTGGGCGTGGGAGGAGTTCGGCGAGGCCATGGAAAACGACTTCCGGACGGCTTCGAAGAGGTTCTGGACCACCATCCGGCGTCTCAAGAGGGGGAAGCGTTGCTCCGTCAACACTGTGTATGGTGGGGACGGGGCACTGCTGACCTCGACTCGGGACGTTGTGGATCAGTGGAAGGAATACTTCGAAGACCTCCTCAATCCCACCGACACGCCTTCCAGTGAGGAAGCAGGGCCTGGGGACTCGGGGGTGGGCTCCTCTATCTGTGGGGCTGAGGTTACCGAGGTGGTCAAAAAACTCCTCGGTGGCAGGGCCCCGGGGGTGGACAAGGTCTGCCCGAAGTTCCTCAAGGCCCTGGATGTTGTGGGGCTGTCCTGGCTAACGCGACTCTGCAACATTGCGTGGACATCGGGGGCAGTGCCCTTGGACTGGCAGACTGGGGTGGTGGTCCCTCTTTTTAAGAAGGGGGACCGGAGGGTGTGTTCCAACTACAGGGGGATCACACTCCTAAGCCTCCCTGGTAAGGTCTATTCGGGGGTACTAGAGAGGAGGGTCCGCCAGATGGTCGAACCCCGGATCCAGGAGGAGCAATGCGGTTTTCGCCCCGGTCGTGGAACTGTGGACCAGCTCTGGACCCTTGGCAGGGTCCTTGAGGGTGCGTCGGAGTTTGCCCAACCAGTCCACATGTGCTTTGTGGACTTGGAGAAGGCATTCGACTGTGTCCCTCGGGGAGTCCTGTGGGGGGTTCTTCGGGAATTTGGGGTTTCGGACTCCTTGATACGGGCTGTCCGTTCCCTGTATGACCGGTGCCAGAGCTTGGTCCTTGCCGGCAGTAAGTCGAACTCGTTTCCGGTGAGGGTTGGACTCCGCCAGGGCTGCCCTTTGTCACCGATTCTGTTCATAACTTTTATGGACAGAATTTCTAGGCACAGCCAGGGTGTTGAGGGGGTCCGGTTTGGTGACCTCAGGATTGGGTCTCTTGCAGATGATGTGGTCCTGTTGGCTTCATCAGGCCGTGACCTTCCGCTCTCACTGGATCGGTTCGCAGCCAAGTGTGAAGCGGCTGGGATTAGAATCAGCACCTTCAAATCCGAGGCCATGGTTCTCAGCCGGAAAAGGGTGGCGTGCCCCCTCCGGATCGGGGACGAAGTCCTGCCCGAAGTGGAGGAGTTTAAGTTCCTCGGGGTCTTGTTCACGAGTGAGGGAAGGATGGAACGGGAGATCGACAGGCGGATCGGTGCAGCGTCTGCAGTAATGCGGACTCTGCACCGATTTGTTGTGGTGAAGAGGGAGCTGAGCCGAAAGGCAAAGCTCTTGATTTACCGGTCGATCTTCGTTCCTGCCCTCACCTATGGTCACGCGCTTTGGGTAGTGACCGAAAGAACAAGATCGCAGGTACAAGTGGCCGAAATGAGTTTCCTCCATAGGGTGGCTGGGCTCTCCCTTAGAGATAGGGTGAGAAGCTTGGTCATCCGGGTCCCCCGGGAAGAGCTGGATGAAGTGGCCGGAGAGAAGGAAGTCTGGGCTTCCCTGCTTAGGCTGCTGCACCCGCGACCCGACCCCGGATAAGTGTAAGAAAATGGATGGATGGATGGCCTTACTATAGCCTTGCTTTGTCTGTCATTTTTTCAACATGCTATATTATGGGTTTTCTGGCCATTTTTGCATCATTTTTTGCCACGGCGTGTTTACGCATGCTATTTTATGTGGTTTAGAGTGGTTTTTAGCATTTTTTTGGTAAGAACATATTTTGACATTTTTGCCTTACTATAACCTTGCTTTTTCGGTCAGTTTTTCAACATGCAGTGGTAAAGAATGTTTCAAAAACGGACAAAAAACCCAAAATATAGCATGTTGAAAAAGGCAAAAATGTCAAAATATGTCATTACCAAAAACCACTAAAAACCACTCTAAACCACATAAAACAGCATGCATAAACACGCCGTGGTAAAGAATGATGCAAAAACGAACAAAAAAAACAAAAAATGGCATGTTGAAAAAATGACCGAAAAAGCAAGGCTATAGTAAGGCAGAAATGTCAAAATATGTCATTTCCAAAAAAATGCTAAAAACCACTCTAAACCACATAAAATAGCATGCGTAAACACGCCGTGGCAAAGAATGATGCAAAAACGGACAAAAAAAGCCATAATATAGCATGTTGAAAAAATTACCGAAAAAGCAAGGCTATAGTAAGGCAAAAATGTCAAAATATGTCATTTCCAAGAACATGCTAAAAACCACTCTAAACCACATACAATAGCATGCGTAAACACGCCGTGGTAAAGAATGATGCAAAAACAGACAAAAAAACCCAAAATATAGCATGTTGAAAAAATTACTGAAAAAGCAAGGCTATAGTAAGGCAAAAATGTCAAAATATGTCATTTCCAAAAAAATGCTAAAAACCACTCTAAACCACATAGAATAGCACGCGTAAACACGCCGTGGCAAAGAACGATGCAAAAACGGACAAAAAACCCAAAATATAGCATGTTGAAAAAATGACCGAAAAAGCAAGGCTATAGTAAGGCAAAAATGTCAAAATATGTCATTTCCAAAAAAATGCTAAAAACCACTCTAAACCACATAGAATAGCACGCGTAAACACACTGTGGCAAAGAATGATGCAAAAACGGACAAAAACCCAAAATATAGCATGTTGAAAAAAATGACCGAAAAAGCAAGGCTATAGTAAGGCAAAAATGTCAAAATATGTCATTTCCAAAAAAATGCTAAAAACCACTCTAAACCACATAGAATAGCATGCGTAAACACGCTGTGGCAAAGAATGATGCAAAAACACACAAAAAAACCCAAAATATAGCATGTTGAAAAAAATGACCGAAAAAGCAAGGCTATAGTAAGGCAAAAATGTCAAAATATGTCATTTCCAAAAAAATGCTAAAAACCACTCTAAACCACATAGAATAGCACGCGTAAACACGCCGTGGTAAAGAATGATGCAAAAACGGACAAAAAACCCAAAATATAGCATGTTGAAAAAATGACCGAAAAAGCAAGGCTATAGTAAGGCAAAAATGTCAAAATATGTCATTTCCAAAAAAATGCTAAAAACCACTCTAAACCACATAGAATAGCACGCGTAAACACGCTGTGGCAAAGAATGATGCAAAAACACACAAAAAAACCCAAAATATAGCATGTTGAAAAAAATGACCGAAAAAGCAAGGCTATAGTAAGGCAAAATGTCAAAATATGTCATTTCAAAAAATGCTAAAAACCACTCTAAACCACATAGAATAGCATGCGTAAACACGCTGTGGGAAAGAATGATGCAAAACGGACAAAAACCCAAAATATAGCATGTTGAAAAAATGACCGAAAAAGCAAGGCTATAGTAAGGCAAAATGTCAAAATATGTCATTTCCAAAAAATGCTAAAAACCACTCTAAACCACATAGAATAGCATGCGTAAACACGCTGTGGCAAAGAATGATGCAAAACGGACAAAACCCAAAATATAAAATGTTTAAAACATGACCGAAAAAGCAAGGCTATAGTAAGGCAAAATGTCAAAATATGTCATTTCCAAAAATGCTAAAACCACTCTAAACCACATAGAATAGCACGCGTAAACACGCTGTGGCAAAGAATGATGCAAAACGGACAAAAACCCAAAATATAGCATGTTGAAAAAATGACTGAAAAAGCAAGGCTATAGTAAGGCAAAATGTCAAAATATGTCATTTCCAAAAATGCTAAAAACCACTCTAAACCACATAGAATAGCACGCGTAAACACACTGTGGCAAAGAATGATGCAAAACAGGACAAAAACCCAAAATATAACATGTTGAAAAAATGACCGAAAAAGCAAGGCTATAGTAAAGGCAAAATGTCAAATATGTCATTTCAAAAAATGCTAAAACCACTCTAAACCACATAGAATAGCACGCGTAAACACGCTGTGGCAAAGAATGATGCAAAAACACACAAAAAAACCCAAAATATAGCATGTTGAAAAAATGACCGAAAAAGCAAGGCTATAGTAAGGCAAAATGTCAAATATGTCATTTCCAAAAAATGCTAAAACCACTATAAACCACATAGAATAGCACGCGTAAACACGCTGTGGCAAAGAATGATGCAAAACGGACAAAAAACCCAAAATATAGCATGTTGAAAAATGACCGAAAAAGCAAGGCTATAGTAAGGCAAAATGTCAAAATATGTCATTTCAAAAAATGCTAAAAACCACTCTAAACCACATAGAATAGCACGCGTAAACACGCTGTGGCAAAGAATGATGCAAAAACGGACAAAAAACCCAAAATATAGCATGTTGAAAAAATGACCGAAAAAGCAAGGCTATAGTAAGGCAAAAATGTCAAAATATGTCATTTCCAAAGAAATGCTAAAAACCAATATAAACCAAATAGAATAGCACGTAAACACGCTGTGGCAAAGAATGATGCAAAACACACAAAAAACCCATAATATAGCATGTTGAAAAAATGACCGAAAAAGCAAGGCTATAGTAAGGCAAAAATGTCAAAATATGTCATTTCAAAAAAAATGCTATAAACCACTCTAAACCACATAGAATAGCACGCGTAAACACGCTGTGGTAAAGAATGATGCAAAACGGACAAAAACCCACAATATAACATGTTGAAAAAATGACCGCAAAAGCAAGGCTATAGTAAGGCAAAAATGTCAAAATATGTCATTTCAAAAAAATGCTAAAACCACTCTAAACCACATAGAATAGCACGCCAGAACACGCTGTGGCAAAGAATGATGCAAAACACACAAAAACCCAAAATATAGCATGTTGAAAAAATGACCGAAAAAGCAAGGCTATAGTAAGGCAAAAATGTCAAAATATGTCATTTCCAAAAAAATGCTAAAAACCACTCTAAACCACATAAAACAGCATGCGTAAACACGCCGTGGTAAAGAATGATGCAAAAACGAACAAAAAAAACAAAAAATGGCATGTTGAAAAAATGACCGAAAAAGCAAGGCTATAGTAAGGCAAAAATGTCAAATATGTCATTTCCAAAAAAATGCTAAAACCCACTCTAAACCACATGGAATAGCACGCGTAAACACGCTGTGGCAAAGAATGATGCAAAAACGGACAAAAAACCCAAAATATAGCATGTTGAAAAAATGACCGAAAAAGCAAGGCTATAGTAAGGCAAAAATGTCAAAATATGTCATTTCCAAAAAAATGCTAAAAACCACTCTAAACCACATAGAATAGCACGCGTAAACACGCTGTGGTAAAGAATGATGCAAAAACGGACAAAAACCCCAAAATATAGCATGTTGAAAAAATGACCAAAAAAGCAAGGCTATAGTAAGGCCAAAAATGTCAAAATATGTCATTTCCAAAAAAATGCTAAAAAACACTCTAAACCACATAAAATAGCATTAAATAAACACGCTGTGGTAAAGAATGATGCAAAACGGACAAAAACCCAAAATATAGCATGTTGAAAAAAATGACCGAAAAAGCAAGGCTATAGTAAGGCAAAAATGTCAAAATATGTCATTTCCAAAAAAATGCTAAAAACCACTCTAAACCACATAGAATAGCACGCGTAAACACGCTGTGGCAAAGAATGATGCAAAAACACACAAAAAAACCCAAAATATAGCATGTTGAAAAAATGACCGAAAAAGCAAGGCTATAGTAAGGCAAAAATGTCAAAATATGTCATTTCCAAAAAAATGCTAAAAACCACTCTAAACCACATAAAACAGCATGCGTAAACACGCCGTGGTAAAGAATGATGCAAAAACGGCCAAAAAAACCAAAAAATGGCATGTTGAAAAAATGACCGAAAAAGCAAGGCTATAGTAAGGCAAAAATGTCAAATATGTCATTTCCAAAAAAATGCTAAAAACCACTCTAAACCACATAGAATAGCACGCGTAAACACGCTGTGGCAAAGAATGATGCAAAAACGGACAAAAAACCCAAAATATAGCATGTTGAAAAAATTACCAAAAAAGCAAGGCTATAGTAAGGCAAAAATGTCAAAATATGTCATTTCCAAAAAAATGCTAAAAACCACTCTAAACCACATAGAATAGCATCGTAAACACGCTGTGGCAAAGAATGATGCAAAACGGACAAAAACCCAAAATATAGCATGTTGAAAAAATGACCAAAAAGCAAGGCTATAGTAAGGCAAAATGTCAAAATATGTCATTTCCAAAAAATGCTAAAACCACTCTAAACCACATAAAATAGCATTAAATAAACACGCTGTGGTAAAGAATGATGCAAAAACGGACAAAAACCCCAAAATATAGCATGTTGAAAAAATGACCGAAAAAGCAAGGCTATAGTAAGGCAAAAATGTCAAAATATGTCATTTCCAAAAAAATGCTAAAAACCACTCTAAACCACATAGAATAGCACGCGTAAACACGCTGTGGCAAAGAATGATGCAAAAACACACAAAAAAACCCAAAATATAGCATGTTGAAAAAAATGACCGAAAAAGCAAGGCTATAGTAAGGCAAAAATGTCAAAATATGTCATTTCCAAAAAAATGCCAAAAACCACTCTAAACCACATAGAATAGCATGCGTAAACACGCCGTGGGAAAGAACGATGCAAAAACGGACAAAAAACCCAAACTATAGCATGTTGAAAAAATGACCGAAAAAGCAAGGCTATAGTAAGGCAAAAATGTCAAAATATGTCATTTCCAAAAATGCTAAAAACCACTCTAAACCACATAGAATAGCACGCGTAAACACGCTGTGGCAAAGAATGATGCAAAAACGGACAAAAAACCCAAAATATAGCATGTTGAAAAAATGACCGAAAAAGCAAGGCTATAGTAAGGCAAAAATGTCAAAATATGTCATTTCCAAAAAAATGCTAAAAACCACTCTAAACCACATAGAATAGCACGTAAACACGCTGTGGCAAAGAATGATGCAAAAACGGACAAAAAACCCAAAATATAGCATGTTGAAAAAATGACCGAAAAAGCAAGGCTATAGTAAGGCAAAAATGTCAAAATATGTCATTTCCAAAAAAATGCTAAAAACCACTCTAAACCACATAGAATAGCACGCGTAAACACGCTGTGGCAAAGAATGATGCAAAAACACACAAAAAAACCCAAAATATAGCATGTTGAAAAAAATGACCGAAAAAGCAAGGCTATAGTAAGGCAAAAATGTCAAAATATGTCATTTCCAAAAAAATGCTAAAAACCACTCTAAACCACATAAAATAGCATGCGTAAACACGCCGTGGTAAAGAATGATGCAAAAACGGACAAAAAACCCAAAATATAGCATGTTGAAAAATGACCGAAAAAGCAAGGCTATAGTAAAGCAAAAATGTCAAAATATGTCATTTCCAAAAAAATGCTAAAAACCACTCTAAACCACATAGAATAGCACGCGTAAACACGCTGTGGCAAAGAATGATGCAAAAACACACAAAAAAACCCAAAATATAGCATGTTGAAAAAAATGACCGAAAAAGCAAGGCTATAGTAAGGCAAAATATGTCAAAATATGTCATTTCAAAAAAATGCTAAAACCACTCTAAACCACATAAAATAGCATGCGTAAACACGCCGTGGTAAAGAATGATGCAAAAGCGGACAAAAAACAAAATATAGCATGTTGAAAAATGACCGAAAAAGCAAGGCTATAGTAAGGCAAAAATGTCAAAATATGTCATTTCCAAAAAAATGCTAAAAACCACTCTAAACCACATAGAATAGCACGCGTAAACACGCTGTGGCAAAGAATGATGCAAAAACGGACAAAAAACCCAAACTATAGCATGTTGAAAAAAATGACCGAAAAAGCAAGGCTATAGTAAGGCAAAAATGTCAAAATATGTCATTTCCAAAAAAATGCTAAAACCACTCTAAACCACATAGAATAGCATGCGTAAACACGCTGTGGCAAAGAATGATGCAAAACGGACAAAAAACCCAAAATATAGCATGTTGAAAAATGACCAAAAAGCAAAGGCTATAGTAAGGCAAAATGTCAAAATATGTCATTTCCAAAAAAATGCTAAAAACCACTCTAAACCACATAGAATAGCATTCAGAACACGCTGTGGTAAAGAATGATGCAAAACGGACAAAAACCCAAAATATAGCATGTTGAAAAAATGACCGAAAAAGCAAGGCTATAGTAAGGCAAAAATGTCAAAATATGTCATTTCCAAAAAATGCTAAAACCACTCTAAACCACATAGAATAGCACGCGTAAACACGCTGTGGCAAAGAATGATGCAAAAACACACAAAAAAACCCAAAATATAGCATGTTGAAAAAATGACCGAAAAAGCAAGGCTATAGTAAGGCAAAAATGTCAAAATATGTCATTTCCAAAAAAAATGCTAAAAACCACTCTAAACCACATAGAATAGCATGCGTAAACACGCCGTGGGAAAGAACGATGCAAAAACGGACAAAAAACCCAAAATATAGCATGTTGAAAAAATGACCGAAAAAGCAAGGCTATAGTAAGGCAAAATGTCAAAATATGTCATTTCCAAAAATGCTAAAACCACTCTAAACCACATAGAATAGCACGCGTAAACACGCTGTGGTAAAGAATGATGCAAAAACGGACAAAAAACCCAAAATATAGCATGTTGAAAAAATGACCGAAAAAGCAAGGCTATAGTAAGGCAAAAATGTCAAAATATGTCATTTCCAAAAAAATGCTAAAAACCACTCTAAACCACATAGAATAGCACGCGTAAACACGCTGTGGCAAAGAATGATGCAAAAACGGACAAAAACCCAAAATATAGCATGTTGAAAAAAAAGACCGAAAAAGCAAGGCTATAGAAAGGCAAAATGTCAAAATATGTCATTTCCAAAAAATGCTAAAAACCACTCTAAACCACATAGAATAGCACGTAAACACGCTGTGGCAAAGAATGATGCAAAACGGACAAAAACCCAAAATATAGCATGTTGAAAAAATGACCGAAAAAGCAAGGCTATAGTAAGGCAAAAATGTCAAAATATGTCATTTCAAAAAATGCTAAAAACCACTCTAAACCACATAGAATAGCATGCGTAAACACGCTGTGGCAAAGAATGATGCAAAAACGGACAAAAAAACCCAAAATATAGCATGTTGAAAAAATTACCAAAAAAGCAAGGCTATAGTAAGGCAAAAATGTCAAAATATGTCATTTCCAAAAAAATGCTAAAAACCACTCTAAACCACATAGAATAGCACGCGTAAACACGCTGTGGCAAAGAATGATGCAAAAACACACAAAAAACCCCAAAATATAGCATGTTGAAAAAAATGACCGAAAAAGCAAGGCTATAGTAAGGCAAAAATGTCAAAATATGTCATTTCCAAAAAAATGCTAAAAACCACTCTAAACCACATAGAATAGCATGCGTAAACACGCCGTGGGAAAGAACGATGCAAAAACGGACAAAAAACCCAAAATATAGCATGTTGAAAAATGACCGAAAAAGCAAGGCTATAGTAAGGCAAAATGTCAAAATATGTCATTTCCAAAAAATGCTAAAACCACTCTAAACCACATAGAATAGCATGCGTAAACACGCTGTGGCAAAGAATGATGCAAAACGGACAAAAACCCAAAATATAGCATGTTGAAAAAATGACCGAAAAAGCAAGGCTATAGTAAGGCAAAAATGTCAAAATATGTCATTTCCAAAAATGCTAAAACCACTCTAAACTACATAGAATAGCATGCGTAAACACGCTGTGGCAAAGAATGATGCAAAAACGGACAAAAAACCCAAAATATAGCATGTTGAAAAAAATGACAGAAAAAGCAAGGCTATAGTAAGGCAAAAATGTCAAAATATGTCATTTCCAAAAAAATGCTAAAAACCACTCTAAACCACATAAAATAGCATGCGTAAACACGCCGTGGTAAAGAATGATGCAAAAACGGACAAAAAACCCAAAATATAGCATGTTGAAAAAATGACCGAAAAAGCAAGGCTATAGTAAGGCAAAAATGTCAAAATATGTCATTTCCAAAAAATGCTAAAAACCACTCTAAACCACATAGAATAGCATGCGTAAACACGCTGTGGCAAAGAATGATGCAAAACGGACAAAAACCCAAAATATAGCATGTTGAAAAATGACCGAAAAAGCAAGGCTATAGTAAGGCAAAATGTCAAAATATGTCATTTCCAAAAAATGCTAAAACCACTCTAAACCACATAGAATAGCATGCGTAAACACGCTGTGGCAAAGAATGATGCAAAAACACACAAAAACCCAAAATATAGCATGTTGAAAAAATGACCGAAAAAGCAAGGCTATAGTAAAGGCAAAAATGTCAAAATATGTCATTTCCAAAAAATGCTAAAACCACTCAAAACCACATAAAATAGCATGCGTAAACACGCCGTGGGAAAGAATGATGCAAAAACGGACAAAAAACCCAAAATATAGCATGTTGAAAAAATGACCGAAAAAGCAAGGCTATAGTAAGGCAAAAATGTCAAAATATGTCATTTCCAAAAAAATGCTAAAAACCACTCTAAACCACATAGAATAGCACGCGTAAACACGCTGTGGCAAAGAATGATGCAAAAACGGACAAAAAACCCAAAATATAGCATGTTGAAAAAATGACCGAAAAAGCAAGGCTATAGTAAGGCAAAATGTCAAAATATGTCATTTCAAAAAATGCTAAAAACCACTCTAAACCACATAGAATAGCACGCGTAAACACGCTGTGGCAAAGAATGATGCAAAACGGACAAAAAACCCAAAATATAGCATGTTGAAAAATGACCGAAAAAGCAAAGGCTATAGTAAGGCAAAATGTCAAAATATGTCATTTCCAAAAAATGCTAAAACCACTCTAAACCACATAGAATAGCATGCGTAAACACGCTGTGGGAAAGAATGATGCAAAAAGGACAAAAACCCAAAATATAGCATGTTGAAAAATGACCGAAAAAGCAAGGCTATAGTAAGGCAAAAATGTCAAAATATGTCATTCCCAAAAAATGCTAAAAACCACTCTAAACCACATAGAATAGCATGCGTAAACACGCTGTGGCAAAGAATGATGCAAAAACGGACAAAAAACCCAAAATATAGCATGTTGAAAAAATGACCGAAAAAGCAAGGCTATAGTAAGGCAAAAATGTCAAAATATGTCATTTCCAAAAAAATGCTAAAAACCACTCTAAACCACATAGAATAGCATGCGTAAACACGCCGTGGGAAAGAACGATGCAAAAACGGACAAAAACCCCAAAATATAGCATGTTGAAAAAATGACCGAAAAAGCAAGGCTATAGTAAGGCAAAAATGTCAAAATATGTCATTTCCAAAAAATGCTAAAACCACTCTAAACCACATAGAATAGCACGTAAACACGCTGTGGCAAAGAATGATGCAAAAACACACAAAAACCCAAAATATAGCATGTTGAAAAAATGACCGAAAAAAGCAAGGCTATAGTAAGGCAAAATGTCAAAATATGTCATTTCAAAAAATGCTAAAACCACTCTAAACCACATAGAATAGCATGTAAACACGCTGTGGCAAAAGAATGATGCAAAACGGACAAAAACCCAAAATATAGCATGTTGAAAAAATGACCGAAAAAGCAAGGCTATAGTAAGGCAAAATGTCAAAATATGTCATTTCCAAAAAAATGCTAAAAACCACTCTAAACCACATAGAATAGCACGCGTAAACACGCTGTGGCAAAGAATGATGCAAAAACGGACAAAAAACCCAAAATATAGCATGTTGAAAAAATGACCGAAAAAGCAAGGCTATAGTAAGGCAAAAATGTCAAAATATGTCATTTCCAAAAAAATGCTAAAAACCACTCTAAACCACATAGAATAGCATGCGTAAACACGCTGTGGCAAAGAATGATGCAAAAGCAGGACAAAAACCCAAAATATAGCATGTTGAAAAATGACCGAAAAAGCAAGGCTATAGTAAGGCAAAAATGTCAAAATATGTCATTTCCAAAAAATGCTAAAAACCACTCTAAACCACATAGAATAGCATGCGTAAACATGCCGTGGCAAAGAATGATGCAAAAACGGACAAAAACCCAAAATATAGCATGTTGAAAAAATGACCGAAAAAGCAAGGCTATAGTAGTAAGGCAAAATGTCAAAATATGTCATTTCAAAAAATGCTAAAACCACTCTAAACCACATAGAATAGCATGCGTAAACACGCTGTGGCAAAGAATGATGCAAAACGGACAAAAACCCAAAATATAGCATGTTGAAAAAATGACCGAAAAAGCAAGGCTATAGTAAGGCAAAAATGTCAAAATATGTCATTTCCAAAAAATGCTAAAACCACTCTAAACCACATAGAATAGCATGCGTAAACACGCTGTGGCAAAGAATGATGCAAAAACGGACAAAAAACCCAAAATATAGCATGTTGAAAAAATGACCGAAAAAGCAAGGCTATAGTAAGGCAAAAATGTCAAAATATGTCATTTCCAAAAAAATGCTAAAAACCACTCTAAACCACATAGAATAGCACGCGTAAACACGCTGTGGCAAAGAATGATGCAAAAACGGACAAAAAACCCAAAATATAGCATGTTGAAAAAATGACCGAAAAAGCAAGGCTATAGTAAGGCAAAAATGTCAAAATATGTCATTTCCAAAAAAATGCTAAAAACCACTCTAAACCACATAAAACAGCATGCGTAAACACGCTGTGGCAAAGAATGATGCAAAAACGGCCAAAAAACCCAAAATATAGCATGTTGAAAAAATGACCGAAAAAGCAAGGCTATAGTAAGGCAAAAATGTCAAAATATGTCATTTCCAAAAAAATGCTAAAACCACTCTAAACCACATAGAATAGCACGCGTAAACACGCTGTGGCAAAGAATGATGCAAAACGGACAAAAACCCAAAATATAGCATGTTGAAAAAATGACCGAAAAAAGCAAGGCTATAGTAAGGCAAAAATGTCAAAATATGTCATTTCCAAAAAATGCTAAAAACCACTCTAAACCACATAGAATAGCACGCGTAAACACGCTGTGGCAAAGAATGATGCAAAAACGGACAAAAAACCCAAAATATAGCATGTTGAAAAAAATGACCGAAAAAGCAAGGCTATAGTAAGGCAAAAATGTCAAAATATGTCATTTCCAAAAAAATGCTAAAAACCACTCTAAACCACATAGAATAGCATGCGTAAACACGCTGTGGCAAAGAATGATGCAAAAACACACAAAAAAACCCAAAATATAGCATGTTGAAAAAATGACCGAAAAAGCAAGGCTATAGTAAGGCAAAAATGTCAAAATATGTCATTTCAAAAAAATGCTAAAAACCACTCTAAACCACATAGAATAGCATGCGTAAACACGCTGTGGGAAAGAATGATGCAAAACGGACAAAAACCCAAAATATAGCATGTTGAAAAATGACCGAAAAAGCAAGGCTATAGTAAGGCAAAAATGTCAAAATATGTCATTTCCAAAAAATGCTAAAACCACTCTAAACCACATAGAATAGCACGCGTAAACACGCTGTGGCAAAGAATGATGCAAAAACGGACAAAAACCAAAATATAGCATGTTGAAAAAATGACCGAAAAAGCAAGGCTATAGTAAGGCAAAAATGTCAAAATATGTCATTTCCAAAAAAATGCTAAAAACCACTCTAAACCACATAGAATAGCACGCGTAAACACGCTGTGGCAAAGAATGATGCAAAAACGGACAAAAAACCCAAAATATAGCATGTTGAAAAAATGACCGAAAAAGCAAGGCTATAGTAAGGCAAAAATGTCAAAATATGTCATTTCCAAAAAAATGCTAAAAACCACTCTAAACCACATAGAATAGCATGCGTAAACACGCTGTGGCAAAGAATGATGCAAAACGGACAAAAACCCAAAATATAGCATGTTGAAAAAATGACCGAAAAAGCAAGGCTATAGTAAGGCAAAAATGTCAAAATATGTCATTTCCAAAGAAATGCTAAAAACCACTCTAAACTACATAGAATAGCATGCGTAAACACGCCGTGGTAAAGAATGATGCAAAAACGGACAAAAAACCCAAAATATAGCATGTTGAAAAAATGACCGAAAAAGCAAGGCTATAGTAAGGCAAAAATGTCAAAATATGTCATTTCCAAAAAAATGCTAAAACCACTCTAAACCACATAGAATAGCATGCGTAAACACGCTGTGGCAAAGAATGATGCAAAAACGGACAAAAACCCAAAATATAGCATGTTGAAAAATGACAGAAAAAGCAAGGCTATAGTAAGGCAAAAATGTCAAAATATGTCATTTCCAAAAAAATGCTAAAAACCACTCTAAACCACATAGAATAGCATGCGTAAACACGCCGTGGGAAAGAACGATGCAAAAACGGACAAAAAACCCAAAATATAGCATGTTGAAAAAATGACCGAAAAAGCAAGGCTATAGTAAGGCAAAATGTCAAAATATGTCATTTCAAAAAATGCTAAAACCACTCTAAACCACATAGAATAGCACGCGTAAACACGCTGTGGCAAAGAATGATGCAAAAACGGACAAAAAACCCAAAATATAGCATGTTGAAAAAATGACCGAAAAAGCAAGGCTATAGTAAGGCAAAAATGTCAAAATATGTCATTTCCAAAAAAATGCTAAAAACCACTCTAAACCACATAGAATAGCATGCGTAAACACGCCGTGGGAAAGAACAATGCAAAAACGGACAAAAAACCCAAAATATAGCATGTTGAAAAAATGACCGAAAAAGCAAGGCTATAGTAAGGCAAAATGTCAAAATATGTCATTTCCAAAAAATGCTAAAACCACTCTAAACCACATAGAATAGCATCGTAAACACGCTGTGGCAAAGAATGATGCAAAAAGGACAAAAACCCAAAATATAGCATGTTGAAAAAATTACCAAAAAAGCAAGGCTATAGTAAGGCAAAAATGTCAAAATATGTCATTTCCAAAAAAATGCTAAAACCACTCTAAACCACATAGAATAGCATGCGTAAACACGCTGTGGCAAAGAATGATGCAAAAAGCGGACAAAAACCCAAAATATAGCATGTTGAAAAATGACCGAAAAAGCAAGGCTATAGTAAGGCAAAATGTCAAAATATGTCATTTCCAAAAATGCTAAAAACCACTCTAAACCACATAGAATAGCATGCGTAAACACGCCGTGGGAAAGAACGATGCAAAAACGGACAAAAAACCCAAAATATAGCATGTTGAAAAAATGACCGAAAAAGCAAGGCTATAGTAAGGCAAAAATGTCAAAATATGTCATTTCCAAAAAATGCTAAAACCACTCTAAACCACATAGAATAGCATGCGTAAACACGCTGTGGCAAAGAATGATGCAAAACGGACAAAAAACCCAAAATATAGCATGTTGAAAAATGACCGAAAAAGCAAGGCTATAGTAAGGCAAAATGTCAAAATATGTCATTTCCAAAAATGCTAAAACCACTCTAAACCACATAGAATAGCATGCGTAAACACGCCGTGGGAAAGAACGATGCAAAAACGGACAAAAACCCCAAAATATAGCATGTTGAAAAAATGACCGAAAAAGCAAGGCTATAGTAAGGCAAAATGTCAAAATATGTCATTTCAAACAAATGCTAAAAACCACTCTAAACCACATAGAATAGCACGCGTAAACACGCTGTGGCAAAGAATGATGCAAAAACGGACAAAAAACCCAAAATATAGCATGTTGAAAAAATGACCGAAAAAAGCAAGGCTATAGTAAGGCAAAAATGTCAAAATATGTCATTTCCAAAAAAATGCTAAAAACCACTCTAAACCACATAGAATAGCACGCGTAAACACGCTGTGGCAAAGAATGATGCAAAAACGGACAAAAAACCCAAAATATAGCATGTTGAAAAAATGACCGAAAAAGCAAGGCTATAGTAAGGCAAAATGTCAAAATATGTCATTTCAAAAAATGCTAAAAACCACTCTAAACCACATAGAATAGCATTCATAAACACGCTGTAGCAAAGAATGAGGCAAAAACGGACAAAAAACCCATAATATAGCATGTTGAAAAAATGACCGAAAAAGCAAGGCTATAGTAAGGCAAAAATGTCAAAATATGTCATTTCCAAAAAAATGCTAAAAACCACTCTAAACCACATAGAATAGCATGCGTAAACACGCCGTGGGAAAGAATGATGCAAAAACGGACAAAAAACCCAAAATATAGCATGTTGAAAAAAATGACCGAAAAAGCAAGGCTATAGTAAGGCAAAATGTCAAAATATGTCATTTCAAAAATGCTAAAACCACTCTAAACCACATAGAATAGCATGCGTAAACACGCTGTGGTAAAGAATGATGCAAAACGGACAAAAACCCAAAATATAGCATGTTGAAAAAATGACCGAAAAAGCAAGGCTATAGTAAGGCAAAAATGTCAAAATATGTCATTTCCAAAAAATGCTAAAAACCACTCTAAACCACATAGAATAGCATGCGTAAACATGCCGTGGCAAAGAATGATGCAAAAACGGACAAAAAACCCAAAATATAGCATGTTGAAAAAATGACCGAAAAAGCAAGGCTATAGTAAGGCAAAAATGTCAAAATATGTCATTTCCAAAAAATGCTAAAACCACTCTAAACCACATAGAATAGCATGCGTAAACACGCTGTGGCAAAGAATGATGCAAAACGGACAAAAACCCCCATAATAAAGCATGTTGAAAAAATGACCAAAAAAGCAAGGCTATAGTAAGGCAAAAATGTCAAAATATGTCATTTCCAAAAAAATGCTAAAAACCACTCTAAACCACATAAAATAGCATGCGTAAACACGCCGTGGTAAAGAATGATGCAAAAACGGACAAAAACCCAAAATATAGCATGTTGAAAAAATGACCGAAAAAGCAAGGCTATAGTAAGGCAAAATGTCAAAATATGTCATTTCAAAAAATGCTAAAACCACTCTAAACCACATAGAATAGCATGCGTAAACACGCTGTGGCAAAAGAATGATGCAAAACGGACAAAAACCCAAAATATAGCATGTTGAAAAAATGACAGAAAAAGCAAGGCAATAGTAAGGCAAAAATGTCAAAATATGTCATTTCCAAAAAATGCTAAAAACCACTCTAAACCACATAGAATAGCATGCGTAAAAATGCCGTGGCAAAGAATGATGCAAAACGGACAAAAACCCAAAATATAGCATGTTGAAAAATGACCGAAAAAAGCAAGGCTATAGTAAAGGCAAAATGTCAAAATATGTCATTTCAAAAAATGCTAAAAACCACTCTAAACCACATAGAATAGCATGCGTAAACACGCTGTGGCAAAGAATGATGCAAAAAGCGGACAAAAACCCAAAATATAGCATGTTGAAAAAATGACCGAAAAAGCAAGGCTATAGTAAGGCAAAATGTCAAAATATGTCATTTCCAAAAAATGCTAAAACCACTCTAAACCACATAGAATAGCATGTAAACACGCTGTGGCAAAGAATGATGCAAAACGGACAAAAACCCAAAATATAGCATGTTGAAAAAAATGACCGAAAAAGCAAGGCTATAGTAAGGCAAAAATGTCAAAATATGTCATTTCCAAAAAAAATGCTAAAAACCACTCTAGACCACATAGAATAGCATGCGTAAACACGCCGTGGGAAAGAACGATGCAAAAACGGACAAAAAAAACCAAAATATAGCATGTTGAAAAAATGACCGAAAAAGCAAGGCTATAGTAAGGCAAAAATGTCAAAATATGTCATTTCAAAAAATGCTAAAAACCACTCTAAACCACATAGAATAGCATGCGTAAACACGCTGTGGCAAAGAATGATGCAAAAACGGACAAAAACCCAAAATATAGCATGTTGAAAAAATGACCGAAAAAGCAAGGCTATAGTAAGGCAAAATGTCAAAATATGTCATTTCCAAAAAATGCTAAAAACCACTCTAAACCACATAGAATAGCATCGTAAACACGCTGTGGCAAAGAATGATGCAAAACGGACAAAAACCCAAAATATAGCATGTTGAAAAAATGACCCGAAAAAGCAAGGCTATAGTAAGGCAAAATGTCAAAATATGTCATTTCCAAAAAATGCTAAAAACCACTCTAAACCACATAGAATAGCATGCGTAAACACGCTGTGGCAAAGAATGATGCAAAACGGACAAAAACCCAAAATATAGCATGTTGAAAAATGACCGAAAAAGCAAGGCTATAGTAAGGCAAAATGTCAAAATATGTCATTTCAAAAAATGCTAAAAAACACTCTAAACCACATAAAACAGCATGCGTAAACACGCTGTGGCAAAGAATGATGCAAAACGGACAAAAACCCAAAATATAGCATGTTGAAAAAATGACCGAAAAAGCAAGGCTATAGTAAGGCAAAAATGTCAAAATATGTCATTTCAAAAAAATGCTAAAACCACTCTAAACCACATAGAATAGCACGTAAACACGCTGTGGCAAAGAATGATGCAAAAACGGCCAAAAAACCCAAAATATAGCATGTTGAAAAAATTACCAAAAAAGCAAGGCTATAGTAAGGCAAAAATGTCAAAATATGTCATTTCAAAAAAATGCTAAAACCACTCTAAACCACATAGAATAGCACGCGTAAACACGCTGTGGCAAAAGAATGATGCAAAAACACACAAAAACCCAAAATATAGCATGTTGAAAAAATGACCGAAAAAGCAAGGCTATAGTAAGGCAAAATGTCAAAATATGTCATTTCCAAAAAATGCTAAAACCACTCTAAACCACATAGAATAGCATGCGTAAACACGCTGTGGTAAAGAATGATGCAAAACGGACAAAAACCCAAAATATAGCATGTTGAAAAAATGACCGAAAAAGCAAGGCTATAGTAAGGCAAAAATGTCAAAATATGTCATTTCCAAAAAATGCTAAAACCACTCTAAACCACATAGAATAGCATGCGTAAACACGCTGTGGCAAAGAATGATGCAAAAACAGGACAAAAACCCAAAATATAGCATGTTGAAAAAATGACCGAAAAAGCAAGGCTATAGTAAGGCAAAATGTCAAAATATGTCATTTCAAAAAATGCTAAAAACCACTCTAAACCACATAGAATAGCACGCGTAAACACGCTGTGGCAAAGAATGATGCAAAACGGACAAAAAACCAAAATATAGCATGTTGAAAAATGACCGAAAAAGCAAAGGCTATAGTAAAGGCAAAAATGTCAAAATATGTCATTTCCAAAAAATGCTAAAAACCACTCTAAACCACATAGAATAGCATGCGTAAACACGCTGTGGCAAAGAATGATGCAAAACGGACAAAAAACCCAAAATATAGCATGTTGAAAAATGACCGAAAAAGCAAGGCTATAGTAAGGCAAAAATGTCAAAATATGTCATTTCAAAAAATGCTAAAACCACTCTAAACCACATAGAATAGCATGCGTAAACACGCTGTGGCAAAGAATGATGCAAAACGGACAAAAACCCAAAATATAGCATGTTGAAAAATGACCGAAAAAGCAAGGCTATAGTAAGGCAAAATGTCAAAATATGTCATTTCAAAAAATGCTAAAAACCACTCTAAACCACATAGAATAGCATGCGTAAACACGCTGTGGCAAAGAATGATGCAAAAACGGACAAAAACCCAAAATATAGCATGTTGAAAAATGACCGAAAAAAGCAAGGCTATAGTAAGGCAAAAATGTCAAAATATGTCATTTCAAAAAATGCTAAAAACCACTCTAAACCACATAGAATAGCATGCGTAAACACGCTGTGGCAAAGAATGATGCAAAACGGACAAAAAACCAAAATATAGCATGTTGAAAAAATGACCGAAAAAGCAAGGCTATAGTAAGGCAAAATGTCAAAATATGTCATTTCCAAAAAATGCTAAAACCACTCTAGACCACATAAAATAGCATGCGTAAACACGCCGTGGTAAAGAATGATGCAAAAACGGACAAAAAACCCAAAATATAGCATGTTGAAAAAATGACCGAAAAAGCAAGGCTATAGTAAGGCAAAAATGTCAAAATATGTCATTTCCAAAAAAATGCTAAAAACCACTCTAAACCACATAGAATAGCACGCGTAAACACGCTGTGGCAAAGAATGATGCAAAAACGGACAAAAAACCCAAAATATAGCATGTTGAAAAAATGACCGAAAAAGCAAGGCTATAGTAAGGCAAAAATGTCAAAATATGTCATTTCAAAAAATGCTAAAACCACTCTAAACCACATAGAATAGCATGCGTAAACACGCTGTGGCAAAGAATGATGCAAAACGGACAAAAAACCCAAAATATAGCATGTTGAAAAAATGACCGAAAAAGCAAGGCTATAGTAAGGCAAAATGTCAAAATATGTCATTTCCAAAAAATGCTAAAACCACTCTAAACCACATAGAATAGCACGCGTAAACACGCTGTGGCAAAGAATGATGCAAAACGGACAAAAAACCCAAAATATAGCATGTTGAAAAAATGACCGAAAAAGCAAGGCTATAGTAAGGCAAAAATGTCAAAATATGTCATTTCAAAAATGCTAAAAACCACTCTAAACCACATAGAATAGCACGCGTAAACACGCTGTGGCAAAGAATGATGCAAAAACGGACAAAAAACCCAAAATATAGCATGTTGAAAAAATGACCGAAAAAGCAAGGCTATAGTAAGGCAAAAATGTCAAAATATGTCATTTCCAAAAAAATGCTAAAAACCACTCTAAACCACATAGAATAGCACGCGTAAACACGCTGTGGCAAAGAATGATGCAAAAACGGACAAAAAACCCAAAATATAGCATGTTGAAAAAAATGACCGAAAAAGCAAGGCTATAGTAAGGCAAAAATGTCAAAATATGTCATTTCCAAAAATGCTAAAACCACTCTAAACCACATAGAATAGCATGCGTAAACACGCTGTGGCAAAGAATGATGCAAAACGGACAAAAAACCCAAAATATAGCATGTTGAAAAAATGACCCGAAAAAAGCAAGGCTATAGTAAGGCAAAAATGTCAAAATATGTCATTTCAAAAATGCTAAAAACCACTCTAAACCACATAGAATAGCATGCGTAAACACGCCGTGGTAAAGAATGATGCAAAACGGACAAAAACCCAAAATATAGCATGTTGAAAAATGACCGAAAAAGCAAGGCTATAGTAAGGCAAAATGTCAAAATATGTCATTTCAAAAAATGCTAAAACCACTCTAAACCACATAGAATAGCATGCGTAAACACGCTGTGGTAAAGAATGATGCAAAACGGACAAAAACCCAAAATATAGCATGTTGAAAAAATGACCGAAAAAAGCAAGGCTATAGTAAGGCAAAATGTCAAAATATGTCATTTCAAAAAATGCTAAAACCACTCTAAACCACATAGAATAGCATGCGTAAACACGCTGTGGCAAAGAATGATGCAAAAAACGGACAAAAACCCAAAATATAGCATGTTGAAAAATGACCGAAAAAGCAAGGCTATAGTAAAGGCAAAATGTCAAAATATGTCATTTCCAAAAAAATGCTAAAAACCACTCTAAACCACATAAAATAGCATGCGTAAACACGCCGTGGGAAAGAATGATGCAGAAAAGGACAAAAAACCCAAAATATAGCATGTTGAAAAAATGACCGAAAAAGCAAGGCTATAGTAAGGCAAAAATGTCAAAATATGTCATTTCCAAAAAATGCTAAAACCACTCTAAACCACATAGAATAGCATGCGTAAACACGCTGTGGTAAAGAATGATGCAAAAACGGACAAAACCCAAAATATAGCATGTTGAAAAAATGACCGAAAAAGCAAGGCTATAGTAAGGCAAAATGTCAAAATATGTCATTTCCAAAAAATGCTAAAAACCACTCTAAACCACATAGAATAGCATGCGTAAAAACGCCGTGGCAAAGAATGATGCAAAAACGGACAAAAAACCCAAAATATAGCATGTTGAAAAAAATGACCGAAAAAGCAAGGCTATAGTAAGGCAAAAATGTCAAAATATGTCATTTCCAAAAAAATGCTAAAAACCACTCTAAACCACATAGAATAGCATGCGTAAACACGCTGTGGCAAAGAATGATGCAAAAACGGACAAAAAACCCAAAATATAGCATGTTGAAAAAGTGACCGAAAAAGCAAGGCTATAGTAAGGCAAAAATGTCAAAATATGTCATTTCCAAAAAAATGCTAAAAACCACTCTAAACCACATAGAATAGCATGCGTAAACACGCCGTGGGAAAGAACGATGCAAAAACGGACAAAAAACCCAAAATATAGCATGTTGAAAAAATGACCGAAAAAGCAAGGCTATAGTAAGGCAAAAATGTCAAAATATGTCATTTCCAAAAAAATGCTAAAAACCACTCTAAACCACATAGAATAGCACGCGTAAACACGCTGTGGTAAAGAATGATGCAAAAACAGGACAAAAACCCAAAATATAGCATGTTGAAAAAATGACCGAAAAAGCAAGGCTATAGTAAGGCAAAATGTCAAAATATGTCATTTCAAAAAATGCTAAAAACCACTCTAAACCACATAGAATAGCATAATAAACACGCTGTGGCAAAGAATGATGCAAAAACGGACAAAAAACCCAAAATATAGCATGTTGAAAAAAATGACCGAAAAAGCAAGGCTATAGTAAGGCAAAAATGTCAAAATATGTCATTTCCAAAAAAATGCTAAAAACCACTCTAAACCACATAGAATAGCATGCGTAAACACGCTGTGGCAAAGAATGATGCAAAAACGGACAAAAAACCCAAAATATAGCATGTTGAAAAAAATGACCGAAAAAGCAAGGCTATAGTAAGGCAAAAATGTCAAAATATGTCATTTCCAAAAAAATGCTAAAAACCACTCTAAACCACATAGAATAGCACGCGTAAACACGCTGTGGCAAAGAATGATGCAAAAACGGACAAAAAACCCAAAATATAGCATGTTGAAAAAATGACCGAAAAAGCAAGGCTATAGTAAGGCAAAAATGTCAAAATATGTCATTTCAAAAAATGCTAAAACCACTCTAAACCACATAGAATAGCATGCGTAAACACGCCGTGGTAAAGAATGATGCAAAAACGGACAAAAAACCCAAAATATAGCATGTTGAAAAAATGACCGAAAAAGCAAGGCTATAGTAAGGCAAAAATGTCAAAATATGTCATTTCCAAAAAAATGCTAAAAACCACTCTAAACCACATAGAATAGCAAGCGTAAACACGCTGTGGCAAAAGAATGATGCAAAACGGACAAAAACCCAAAATATAGCATGTTGAAAAATGACCGAAAAAGCAAGGCTATAGTAAGGCAAAAATGTCAAAATATGTCATTTCCAAAAAATGCTAAAAACCACTCTAAACCACATAGAATAGCACGCGTAAACACGCTGTGGCAAAGAATGATGCAAAAACGGACAAAAAACCCAAAATATAGCATGTTGAAAAAATGACCGAAAAAGCAAGGCTATAGTAAGGCAAAAATGTCAAAATATGTCATTTCCAAAAAAATGCTAAAAAACACTCTAAACCACATAAAACAGCATGCGTAAACACGCTGTGGCAAAGAATGATGCAAAACGGACAAAAACCCAAAATATAGCATGTTGAAAAAATGACCGAAAAAGCCAGGCCATAATAAGGCAAAAATGTCAAAATATGTCATTTCCAAAAAAATGCTAAAAACCACTCTAAACCACATAAAATAGCATGCGTAAACACGCCGTGGTAAAGAATGATGCAAAAACGGACAAAAAACCCAAAATATAGCATGTTGAAAAAATGACCGAAAAAGCAAGGCTATAGTAAGGCAAAAATGTCAAAATATGTCATTTCAAAAAATGCTAAAACCACTCTAAACCACATAGAATAGCATGCGTAAACACGCTGTGGTAAAGAATGATGCAAAACGGACAAAAAACCCAAAATATAGCATGTTGAAAAAATGACCGAAAAAGCAAGGCTATAGTAAGGCAAAAATGTCAAAATATGTCATTTCCAAAAAAATGCTAAAAACCACTCTAAACCACATAGAATAGCACGCGTAAACACGCTGTGGCAAAGAATGATGCAAAAACGGACAAAAAACCCAAAATATAGCATGTTGAAAAAATGACCGAAAAAGCAAGGCTATAGTAAGGCAAAAATGTCAAAATATGTCATTTCAAAAAATGCTAAAACCACTCTAAACCACATAGAATAGCATGCGTAAACACGCTGTGGCAAAGAATGATGCAAAACGGACAAAAACCCAAAATATAGCATGTTGAAAAATGACCGAAAAAGCAAGGCTATAGTAAGGCAAAAATGTCAAAATATGTCATTTCCAAAAAATGCTAAAAACCACTCTAAACCACATAGAATAGCATGCGTAAACATGCCGTGGCAAAGAATGATGCAAAAACGGACAAAAAACCCAAAATATAGCATGTTGAAAAATGACCGAAAAAGCAAGGCTATAGTAAGGCAAAATGTCAAAATATGTCATTTCAAAAAATGCTAAAACCACTCTAAACCACATAGAATAGCACGTAAACACGCTGTGGCAAAGAATGATGCAAAACGGACAAAAAACCCAAAATATAGCATGTTGAAAAAATGACCGAAAAAAGCAAGGCTATAGTAAGGCAAAATGTCAAAATATGTCATTTCCAACAAAATGCTAAAAACCACTCTAAACCACATAGAATAGCATGCGTAAACACGCTGTGGCAAAGAATGATGCAAAAACGGACAAAAACCCAAAATATAGCATGTTGAAAAATGACCGAAAAAGCAAGGCTATAGTAAGGCAAAAATGTCAAAATATGTCATTTCCAAAAATGCTAAAACCACTCTAAACCACATAGAATAGCATGCGTAAACACGCTGTGGTAAAGAATGATGCAAAACGGACAAAAAACCCAAAATATAGCATGTTGAAAAATGACCCGAAAAAGCAAGGCTATAGTAAGGCAAAAATGTCAAAATATGTCATTTCCAAAAAAATGCTAAAAACCACTCTAAACCACATAGAATAGCATGCGTAAACACGCCGTGGTAAAGAATGATGCAAAAACGGACAAAAAACCCAAAATATAGCATGTTGAAAAAATGACCGAAAAAGCAAGGCTATAGTAAGGCAAAAATGTCAAAATATGTCATTTCCAAAAAAATGCTAAAACCACTCTAAACCACATAGAATAGCACGCGTAAACACGCTGTGGCAAAGAATGATGCAAAACGGACAAAAACCCAAAATATAGCATGTTGAAAAAATGACCGAAAAAAGCAAGGCTATAGTAAGGCAAAATGTCAAAATATGTCATTTCAAAAAATGCTAAAAACCACTCTAAACCACATAGAATAGCATGTAAACACGCTGTGGTAAAGAATGATGCAAAAACGGACAAAAACCCAAAATATAGCATGTTGAAAAATGACCGAAAAAGCAAGGCTATAGTAAGGCAAAAATGTCAAAATATGTCATTTCCAAAAAAATGCTAAAAACCACTCTAAACCACATAGAATAGCATGCGTAAACACGCTGTGGCAAAGAATGATGCAAAAACGGACAAAAAACCCAAAATATAGCATGTTGAAAAAATGACCGAAAAAGCAAGGCTATAGTAAGGCAAAATGTCAAAATATGTCATTTCCAAAAAATGCTAAAACCACTCTAAACCACATAGAATAGCATGCGTAAACACGCTGTGGCAAAGAATGATGCAAAACGGACAAAAACCCAAAATATAGCATGTTGAAAAAATGACCGAAAAAGCAAGGCTATAGTAAGGCAAAAATGTCAAAATATGTCATTTCAAAAAATGCTAAAAACCACTCTAAACCACATAGAATAGCATGCGTAAACACGCCTGTGGTAAAGAATGATGCAAAACGGACAAAAACCCAAAATATAGCATGTTGAAAAAATGACCGAAAAAGCAAGGCTATAGTAAGGCAAAATGTCAAAATATGTCATTTCAAAAAATGCTAAAAACCACTCTAAACCACATAGAATAGCATGCGTAAACACGCTGTGGTAAAGAATGATGCAAAACGGACAAAAAACCAAAATATAGCATGTTGAAAAATGACCGAAAAAGCAAGGCTATAGTAAGGCAAAAATGTCAAAATATGTCATTTCCAAAAAAATGCTAAAAACCACTCTAAACCACATAGAATAGCATGCGTAAACACGCTGTGGCAAAGAATGATGCAAAACGGACAAAAACCCAAAATATAGCATGTTGAAAAAATGACCGAAAAAAGCAAGGCTATAGTAAGGCAAAATGTCAAAATATGTCATTTCAAAAAATGCTAAAAACCACTCTAAACCACATAGAATAGCACGTAAACACGCTGTGGTAAAGAATGATGCAAAAAGCGGACAAAAAACCAAAATATAGCATGTTGAAAAAATGACCGAAAAAGCAAGGCTATAGTAAGGCAAAATGTCAAAATATGTCATTTCAAAAAATGCTAAAACCACTCTAAACCACATAGAATAGCACGCGTAAACACGCTGTGGTAAAGAATGATGCAAAACGGACAAAAACCCAAAATATAGCATGTTGAAAAAATGACCGAAAAAGCAAGGCTATAGTAAGGCAAAATGTCAAAATATGTCATTTCAAAAAATGCTAAAACCACTCTAAACCACATAGAATAGCATGCGTAAACACGCTGTGGCAAAGAATGATGCAAAACACACAAAAACCCCAAAATATAGCATGTTGAAAAAATGACCGAAAAAAGCAAGGCTATAGTAAGGCAAAATGTCAAAATATGTCATTTCCAAAAAATGCTAAAACCACTCTAAACCACATAGAATAGCACGCGTAAACACGCTGTGGCAAAGAATGATGCAAAACGGACAAAAACCCAAAATATAGCATGTTGAAAAATGACCGAAAAAGCAAGGCTATAGTAAAGGCAAAATGTCAAAATATGTCATTTCCAAAAATGCTAAAAACCACTCTAAACCACATAGAATAGCACGCGTACACGCTGTGGTAAAGAATGATGCAAAACGGACAAAAAACCCAAAATATAGCATGTTGAAAAAGTGACCGAAAAAGCAAGGCTATAGTAAGGCAAAAATGTCAAAATATGTCATTTCCAAAAAAATGCTAAAAACCACTCTAAACCACATAGAATAGCACGCGTAAACACGCTGTGGCAAAGAATGATGCAAAAACGGACAAAAAACCCAAAATATAGCATGTTGAAAAAATGACCGAAAAAGCAAGGCTATAGTAAGGCAAAAATGTCAAAATATGTCATTTCCAAAAAATGCTAAAACCACTCTAAACCACATAGAATAGCAGCGTAAACACGCTGTGGCAAAGAATGATGCAAAACGGACAAAAAACCCAAAATATAGCATGTTGAAAAATGACCGAAAAAGCAAGGCTATAGTAAGGCAAAAATGTCAAAATATGTCATTTCCAAAAAATGCTAAAACCACTCTAAACCACATAGAATAGCACGCGTAAACACGCTGTGGCAAAGAATGATGCAAAACGGACAAAAACCCAAAATATAGCATGTTGAAAAAAATGACCGAAAAAGCAAGGCTATAGTAAGGCAAAAATGTCAAAATATGTCATTTCCAAAAAATGCTAAAAACCACTCTAAACCACATAGAATAGCATGCGTAAAAATGCCGTGGCAAAGAATGATGCAAAACCGGACAAAAACCCAAAATATAGCATGTTGAAAAAATGACCGAAAAAGCAAGGCTATAGTAAGGCAAAAATGTCAAAATATGTCATTTCCAAAAAAATGCTAAAAACCACTCTAAACCACATAAAATAGCATGCGTAAACACGCCGTGGTAAAGAATGATGCAAAAACGGACAAAAAACCCAAAATATAGCATGTTGAAAAAATGACCGAAAAAGCAAGGCAAAAATGTCAAAATATGTCATTTCCAAAAAATGCTAAAACCACTCTAAACCACATAACACAGCATGCGTAAACACGCTGTGGTAAAGAATGATGCAAAAACGGACAAAAAAAACAAAAAATGGCATGTTGAAAAAATGACCGAAAAAGCAAGGCTATAGTAAGGCAAAAATGTCAAAATATGTCATTTCCAAAAAAATGCTAAAAACCACTCTAAACCACATAGAATAGCATGCGTAAACACGCTGTGGCAAAGAATGATGCAAAAACACACAAAAAAACCCAAAATATAGCATGTGGAAAAAATGACCGAAAAAGCAAGGCTATAGTAAGGCAAAATGTCAAAATATGTCATTTCCAAAAATGCTAAAAACCACTCTAAACCACATAGAATAGCATGCGTAAACATGCCGTGGCAAAGAATGATGCAAAACGGACAAAAACCCAAAATATAGCATGTTGAAAAATGACCGAAAAAGCAAGGCTATAGTAAGGCAAAAATGTCAAAATATGTCATTTCAAAAAATGCTAAAACCACTCTAAACCACATAGAATAGCATGCGTAAACACGCTGTGGCAAAGAATGATGCAAAACGGACAAAAACCCAAAATATAGCATGTTGAAAAAATGACCGAAAAAGCAAGGCTATAGTAAGGCAAAAATGTCAAAATATGTCATTTCCAAAAAATGCTAAAACCACTCTAAACCACATAGAATAGCACGCGTAAACACGCTGTGGCAAAGAATGATGCAAAAACGGACAAAAAACCCAAAATATAGCATGTTGAAAAAATGACCGAAAAAGCAAGGCTATAGTAAGGCAAAAATGTCAAAATATGTCATTTCCAAAAAAATGCTAAAAACCACTCTAAACCACATAAAATAGCACGCCAGAACACGCTGTGGCAAAGAATGATGCAAAATGGACAAAAACCCAAAATATAGCATGTTGAAAAAATGACCGAAAAAGCAAGGCTATAGTAAGGCAAAAATGTCAAAATATGTCATTTCCAAAAATGCTAAAACCACTCTAAACCACATAGAATAGCATGCGTAAACACGCTGTGGCAAAGAATGATGCAAAACGGACAAAAACCCAAAATATAGCATGTTGAAAAAATGACCGAAAAAGCAAGGCTATAGTAAGGCAAAATGTCAAAATATGTCATTTCCAAAAAATGCTAAAACCACTCTAAACCACATAGAATAGCATGTAAACACGCTGTGGCAAAGAATGATGCAAAACGGACAAAAACCCAAAATATAGCATGTTGAAAAATGACCGAAAAAGCAAGGCTATAGTAAGGCAAAATGTCAAAATATGTCATTTCCAAAAATGCTAAAACCACTCTAAACCACATAGAATAGCACGCCAGAACACGCTGTGGTAAAGAATGATGCAAAACGGACAAAAACCCAAAATATAGCATGTTGAAAAATGACCGAAAAAGCAAGGCTATAGTAAGGCAAAAATGTCAAAATATGTCATTTCCAAAAAAATGCTAAAAACCACTCTAAACCACATAGAATAGCACGCGTAAACACGCTGTGGCAAAGAATGATGCAAAAACACACAAAAAAACCCAAAATATAGCATGTTGAAAAAATGACCGAAAAAGCAAGGGTATAGTAAGGCAAAAATGTCAAAATATGTCATTTCCAAAAAAATGCTAAAAACCACTCTAAACCACATAAAATAGCATGCATAAACACGCCGTGGCAAAGAATGATGCAAAAACGGACAAAAAACCCAAAATATAGCATGTTGAAAAAAATGACCGAAAAAGCAAGGCTATAGTAAGGCAAAAATGTCAAAATATTTAATTTCCAAAAAAATGCTAAAAACCACTCTAAACCACATAAAATAGCATGCATAAACACGCCGTGGCAAAGAATGATGCAAAAACGGACAAAAAACCCAAAATATAGCATGTTGAAAAAATGACCGAAAAAGCAAGGCTATAGTAAGGCAAAAATGTCAAAATATGTCATTTCCAAAAAAATGCTAAAAACCACTCTAAACCACATAGAATAGCACGCGTAAACACGCTGTGGCAAAGAATGATGCAAAAACGGCCACAAAAAATGTAATACAGCATGTTGAAAAAATGACCAAAAAAGCAAGGCTATAGTAAGGCAAAAATGTCAAAATATGACATTTCCAAAAATATACTGTAAACCACATTAAACCACATAAAAGAGCATGTAGAGACACGCCCTAGCATAGGACATTAAAAAATGACCTAAAAAGCAAGGAAAATAATGTCAAAATATGACATGTCTTAAAAATATGACAAACATTTGACACATCAGAAAATTGACCAAAAATGCAAAAAAATGTCAAAATTCGACATGTCACAAAAACAGCTGAAAATAGTTGAAAACCTCATTAAATAGCATGCCAAGACACGCCATAGCACAGAAAGTTGCAAAAACGGCCAAAAACATAATTTATTCAATTCTTCAATTCAAAACTTTATTAAAGACTCAGCTCAAACAGAGGTCCATATAAATACATACATACACATATATACATACATACCACAGTAAATCAAGCATCAACGCCAGTTGTTTCAAATGACAGACTTAAACCTCACATAACTCATCCCAGGATTGGCTAGAGCCAAAATAATGCCATTTTCAGATTTTCCCACTATACATATATACCTATAAATCACATTTCTTATTACAGCAGAACACGTAGGAATGCCAACACTGGTGAACATTTGTCTCTCCCTAGAACTCCGAGCAGCTTTAAGCAGCAGTCTCATACTGTCATTACAGGCCACAGTTTTTTTGCTTTTTTGTCACAACGCCACATATGGGCCATATACAGAGGCGTACAGAAGGCTCTAAACAGAGATTTTCACAGGCTGCGTACACATACTAAATTTACGAGCCATCATCATCTGAGTATATCCCTATCATCTGAGAGATCACTGCTGATGTAATGGCCCAGGTATTTTATCTCATCACACACCTTAAGAGCTGTACCAGACAAGAGGAAGTCAGGGAATACCAATTTTCTGTCTTCCTTACTTCGGATAATCATGATATTACTCTTATTTGCATTATATTTGATGGCAAAATTTATGCCATACTGGATAACTGTTGAAGTCCAGCACTTTAAGGAGATAAAATGACCGAATCATCTGCATACATAAGGTAATTGATTAGAGAGCTGCCTTTGATAAATCCAGAGTCACATCTGCTCAACTGCATTGACAACTCATCCACATAAATATTAAATAAAAATGGAGATAAAAAACCATCCTGTCGGACACCATTACTCACTTGAAACGGGGCAGATACATTGTCTGATGTGCATACCAAAACACCAGGATTCTTACAAGGAATCCAGGAACCCCCCTTTGAAACAGTTTCTTCAATTTTTTTTCATGATTTACACAATCAATGCCTTTGATATATCAATAAAACAAACACTGTGGAATTTTGCCAGTGATATTTGTCAAGGATTTCCTTTAACCAAAAATGCACATATCAGTGCCATATTCATGTTTAAAGCCAAACTGATTATCAGTAGTGCAGACTTCCTGCTCCAGTCTGGACAAGAGGATTCTCTCGAGCACTTCCGATAAAATACTGGACAGGACGGAGCGCAGCTACGGTGGTCACCGAGGCATTAACCCTGCCATGGGAGGAGTTGGGTGAGGCAATGGAGAACGACTTCCAGACGGCTTCGAAGAGGTTCTGGACCACCATCCGGTGTCTAAGGAGGAGGAAGCAGTGCTCTGTCAACACTGTGTATGGTGGGGACGGTGCACTGCTGACCTCGACTCGGGACGTTGTGTATTGGTGGAAGGAATACTTTGAAAACCTCCTCAATCCAGCCAACACACCTTCCGGTTAGGAAGCAGGGCCTGAGGACTCGGTAGTGGGCTCTCCCATCTCTGGGGCTGAGGTTGCCAAGGTGGTCAAAAAGCTCCTCGGTGGCAGGGCCCCAGGGGTGGATGAGATCCGCCCAGAGTTCCTTAAGTCCTCTCATGGTTGACACGACTCTAAAGCATTGCATGGACATCGGGAGCAGTGCCTCTGGACTGGCAGACCCGGGGTGGTGGTCCCTCTTTTTAAGAAGGGGGACCGGAGGGTGTGTTCCAACTATAGGGGGATCACACTCCTTAGCCTCCTTGGTGAGGTCTATTCAGAGGTACTGGAGAGGAGGGTCCGCCGGATAGTCGAACCTCGGATCGACAGGCGGATCATTGTGGCGTCTGCAGTAATGCGAACTCTGCACCAATGTGTCGTGGTGAAGAGGGAGCTGAGCCAAAAGGCAAAGCTCTCGATTTACCGTTTGATCTTTGTTCCTAACCTCACCTATGGTCACAAGCTTTGGGTAGTGACCGAAAGAACAAGATCGCGGGTACAAGCGGCTAAAATGAGCTTCCTCTGTAGGGTGGCTGGGCTCTCCCTTAGAGATAGGGTGAGAAGCTTGGCCATCCGGGAGGAGCTCGGAGTAGAGCCGCTGCTCTTCCGCATTGAGAAGAGCCAGATGAGGTGGCTAGGGCATCTAGTTAGGATGCCTCCCAGATGCCTCTCTGGTGAGGTGTTCAGGTCACGTCCCACCGGCGGGAGACCCCAGGGAGGCGGGAGACCCCAGGGAGGCGGGAGAACCCAGGGAAGACCCAGGACACGCTGGAGAGACTATGTCTCCCAGCTGGCCTGGGAACAATTAACAAAAATAGACTTAGCATCAGACAGATCAGCATTCATGTCTCCCACAACATAAATACAGGTGGAGGCATTGTCCTGAATAAAAGACATTATACACGCCCATCTACTGAGATATTCATCCTCATTTTGGGGAGACTCATACGTTGTATACATGTTCAAGATGACAAACTTTTTATCTTACAGCCGATTTCCAGTCGAATCGCCCAGTTAACATCCAATCTTATCACATTAACCATTTGATCAAATGTCTTATTCCATAAGATGGCAACTCCACCTGGGATCCTGCCATGGACTATTTTAGTAGTGAGGTCTATGGTCGATTTGCCAGCCCCATAAAAGTCATTACGTAAAATACATAATGACTTTCGGCGCTAATGTACATAAATTACGTACATTAGCTAAAGCGAAATGGTATTTGGCAAGTTGAAAAGTGTAAGGCCATAGTAAGGCAAAACATGTCAGAATTTGACAAAACTGCTGGAAACAGCATAGCATAGAAAGTTGCAAAAAGGGCCAAAAACACCATCATTTAGCATGTCGGAAAAAAAAAACACCGAAAGTGCATACACTATTAAACACACATTTCCCAGAAAAATTGCTAGTGCTTGCTCTCTTTACTCGCTTGTTAATATCAGATTTTTCACTGGTAATACAAGGAAAACAATTTGTAATACGCACATTAAGACAGATTTGGGGATTTTTATGAGGATATTATAACAATAATAATTGTCAGTTATCAGTTATTCTCACTTAATGCATTTTTCAGGAATTTCATGACTGTGGGAACCATATAAAACCGCCTGACCGCAGAGGTTTCCTTGAGTACCCATTTAAAATAAATACATTTTAGGGTTTATTCAAGGACTTAGCTGACTGCAAATATTCAGTATTATAATGACTGCTGTATTGTGGTGTTCCAAACTATCTTGATGTTATAAGTTTTTGTTTGTTTTTGTAGATCATACTGCTGAAAACCGCAATCAAGTAATTAAAAACATAAATTGATGTCTGTGATTAAGCTCTGCAATGCAAACTGATCATATCTATAAAGCATTATGTGTAAGATAATATAAATTTAAAAAAATGATCAACTACAGCTAAACAGTACACTAAAATATGTTTCTGAAAACATTTAAGGCGAGAAATAGCCAGAAACAGAATCTTGATTCATATTTAATTTGTTGTTCGTATCGGGGGTTCATATACATTTTTACCAATAAATTTCCAGGACTTGTCCATGAGGTTAAGGCAAATTCTTAAGCCCGTACACTCTCTGAAACAACCACAAACACTCCTCATTGGCTCTTTTTCTTTAACTCACTTTATAGTATATACTTTTATTGTACTGTTTTTTATTAATTCAGATGAGGATTAAAATTTAATAGGTATATATAAATTAAGGACTGTTTATTATTATTGAGAGGGGAGGGGGAGGCATGTACGACTTATGATTTCTATTTTTGCCTAGGAGAGGGGCATACAACTTTGAAAGGCTGTACTTTTTTTTTTTTTAACTTATTTTACATTTTCTTGTCTATTTTAGAGAACACATTTTTCATATTTTCCCCCAATCATTTTGCCATTTATTTATCTTTTTTCTAGTTTATTTTTGGTAATATTTAAGGAAAACATTTTGAAGATTTTATTTTTTTTATTTTAAAAAAATCTGCCTCAGCTGCAGCCCTTCAGGCCAACAGGTGCAGTCTCGGAAAACACCTTTCTGTTGGTTTTCCACCAGCAGGTGTGTAGGTTGCCGTCAGATGCCTGACAGCTTCCTGTACCCACTGGTGTCTACCCACTGTACCTAAAACAAAGTATTTGTTTTGGTATGCGAGTCTGCATGCAAAGACAAGCACCAGCGACCTTCAGACCACAGCTTTTAGCAGCTGCCTCCGCAACATAAGTACTGAACATGGACTACTTGGATTCCATGTCCACATCCTCCCCCGGGATGGCCTTCAGGTCAACCGCTGCAGTCTAGGAAGACACCTCTCTGTTGGGTTTCTACCAGCAGGTGTGTAGGTTGCTGTCTGACAGCTTCCTCACTGGTGTCTACCCACAGTACCTAAAACAAAGTATTTGTTTTGGTATGCACCGGCGACCTTCAGACCACAGCTTTTAGCAGCCGCTTACACAGTGGAGGTACTGAACATGGACCACTTGGATTCCATGTCCACATCCTCCCCCGGGATGCACGGGACATAGCCCCTCAGGAGGAATCGAAGATGCCAGGGCTCAGCACGCCCAGGGCACCCTCCCCTTCATGCTGCCCGGCTGCCCAGCCCAGATTCTGACCCTGAGGGTCACTGGCCCACTGGGTGTTAGTTATTTGGGGTATTGTGGAGGGGCATGGGCCATGGCGTACACCATGACAATCACAAACTGGACCTTCCCCTCCTGCTCGTACTGGGAATCGATGCCGATACGCTCCTGACCTGAGAGACACACACCGAGAGGACAGACAGAGGTATTATTTACAGGGAAAATTCACTTTTCCTCATTCCTATGAAGCCCCCCCAACTCCTCAGACAAAATGGTGACAAAAAGTTGATACTGAAAAAGGAGTGGAAATAAACTGTTATACAAAAAATAAATAAATAAATAATAGCGAAATCAAGATTATCATCGACTTCTGGAAAACCTCCCGCTCTGAGGGCTCATTGTTGAGACGGTGAGGTGCTACAACTACCCAAAAACAGCGACTGACACCCTGAACTTTTACTGTTAATAAAATTTTATAAGAACTTCAGTAAACACGTATCTAAACTTTACGTATTAAAAAGACGGCAGTGCGCTCAAGGAGTTTTACATGAAGAATTTGGAGCTCGGTCAGAAGTTTGATTTAAAG
Organism: Plectropomus leopardus; assembly: GCF_026936395.1. Classification (NCBI taxonomy): domain Eukaryota; kingdom Metazoa; phylum Chordata; class Actinopteri; order Perciformes; family Serranidae; genus Plectropomus; species Plectropomus leopardus. The sequence goes on from NC_142178.1 coordinate 20,440,415, forward strand.
GAAATCTTGTAATCCTAACATGAGGCTTGTGCTTTTTGTTTTTCAGTCAATTTTCTTTTAGAAAAATATCACAAAATTTGTCATCAACTCCCAAAAAACTTCAGAAACTGTCAATTGTTCAACAATTTTTCCTGCTCAGTTCATAGGACACATCATGCTTCCTCAACATCAACGGGTTATGCATTCACACATTAGACTGTAATTTCTTAATTTTTTTTTTTTTTTTTCAGTATTTTGTTTGTATTGTGAAGAATGTTTGATATCAAAGTGATGGTCAACAGGCTGTGGAAATAGTTTTTATCTTTCAACTTTTGAGCATGTACTGTAAGGTTATAATAATTTCCCCCTCTACTGCAAAACACTGGCATTCAATGCTAATCCACAGACAAATGGTAAAAGTTTTGCGCAGACTTTTGATAGCTTTTAGAAATATCAAAATAGTCCTACAGATATTTACTGTTTCAGACAGTGTGTCAGAATCAGAAATACTTTACTGATCCCCAGGGGGAAAACTGTGGTTCGTTACAGTCACTCTGATGCCAGCATAGAGAACAACAGCAAGATGAAATGTGTACAAGCACAAGCATGTAAAAATATAAATGTAAAAATAAAAATACAGTAGTATCCAATTGGTTCAGTATGTAAATATTTAAAAAATAAAGTATTCATAATATGCTGAGTATGTTAGGTGTAAAAATAAAAATACCAAGAAATACAGTAATAGACAATTAACACAAATATATGAATATTTCAGTTACAATGTGGATAATGTGCAGTGTGTATAATTATGAAAAGTGTGTACAACATAAAACTGTGCCTTATGCGACCGTACAATGTATAAAACTAATATGTAAGTTTAAAATATAAAAATATAGATGTATAAATATTGTGTGTCTCGAGTATTTTTTCTCAGCAAACACATGAAACACATAGAAACAATGCAAAAAAATGTAAACCCCAAAACAAAAAACTGCATATTCAGTCAACACAAATCAACATAACATTGGGGCAAAAATCAAGTTGATTCACTTATAACCCGTATGATGCGAGAAGCAGCTGACCCTCAGGGTTTTCCCAATATCTAATATGGCTCCCATTTACAAAAGTTTGAGTACTGCTGTCAGAGACTGAAACAGGAGGAAACAGCTGATATCAGCTTAGTTCTGTCTGGAAACAGGTACCTGCTGATATTTAAACAGCACAACTGCTGAAAGGCTATTTTAGAATCATCGAGTTTTGGGTTTTACCAAATGACTCAAAACCTCAGTGAGACAAAGGATTAAAAAAATAAGAGCTGCATCTAGCAGGGCTTGCAACTAAGGACAGAAAGCAAATAAGCATACAGTTTCATTTTCGGAGAGGTTAGAGGCCCAAAATCTATCTCTATACAGCCACAAAGCTCAAACAATCAAAACACACGATGACAGCATCAACAACAACAAGCTGTGATGATATGTTTTTATGAGGAAAAAAATGAAACACAAAAACTGAATTATTTTTATATATTCTATATGCAAAGTAGCTTTTTTGTTGTTTTTCTTTTTATAACAAGCTGGAATATGTCAATGATTTGCAGCAACATATATTGTGTCTACAATACACTGTGTAAACAAACAAACAAACAGCTGAAACCCAATCAAACTGCAATTTTTGATCCCACAGCCATTAAAGCATAAAAACATTGCACTGTATTATTTCTGGGTGTCATTTGCCTTGAAATTTGTCTGTTATAATATTTTCCACCTGGTGACGTCTTTTTAGCCATTTTTTGCACATGGAGAAAATACATGCTGTTTCCTCTAGGTGTACTGTCTCAATAAACGTTGCTGCAGATCATTGACATATTCCAGGCTGTGATAAAAAAAAACCCACCAACAACAAAAAGCTACTTTTCATGTAGTATATTTAAGTATAATTACTGCGGGGAAGTTAGTTTTAAGTTGGATATCAGACAGACATTTGCTCCCGATCCAGCAGCATTGTAAAGTAGGAAAATTGCAAGGCAAAAGCCCAGAATGACACCCAGAAATAATACAATGCAATGTTTCTATGCTTTAACCCTCCGGTATCCAGGTGAGTATAGTATGCACACTTTGCACTTCATCTCACAAAAATGAAATTCAAATAGAGCAGAAAAATAAATCAATACATAATATTTAATAGAGGTGTGCATTTTATGCACAAAGGGTGAGTATTTTAGAATATTTGACCCAGCAGGAAAAAAAAAAAGTATATTAACCAATGTTGCTGTTAATCACTGGCATATGCCAGGCTGCAAAAATAAAAAAGTAATCCAATTTTTTTATAGTTCACTAAAACAAGAAATCACTTTTTGTGTTTTATGCTTTAAAAAATGTGGTTTGTTTACATTACGAACATGGCATTTAAAAGGTTAAAAAAATATGGCAATTATTGAAAATTTGTTATTTTTGTTTACGGCAGTTCATGAAAGTTCATGAAATATAAAACAAAAACAACAAATCAAGTAAAAAAAAAAAAAGGTAAAATAGGTCAAATAGGTATGAGATTTTTTTGTGTGATAATACCCCTAAATTATGCGCTTTCGGTGCTTAAGAAGGGGCTCTCTGGGCGGGATACCGGAGGGTAAATGGCTGTGGGATCAAAAATTGCAGTTTGAATGGGTTTCAATTATTTGTTTGTTTTGCACTTAACGTGTGAATTTAACCATTTTGTTACACAGTGTATCTTATACACTTATTACACTTAGACTTATTGCTTGGAGCTGAGCTGGAAATACCAAGATTATAAAAACGTAAATAATCTTCCCAAAATGTAACCAAAATGCATGAATACAGCCAATATTATCAAAAAATGAAGAATGTAAAGGGCATTACATGTACCGAGCAGTCCCTAAGGGGTTGACACAATAACCAAGCGGACACGGCGGTCTGAAACACAGGCACCAACAAACAACGCCAATTTTGAAACAGCAGACAGCCAGCATCTATAACAAGCCTTTAACGAGACAAGTAATTAATACGAACCAACTTACCGACGGTGTTTTCATCCGGCGGCTGTTAGCTTGAATCCAATACAGCAAAAATGACAACAAGTCCACTGGATCCCGTGTGAAAAATGTCCACAATGTCCAATGTTTGAACACGAAAACTCCCAAATATTCCCAAAACTGTCCATGGCGATGTCCTCTTCTCTCTGCTTTAGCGCACTTCAAAGCGTCCGACTTGAACTTTTTCCATCATCTAAGCTAACACACAGCTAACTTAAGCTAGTTTACCCGCTACATAAAACACATCCAACCGCTTCAAGTTCCCCAGACACGTTCCGGACTGACGTCGGTGATGATAATTTTGCCTCTGTTTGATTTTAAATCGACTTTGGACTTTTTTTTTTTACTGAATAGCAGCAGCGAAGCAAGGGACAAACACTTCACAGTTCACAGGTCCCGTCTTTGAGATTTGAAAACTTCCGTTTCACGCATCCTTACGTCACAAAGGGGCGGGGCCTGTTTAAGAGGGTACTACCCGCGCTCGGAGTCAATGCATGAAGTGTTCGTCCCACGTGATATGTTCAAAGACCGTCGGAAATTCAAAAAATCAACGATCACTTTTTGTTTTTAGTCTTTGGCTTTTATAACTAGTATAAATTTAGTGAGTTTAAAAATTTTGGCGGGTCCGCACGTTTGGAAAGCGTGTTATCTTACAAAATACCCAAAACACACACACACACACACACACACACACACACACAAATTTTAAAATAAATATTAACTGCCAAAATAATAAAATGAAATGTCTTCCAAACGCACAGACACGTTTCCTTTAAAAATTCCCTTACATATGTGTTGACTGATAGTACATTGGAAATCTGCAAGAGACAAAAGTATTTTAAAGCAATACAGATACAGACTGCCTGGGAGCATTGTTGCATTATAGTTCATAAGAGCCTATTTTTACACTTTCAATTGTCAAATATCGCCTGAAATTTGTTTTTCTTTACATAAAAATACCTTCCAAACCTGCGGGCCTGCCGGTTTGAAAGGCATGCTTTCTTTAAAAAACTTTGGAAATCAATTTTTCTTTTTTTATTTTTGGTGATTATTTTTTCCTTTAAACATTTTCACAATGTTTTTCACTTTAATATGCATACTGTTTTTTTTTCATTTAATATTTTTGTTGATCTTTAAAGAAAAATATGCCTTCCAAACCCACGGGCCAACCAAATAAAAATCCCCAAAATTACACAATTTATAATGGTCAAAAACTGTAAAAACAGATATTATCTTTGGATTTTTCAAATTTCCATCAGCCACAATAACCACCCCCATTCCACTGATAAATAAAGAACAGTTCCTTAGGCCTATTTCTATATTTATTTTTTTTTGGGGGGGGGGGTAAATATATATATATATATATATATATATACTCAGGCCTATTGATGCCACTGAATGTCAGGATCAACGAGACACATGCAGAAGATTTGATTCAGGCCGATTTCCTCAGACAGCTTTGTTACTGTATCTCCTTCACTCCCACACAACATGGCTGCATAAACCCGACAGTCCTGTGAGTCAGAGTTGATGTAAACAACGAGAGAGCTTTGTGTCCAGCCAGCGCAGAGCAGGAGAATGGATGTCAACCCAGACACATGTGATTTACATAGACAGCACAGAGGGATTAGGGGTATGATCTGTAGTGTTGCTGTAATTCATGAGCACCACAAGCCTCAGATTTGTTTTCATGTGATTCCAACCAGCACCTCCTGATCAGACAGTTATCCTGCAGCGGCCCTCTGGACCGCCCAGTGATGGCACTCCACCTGTATCACACCATCAGTCAGGCAAGTGCCATATAAGGACACTGGCACACACACACACACACACACACACACAGAGAGAGAGGGGGGGAAGGAGAGAGAATGCAAGCATATAGAAAACCAAAACTAACAAATGGCAAAATTTGACATCTCCTAAAAAAAGCTCAAAATAGCTCAAAACACCATAAAGTAGCTTGTACAATCCACAGTACACAGTACACACTACAGTATAACATTCCATGCTTTTTTTAAACAAGATGCTATATTTTGACATAATATCACGTTTGTGGCCTTTTTCACTTCATACTACACTATCAGGTTTTATGGCCTTTTATGACATAATATAGTTTGACCTTCTTCATGACATTTTTAATGACATACAGTACTTTGACCTTTTCATTGCATTAATGACACATTATACTCAGACTTCTAGGTCATACTGTAATATCATTCCTTTTTTCTGGTGTACTATGATTTTTTTAAATTGTTGTTTTTATGACTTACTTAACACTTTTTATTTTTTCATGGCATTACTTTTTAATGTCATGCTGTACTTACAACATTTATCACCAGATACTATACTATGAAATCAATTATGACTTTTTAAAATGCTTTGTTTATGATATACACAACTTTTTAAATGACAGACCAAACTTTGCTGTGATAATACTTTTGATACAGTAAACTGTGTTTGTTATGACATATTACAAAATATTTATCTCTCAAAATTTGAGAGATAAATATTGTGTAAACTATAAAGCTGTATAAAAAGGAAAACGTCAATTAAAGTTCCAGTACCTCAAATATGTCATTTTTAGCAATTTCTTCCTTAGTTTAACTGTAAAATAAATATCTATTAAAAAAAATCGAATCTAACAAAAATAAAATGAGTGATGGGAAGATTGCTGTTGTTTGCTTTTTTTGGGTAACTTGAAATATTTTAGGAAATATGGCAATTTGTATACATATCCAGTCACTGAATTTAATTTTTTTTTGAAAAATATTAGTTTTTATTGTCTGGGCCTGGTAAAAATGGATGCTGAATCAGGTTTTAAAGGGTTAAAGTCAGGAAGGGGTCTCTTCACAGGCAGTATAAACAGGAGGAGAGACTTTGAGTATACATATGGATATGTAAAAATTACCTGGAGAAAAGACAAAACCCTTTCTTGAGACTTCACTGCCCTCCATTTCTCCGCCTAGGCTCTAGTATGGCAAAAATGTCAAAATATGACATCTCCCAAAAACAGCTAAAAACCAAGTTAAACCCCATAAAATAGCCTGCCAAGACACCCAATAGCAAAGAAAGTTGCAAAAAGGGCCAAAAACACCGTAATTTTGCATGTCAAAAAATTGACCAAAAATGCAAGCCTATAGTAAGGCAAAAATGTCAAAATATGTCATTTCCAAAACATGCTGAAGACCACTCTAAACCACATAGAATAGCACGCGTAAACACGCTGTGGCACGGAATGATACAAAAACGGGAAAAAAAACCAAAATATAGCATGTTGAAAAAATGACTGAAAACATGCCATACTATAGTGTGGCGAAAAATGTCAAAATATGACGCCACCATAGTACAGCATGATAAAAAGTACCATAGTATAGCATGTCGAAAAAAGTGCTGAAAAGTTGTAGTTTTTTATGTCAAGAATCGCCATAGTATAGCAACTGACAGCTTTTTTTGGCACTTTTGGTACTTTTTTCAACACGCTATACTACAGCGCTTTTCAAAATGTTGTACTATGCTGCTTTTTGACATCCTATACTATAGCGTTTTTCTACATAAAAGCTTTTTGACACGCCATACTAAAATGATTTTTGACATAAAAAAATGACATCTCTTTCCGCACTTTTTTCAACATGCGATACTATAGCAATTTTTTACATAAAAAACAACTTTTTCAGCACTTTTTGACATGCTTTACTGTGCTGCTTTTCAGTGTGCGATATTATGGTGTTTTTCGACATAAAAAAGGGGGGAAAAAAGAGGGAATGTTTTTTTTACATGTTACACTATGGTGCTTTTTGACATGCTAGACTGTGGCCATTTTCGACAAAAAACGACAACCTCTTCAGCACTTTTTTCAAAATGCTATCTAATGGCTTGTTTCGACACGCTGAACTATGGTGTTTTTTCAACATAAAAAATTACGACTTTTACAGCACCTTTGTCTACATGCTATACTATGGCACTTTTGGACATGCTATACTATGGCATTTGTCAAAATTAAAAATGACGACTGTATCTGCACTTTTTTCAGCATGCTATACTGTGGTGCTTTAATCTCTTTTTTTATTGTACACTGAAATTTTTCAATATCCTATACTATGATATTATTATTGAAATGAGTGATTTTTTATGGCATGCTATAGCATAAATGGTTTTTATGATTTACTCTTAACATTTTTTACATATTATATTATGACATTTTTATAGCACACTCTTCTATCACATTGTTATGAGGTTTTTACTACAGTTCATACTATGACCTTCATGGCATACTACTGTATATTATAAAAAAAATCATGAAATTCTTATAACACGCTGTACTGTAACATTTTTCATGAGGTTTTTCTTTAACATTCTGCTGTGTCTTTTTGTCATGAAATTTTAACCACAATCTATATGATGATCTTTTGAACATACTATGCTTTTATGAAATATTTCATACATTCAATACTATGACATTTTATATAAAAAAATTTAAGGTAGACTATATGTATAATTTTTATGTTACATTTTTAATCCCAAATTAAAGAAAAAATTATTTACAGCTGCTGCCTGCTGCTGCTTATGACTTCAACATATCTTGAGTACTCTTTCTAATTATCATCCTCCAGCAGATGTTGATTATTAATATGTATAACACATCCTTGGTTCTTCGTCTCCATACATAATTCTATTAAAAAGAGTTTCTCACATTGCAAGAAGCAAAGAGGAAATTATTTAAAGATGACGTTGAGGAAGGCAGACTTGCAGCTCTTATAGTGGTGGTGTATAGATTTTATTTTTCAAATTTTATTTTACCACTTCAGCATATCACAATTAAATATTTAATCACATGAATATTTCACACTGAAACACTATAGTATTCAGAATGCATTTAGCTATCCTGCCTTTATTTTCTCACCCAGAAAATGCACTGATTTCTGCCTCTACACTTGTTTTCTCGCAATCTATTGGTCAAACTGCCTGTCGGTCACAATTTCAGCCAATTGGAGGCCACATGTCTGCAGGGCAGCTTGTGATAAGTCAGACTGGCTGAGGGCAAACAAAAGCAGATCAAAGGAACTACAAACAGCTTCATTGTCCTTTATATTTCTTTCGCTGAAGACCTTGTATCCCTTTATAAGGCAGATGGAGCATCATCACTGGTCTACATCTATGTTAATCTGCACCTCACTGAATGAACATGCAGTCAGGGTGTGTGTTTGTGTGTGTGTCTGTGCCTCCAGGTGTATATATGTGTGTGTTTCCAGGTGTACACGTATATCTAAGTGTGAGTGAGTAAAGCTGTTTGCGTGCATCGATATCTGTGTGTGTGTGTGCATGGACAGAAGAAGACAGTATTCTTGACACAGAGAGTTACAACTAACTAAGCCAGCGGTTGCCATGGTGAAAATAGATCATACATCATCACATGACCCAAAGTCCTACCAATCCCAGAAGAGAATGGAAAGCCATCAATCAGCGAGGCAGGAAGTTGTCCGTGCCCGCATTGTTTTTCTGCTCACACCTCTGTCCGTCTGTCTGTCTCTCTGTCTGTCTCTAGAAGGCAGGAGCCATGGGTCTCTGCTGTGTGAGTTTCTGGGGGTCCAGGGTCTCAGTGAAGGGCGGTGCTTGATAGGGGTTGGTGGTTACTATGGTAGCTCCATTAGCGATGGGATACGGTGTAGCTCGAATGTTGCCAGGGGGAGGATCCAGGTGTTGCCATGTGAACAAGTTCGTGTTGCTGCCGGTTAAGAAGCGCCTCAACGCACTCAGCGTCAACACAGCCTGTTAGTAACACAAACACACACACACACACACACACACACACACACACACCGACATATATTAGCAGAGGCTGTTAGTTAGACGCTGATTTGCACAAAAGCATGATTACCATTACAGCACTTTTTCAAAGCAAGATAATGGCTCTGTGAGGCTGAACTCAGGCAAAGGAGTCCTTTAAGATAAATGCTAACATCTAGCTGATAATGTCCCCTTTTACAATGCTTCTGAAAGGCAGAAATTTGATGCCGATATGCTGCGTTGCCATTTTGCCATTCTTTGTAAGACGTACAAGCCAGGGTGCTTTGTAGCTCAGTGGGTTTAGCTGGCGCAAAGGCATGTCCTTGCTGCCGCAGGTGTGTTTTTCAGCTTGTGGCCCTTTGCTGCATGTCATGACCTCTCTCTCCCCTTTCACACTTGCACACTGTCCTGGGAAATAAAGGCAAATGCCAAAATAAATAATCTTTCATAAAAACTTAAAAAAATATGGGAAATACGGTAAGATCCCAAAGAGGAGGAGGCATCTGTGTAAATTTAACAGTCGGCAAGATGGAATCATGGGCCACACTGGTTTGATGTTTTGACAACTTGTAATGCATGCAAACCACCACGGGAAATTTAAAAGTAGCTATTAGCAGTTAGCAGTTTTTAAAAAATGAAATTTCATTTGTCCTTGATACTGCTACATCTTTGGAGTTTAAGGATACATTGATTTAAATCAGCAGCTACTATGAAGATCCCATCCGGTTGTTTGGGCATGCTGCTGCTGGTGGCTTCATTCAGTTCCTCTCATGTCCCGTTGCTGAGTGAGCCTCAATCAAATCTCATCCACTTTATTCTTCTGCGACAGGAAATTAGCCATAGGAAGGCTTGGTAGACAAACAGCTCTCAGTCCAAGTCAGGTCAGCCTCGCCCTGATGCCGACTATCCTCCGTCTCTTCTGCCGACGCTTTCGGTTTCGTTTCTCCCCTGTGGTCTGACTGGCCATTGGTAGGGATTCTCTCGCGGTCTGCTGCATTCAAACTCCACATAACTTTTCCCGATGTTGATAGGTGCTTCTCTATTGAAAAAAAAACTCACGCTTCGGCACACTAGAGGCAGATGCTGTTGTGTTAAACATCACACACCCCACCTGTGTAAATAATGCAATCAATGCATAAAGAAGGGACATCATAGCGGCCCTTTGGTGTAATCTTGTGTAAAAAGGGTTAATGTTTACCATGTACACCATGTTAGTTTAAGTGTTTTGGTATGCAAAAATTAGCTAAAAAGCCCTACACACAAAGTAAAGCTGCAAGGTTGATGAAAATGTCATTATTTTTGCCGGTATTTGGTCATAAACAAATATATATGAGGAATATAAATTCTAATCTAATGATGGCATTTAGTGAAAAGTTAAAGAATTGTCCAAGTCAGAGGGATTCATCTGCTCGAGACAATCAATGTCTGTACAAACTTTCATGGTAATCCATCTCATAGTTGTTGAAACATTTTAGTCTGCTGTCACTTAAGTCAATCCTCTAGTGTAACTAAAAAATGTATCTCATAATCTTGGGCTTTCTAAAATCTAAACTTTTAAGAACCTTGTGAGGTTTTGGTGCTGAGTTCTTTCTCCACTGTCCACTTCATACCACATTTTCAAACGAGGACATGCGGATATAAAAAAGCTGATCTGTGTCCCATAATGGAATCCAGCGTGTCGAATCACTTGAGTTTCTCCACTAGATCCATTGGGATCCTTACTTTCTCCATAATCTTGTTATAATCCTTTTAACTTTTTTGCCTGCACTGTTTTGCTGTGCATTGGATTTGCATGTCTGCCAGACGAAAATAAATTTTCTAGTGCATCTTTCCATTGTTAATCTCTGACTCTAGCTCTTTCTGAGTTGCCTCCTCTCTTCATACTATACTATACTAACGAGGGCCAACACATCTTGGTTTGTTGGAAAAGGCTCCACTATTGTTCTTTGTGAAAGCAGTGGTTGTCCTATTAGAGACAGATTCAATGGTAAACTGGTGGATAATGTAGCTATGTGTGCCTTTCTTGTTGTGATTTGAGAAAACATCTGCAATTTTAGAGTAACTAAACCCCCAAACCACTTTTTTCAGTCAAAAAGCAATATATATGGGTATTAAGTAGTGCTGTTTACTGATTCAGGTTCAGTTCTTCACACCTGAGTGCAAAGTATTAAAGTTCTACATACTGTATATGAATGTGCACAGTGACTGCCCTCTAAAGGCTGAAACCTGCTATGGCAATTGAATTGTGCTATCCTGGTAGCAGGAGCCTGCTTTCATCACCAACTGAGCTCCCTTGTCCCTCCCACCTGCTCTCCCACCCACCAACTACTTCATGTGTGTACACGGGGCAGGGAGGGGCTGTGGATCCAGAGGTGGCATAACTGTGTGTATCCTCCCCGCTACGCCCATTTTTGAGACTTTTTTCACATTCCAGGGAAGAGGCACCCAAGTCAAAAGTGGGGGGTTACTCTTTAATTACAACAACAGTAGCCCCCCCCCTAAAGTAAACAGAACAGTGGAAACAAAACATTAAATTCTTTAAGATTTTGATTTTGTAGGGTTTAATGGATTTATTGATAGTGCAGCTGGAGAGTGACAGGAGAGGGAAGAGAGAGGGGGGGTATAATATGCAGCAAAGGACTACTGATTCGAACCCTGGCGGCTGCCAAGGACTCAACCCATCTGGGGTGTACACTGATACTCTACCAAATGACAGATTACATGACATTTTTAGCAAGTTTTGGCACTGAGAAAGGGGCTGTAACAGTCCATAAACCTCGGAACGTGCACATTTTGGTTAAAAATGCTGTTACTCAAAACAGAAAGAAAGAAGAGGAGCAACAACCCTAATGATATTACAAAGCCAGATGACATTATAAGCAATGGTCAAAGAACAGAGAGTATTGTATGCAAGATTGGAAAACCTCATGAGGCACGTATGTGATATTGGGCAACATAAATAAAACTTACTTGCCTTGACATCTGAGTTTAAGTTTAGTTTAAGTCTCTCCTAAAAGTGTACTTCTATTGGAGAGCATATTGTGATTTTATCTAAACTATCTTTTTATTTTCTATTTTACAAATGTTAATTCTTGTTTGTCATCTTGATTTTAGTTATTATTATTATTATTATTATTATTATTATTATTATTAGTAGTAGTAGTAGTAGTAGTAGTAGTAGTAGTAGTAGTAGTATGTATTTTTATTTCACAACTGTTTTCACTGGTGGAGTCATTCTGTTTATGGCTTATAAAGCAACTTTAGATTGTAAAATCAGTATACTTCCCCAAAGAGTCAAGAGTCTAAGTCAGAAAAAAATTTGAACAATTTGCAACAAAACTTTTGTGAAAGAAATGACTTGGCAGACTAAGAAAAGGATCTTTTGTAACATACTGTAGATCTTTGACACAATAATGGCTTAACAACTCCACCGCCTCTGACAGTAAGATGAATGGCTGCTATTGGTTTGGTGGTAAAATTGTTTTAACAAGCTCCATTGAGTTGTCAATGGATAATAAGTCAGTCTGTCTCTGGTTGATCTGTGGAACAAAAAAAGAAAAAGCAACCTTGTCTTTGAGTCTCGGTAGCGGGTCTTTTTAACAACACTCTGTTCACATCCCCACAGTTACACACATTCACACCTGGAAACTGTCCAGTAGAGCTGCAGTCTGACCCGCAGCTCAAACTTGAACAGTTGGAGGTTAAGAGCCTTGCTAAATAAAGGGCACATTAGCTGGTGGTTGTAATGAGGGATGTGTGAGCACTCCTCTTACAAGATTTATCGTGCTGATTAGAGGATCGAACTTTGAAAAATCGAACCTTCAAGCCTCTCAAATTCACTAGGATGTACTGATAATTGGAAAGACAGATTAATTAATTAATTAACCGTTAGGCTAATTTTTAAACTGGTAGTCTCTATTAATGGAATTAAGATAACTAATTAAAAATCACAAGTTGTTGCAGCTTTGTTTTACACTTATGAATGTGATATCAATATTGAATATATATATATATCCTAATGTTGGAAAAGCCCTATTCTGAATCTGCCAATTCTACTATTTGACTAGTATCATTGAATGTGTGTGTGTGTGTGTGTGTGTGTGTGTGTGTGTGTGTGTGTGTGTGTGTTAGACTAGAGCAAGGGTGGGAGGGCTCTTTGGCAGGAGCCTCTGTTTGTCCTCCATAAAGGGAATGCTCTTAAATCTGTTCATTGCCAGCAGACACTGATAACCCTGAAATACACACACATACACATAAACATGATGATGATGAACACACACACACACACACATACACAGAATGATAACAACACACACACATGAATGTACATGCAGACAGAGGACAGGTTTACAACACACACACAGGTATAAAAATACAGACCCAGGTCAGGATGGAGAAGAAGCAGAAAGCGATGGTAGCTCTGGCAGCGTCAGAGCCCTGGGCCAATGGCAGCTCATCTGGAGAGGTAGCCTGCCACTGATTGGCCAGAAAACAAAAGCCAACAAACCACAGGAAGCTGGCAAGACCTGGAAGCAGGGCACACAGGAGTCAGAAAGCAGTATTGCGCATCACCTTTACCAGTGGTGATGGATGGTGTTTTCACTTTGAGTGGCAAAATGTGGCACATTCTTGTGATAATGACTAAACAATGATGGATGCAGTCACAGAACTTTACGGGTGTTTAGATGAGATAAATATGAAGGGGTGTGCAAGATCGCCGGAAGTAGTGTGGAAGGAAGTAGTGAAGGGGCCCTTGTTCCCCCACTTCACATCCCTGGCCCAAGTCATAGATCAAGTGAGCCCCACCCAAAATGGTCTCTAAGGTGTCGAGGTTAAGATGTTGTCCTGATTTTAAAATAGACTATTACTTTATTTATGCATTTATTTTACTTCTTTCTTTCGAGTTGTTTCTGGACCGCCATGTCACACATTTGTGAAATTTGCTTTTAATATTCTTGGTTTTTCATGTGTTGACCTTTTGTCACTTGTTTTTTAAGATAAGATAAGATAATCATTTATTTGTCCTATGGTGGGGAAATTAACATTGTTACAGCAGCTATGAGGTACAGTAACAGCAGCAAAAGAACAATAAAATAGTAAAAAAAAAAGACAAAAATATTCAAATGTTAGATAATGAAAAACAAGGTGCAAAAATAGTAACATAAAAAGGTGCCAAATTAAAACGGTCTAGAAATATAAAATTTAAAAAAAGAAAAGAAATATATATATATATATATATATATATATATATATATATATATATATATATATATATATATGGTCCAGTCCAGTTTATCATTCAGGTGAACATCCAGGTACTTGTAAGAGTCCACTATCTCAATGTCCATTCCCTGGATGTTCACCAGAGTAAGGAGGGCGTGTCTGCGCCTGTGGAAATCCACCACCAGCTCCTTGGTTTTCCCCGGGTTGATCTGGAGATGGTTTCGCCTGCACCAGGACACAAAGTTATTGGTGAGTTCTCTGCAGTCTGTTTCATCCACATCTGTGATGAGGCCGACGATTGCAGAGTCATCAGAGAACTTTTGCAGGTGGCAGTTGGTAGAGCTGCACATGAAGTCTGCAGTGTAGAGGGTGAAGAGAAAAGGGGGCAAAGAGGTTTCTCTGCGGGACCCCCGAGCTGCAGACTCACATGTCAGACACACAGTCCCGAGCCCTCAGTAGTCCATTATCCAAGATAAGAAGTGGAGGTCCAGCCCTGTGTGCCCCAGCTTGTCCCTCAGAAGCACAGACTGTATGGTATGGAAAGCACTGGAGAAATCAAAGAACATGATTCTCACAGTGCTCCCAGGCTTTTCCAGGTGGGAGAAAGCTCTATCTTGGAGGAAGATGACTAGATCCACTCTGATGCCACGTTGGTAGGCAAACTGGAGTGGATCAATCGATGAGCTGACTCGGGGGCGGAGACAGACAAGGACCAGCCTTTCCAGGGTCTTGATCAGATGTGAAGTCAGTGCCACTGGCCTGTAATTGTTGAAGTCCTCCTGTTGTGATGACCACACAGGAAGTCTTCCACAGCAGCGGCACTCTCCGAAGCTCCAGGCTCAGGTTGAAGATGTGCTCCACTATCCTGCACAGCCGGTCTGCACAGGACTCCAGGAGTTTTGGAGGAATTTTGAAAATTTGACATATTTTGTCATGTTTGTTAACCATCAGTCCATGATGTCTGTGCAGAGGTGGATGAAGTACTCAGAACTTGTTTTTAAAAAAATATTGCAATACCACAAGGCTGAAATACTCTGTTACAAGTAAAAGTCCTTCATTAAGTGAAATATAAAAGTATTTGCATTAAGGTATATTTAAAGTACCAACATATAAAGTACTCCTTATGCAGAATTACTCATTTTAGAATAATGTGTTTTGTTGGAATACAGTTTTTGTTGTATTAACGTGTTCATCACTTTAATAAAGCAGCAGTTAAGGCGGGGATAACTTTTACTACTTTATATACTCTCGCTTACAGTTTTTAAATTTATATTTATTTTTTGACTTGTTTTGTTAATCAGAATCTACAAAGTAAATGTAGTAGAGTAAAAACTGAAATATTTGCTTCTGAATTGTAGTGTAGTTTAAGTATAAAGGAGCAGAAATAAAAATGCTTCAATAAAGTACAAGTACATCAAAAATGAACTTGAGGACAGTAATGTTTGTGTGTACGTACCAGAGAAGACGAGGTCCAGCAGGACAGCACGTCTTCTGTCCTTTATGTTGCTGATGGAGGGGAAGTAAACGTCCAGGATTATGAAAAAGATGCTGCCGAGGAAACAGGCCACGCCCACTGTAACACCATAGTTACAGGCATCCGCGTTGTTGTTGAAGACACAGAGCAAACGCTCGCTGCCAATGTTGATGTAGCCCTCGTTCACGATGCAGCTGAACACCACCATGGAGAAAACCTGCAGGGAGAGACAATTTATTACTGTAACAGGTGGACGAGAATGAGCTCACACTGCTGTACGAATGCCTTTCATTCCTCATACATACACAACACACACAGTCATAGCAGCACATACACCAGCTCTTTTCTTTTTCAAGGGGTAGTTCACTCAAATTTTAAAAAATTATTTATAATTTCAAATAATTGTTGATGACAGTTTTATTAATTTTACAGAAATAATAAGTACTGCAGCTCGTGTTTTTGTACATTTTCATCCAGTTTTGTGAGGTGAAATGGGTCAGTTCATTCAAATTACAAAACATTTTTGCACCTGCTGTTAATGGTATTGAGCTACACAGACATTTCAGATATTTCTGCATATATTTTAAGATTTGAGTTGTTCACTTTTGAGAAAAACTCAACGAGTCCTCCAACCCATAGCACTACATAGTCTGTTTGTTAGCACCCTCTGATATGTCCCACAGGGGTTTTTTCTAAATTAGGTGATGGTGGGAGATTGATACAACAATGATATGACCAATAACAGTCAACAATTTAAAACACATGGTTAACATTTTAAAACATATGTAAAACTGGTAAGTCATGTTACATACGTAATGTCAGTTCAGTAGCCTGTGTTACGTTACATTACCTTACAACTGCTGAAAGGACATGAAACTACCATTTCCGAAAAGGTCATTTACAGAATTGATACCTTTTCTAGACCAGAGATGGAATGCAGAGTCAATAGGAGAGGGGGGAAACAAAGCATTTGCAGAAATGGGGGCCATGGGGGAACCCTGTCTAACTTTAAAATGAGTCCTGAACTGTGCCCATATTTTTAGAGTCCCTCCTATAACCAAATTGTTTGCAACCAGTTGTTTACTCAGTGGTAGTGGCGCACAGATTAGGGAACTTAGAGTCACCGGATAACATGAATGTTGTTCTATGAGAGCCCAGAGGGGCATGTGTTCCTCCTATAGAGCCCCCATCCAATAATTTAGCTTATAGATATTAGCAGCCCAATAGTAGCGCATATAATTTGGCATAGCCAGCCCTCCCTCTTCTCTCTCTCTCTCTAAAAAGTCCTCTCTGATTTGTGGAATTCCTCTATTCCAAATATATAAATGTGCATTTGTCGAGTTCTTTAAAATATGATTTGGAATAAAAACAAGAATTTAGGCATGATCACCATTTTAAGTTAGTTTTGAGTTAATTCTCCCTGCCAGCGACAACTGAAGAGATGACCATCTATCCATATCTTGTTTGGCCTGCCTGAGGGCTGTTTTGAAATTTTGCTCATATAAGTCCCTATAACTTCTTGTTACTGACAACCCAAGATAGATGAATTTGTCCCTGCTGATTGTAAATGGAAAGGAATCAAGTGACAATTGGCTCGCTTTTTCATTGATTGGGACAATCAGCCTCTAAGTCATATTTATTTTGTATCCTGATATTTTCCCAAATTCTTCAATGCTTTTTAGAGCGTCTGGGATGGACGTATGAAGGTCGGACAGAAAAAGAAGGAGGTCATCTGCGTAAAGGGAAGGTTTGTGAATTTGTCCCTCTCTACTAATTCCAGTCTGGTCAGCAATCCTTCTTAGTGTGATTGCAAAGGGCTCAATAGCGAAATCAAAAAGTAAAGAGGAAAGGGCGCAGCCCTGTCTATAGAACCTCTGAATGGAGGGAAGTACTTGGAAACAATATTATTTGTCCGGACTGCAGCCTGTGGACCTCTACAAGGTACAGGGTAGATTTATTGTCATTTCTCTTAAACCTGGTTTAAGAAGAAATGTAATTAAAGTCGACCCTAAATCCTGCTACATCTTTTTGGCGTCTAAGGGGGAGTTGAGGAGTCTCGTAGCCTGGGGAAAGACGATGCTCTGTAGTCTGTCTATCACATTAACCACAAGGCGGAGATTGCTATAGAGTTGCCTACCCCTAATGAACCCCATTTGATCCAGGTGAATGATTTTTTTCTGACACACGCTCTAGTCTGTCTGCCAACACTCAAGTTAGAATTTTATAATCAGTAAACTCACTGGACGGTAAGATTCCTCTTAAGGAGCTATGATACAGTGGCCTGTTTCACTGTAGGAGGGGCAGTTTTCTGGAAAACTGACAGTTAA
This sequence comes from Plectropomus leopardus, assembly GCF_026936395.1. Taxonomy (NCBI): domain Eukaryota; kingdom Metazoa; phylum Chordata; class Actinopteri; order Perciformes; family Serranidae; genus Plectropomus; species Plectropomus leopardus. The sequence goes on from NC_142178.1 coordinate 20,458,251, forward strand.
TAAGGCAGGGCTGTGGCTGTAAAGTCGTAAATAACTATACTATAGTAATTGGTCAAGCTCGCCAAAGGAAGGGGTCTATGGTCCCGTAAAAAGTAAACTATTCTGGAGTATGACTGATGAGGAGGAGAAAAAAAATGATAACTGTTTTAATGTTGGGTTTTTAATGCCATGCCATAAGTCTGGAGAAAAGAGTTGATGCACTGTGCAGACTTGCTTAAAGGGGAACCTATATTTGACGAGGACTCTAGCGGTGTGCAGTTAAAGTATCCCCCAAGAATTAAGTTATGAGTGTTTAGGCCTGGGAGAAGTGAGAAAAAAATCCTTAAACTGCATATTGCCTCAATTAGGAGCATATATATTAGCCAGTATTAGAGGGATGTTAAACAAATTTTCTTGAACAAGTATGAGTTGTCCATGTCTGTCTTGAATGGTTTTAACTTCACTAAACTAAACATTTCTATGAAAAAGAATTGCCACCCCTTTAGATTTACAACTGAAATTTAACTGATAAGCTTGTATAAAGTCTGATCGTTTTATCCTGTTCTGGTCTTTGATTAGCAGGTGTGTTTCCTGTAAGAACATAATATTACCCTGTCATTTTTTGAGTAGAAATATCTTATTGCATTTTATTGGGTGATTTAGGCCTTTGACGTTCCAGCCCACCACACTTATCTTGGCTCCTGTTGCTCTGCTAGTGTTTGAAATCATACCAAGCAAGTTTAAAAGTATACTGCCATGCTATCATATGATTTGGAGTATTTCTGATGTCTATGGAAAGGCATCCCTGCTGGAGTTTTCTGAAAATACACCTCAGAAGGATAGGAGAAAAACAAAAACTGAACATATTACCAAACAAAAAGTTACATAAAGGCCTAATAAAACAATAATCACTTGAACTAGCGGAATTAACACATTCAAATTCTCAAATACCATAAAAAATGAGAAAGAATAAAAGAGAAAGGAAAAACTCTCCCAGTGTCTCCTATGAAGTTCACCCATTTTGTTCCTTGTTTACTCACTGCTTGGGTGTAGTCGGGTAGGATGGTAATCAGTTCATCTTTTCCATCGTGTCTTGCAGCTCTCACAGCTGTTCTGAGTGGGCTGTGGAAATGTCTGTCATTTTCATCTTTATTTCTTCCCGAAGGACGCTGACAGCTTGTAAAACTACCAGTTGTCCATTAGCATTCCTGGGCATCAGAGGCGCGGTCACTCTGGGTTTTAGGCATTTTCCCTAACTTTTTGTCGAGCTTCCAGGGTGCATGCATTAAGTGGACATTGGTTTGGGGGACTTTTGCGTCGAAATTAGAGCATTCCTTGTGATTTTAATCAGTCCCGTTTGAGCTCAGGTAAAGCGTAACTCTACATGGTGCTGCACAGACCGGAAGTCATGTTACGTCACGTTAACACAGCGCGCGTCAGCAGTGCGTGAGGACAGCCTTGCCGAGCTGCAGCGTGATATTAGTACTGTATTTCCACATTAAAAAGCACAAACACCACTCATTTCTGAAGTCATGCAAGCTCCTGCATTGCCGACGACACGGTCCTGTAAATGTTTCAAAATAAAAATGCCTTTTATCAGCAACTGTTAGAATGCTTTTATTTTGAAAGGTAAGCAGGGACATTTGAGTAAAACCAATGTCTTTGTATTTCCTTATCTCTGTGACAGGGATACATCCATGGGAGACACTTAAACTGCAGTAAGGAGTGATACAGCGCCAATATAACAATCATGACTCAGTTTTCACTGTCTATTTCTGCCGACCAATCCACATGGCACGTGTAAAAAATCAGCGAGCCACCGTTTCTCTAAATGTGCTGCAGGACATGCATGTTCATCAGTTTCAAATTCTGAGGATCATTGTAAATTGAATATTTTATATTTCGGAGTGTTGGTCTGATTTAAAAAAAAAAAAAAAGCACCTTTTTCATTTTCTGAAATTTTAAAGCGCAACTTATTCATGGATTCATTTAAAAAATAAAAAATGTGAAAAACAAACCAGTAAATAAATGTTGATATTGTTAGTTTTAGCCTGTTTTAACTTAAGATTAGATTGTCAATTAGTGGATAATATTATAACATACATTTGCAGACAGTAAAAGTTACTCCAAACAGTAAACTGAGGGTCTTTGAGCTACTTTTCTTTGTCTAATGTGATAGTGAAATTAATATTTTGGAGTTGTTTGGAGATGAACAAACAATTAATATTTTCATTTTAATTTAGCATAATTAATCAACAATGAAAATGATCATCCATTGCAACCAATCTCTATCTACAGCAATTCATTTAAATGCCTAAGTGTCTTTTTTTTTCTAGTGAAATTTTCCAATTTGTAACGTGTTTTTATCTATCCAAATATTTCCTCTTGACTTGATTCAGTGTTTACTGCTGTCTTTTGTGTTACAGTCTGTTTTAGGGAGCACAGGGAAATTGAATCACTTTGAACTGAATTGAATTATGAGACAGAGACAGAAAGAAGGACAGGGCTTATTATGTGCATCTGTTAACTTAATATTCCTCCTTTCAAAAGCAAACTGTTCCCCCAGTGCACATAAAACGCTGGTGACTCACAGCTGCACAGCATCACACCAGAGACAGAGAGGTGTTACATTCTGGTGGTTGGGGGGCATTCACATCCAAAGCGTTCACATCTAGACACAAAGAGGCTCCAGATAAACATATGGTAATCAGACGCTGCTCCTGGAGCTCCAGCCAGAAGCTGCATCACTGATATGATTTCTGTTTATTACACCGCACATCACAACGTAGATTTAACTCAAATATACTGAGCCTTTTTATATAAAAGAATATTGATTTGTATGAATAAGAGTCTGCCTGGATAAAACACTCAAGAGCGAGACACAGACAATGTGAATGGGAGAGAGACAGAAAGAGGGGGGTGCAGGTAGGCCTGTCCATTGATGTCAGCCCACACATTGCAGAGGAGGCTCACTTACCCACGACATCAGTCTGAGGATTGTCCGGGGATGCGTGAAGAAGGCTACCGGATCGAAGGCGATGCTCCCGGCCTTCCCGGCGCCGTACGCGCCCGCTGGCTCCATCCCTCCGGCTTTAGTGCAGCCTGACATCCGCTGAAAGAACGAGAGGAGACGGTCAGAGAGCTGCGCGGAGCGGCGGCGTCCTCCTCCAGCCTCCGTGTGAAGTCACACCGCGTCACCGGGAGCACATCAGAGACTGCAGAATAAACAGACAATGATCATTATTCTATTGGACTTAGTCCGTCGCTTTGTATTCAAACTTGGTTGTTGTTTTTTTTTTTTTAAATTGCAGGATGATGAAAAGGAGACATTCTTTCAAACCTAAATTTCTCACATCATCACTACTGCTATAATTTAGGGTTGGCAATATTTCAATAGGCTATTATCATGTAGCCTACTGACTCACAATGGCAAAATATATATTACAATCATTTGTTGTTTTACTAAATTCTGGTTCAAACTGAATATGTTAAAGGGCTACTTCAGTGTTTTTCAATCTGTACCCTTCTTTAATAATTTTGTGTCTAATTGAGGAATGGGAAAAAAAATGATTGAAATTGGTCCAGTACCAAAGTGAGAGTGCTGCAGCCAGGAAACAGGCTGCAAGGTAACCAAACGGGGCAATTATGCATTCTCGATTTACATCAGGAATTTGGGGCTGTTTCTGATTCAGCAAAAACGATCTTTAACAAAAAGGTCTATGTCTGTAGGAATTCTTTCCATAGAGCATGTTTAGTGGACACAATTTGACAGTGCAAAAATGCTTGTTCTCTCTGGTGAGGGTATGGTGAATCAATTTATAGCATTATTCTGCCGGCCTAAAACGAATTAAACTGAAAAACATCACATCTAAAAATGCTGCCTACACAGACAACACTTATTACAAGGATCAGTTCATTGTTGGTCTTATTTTTTTGATCTGACCAAAATATGTACTGGGCAAGACATTTGACAGTTAAACAGTTAAAAAATTAAATTCATTAGCGCCTTCTGGTGGGCAAACTGTTTAATGGAAACACAGTTTCTAAATTACCTTTAAAATTTTTTTGATGTTTTTGTGTCTCTGTACTGCACTTTTTTGTTATCAGATGAAATATTAACAAATCTGTCTTACGATAACATCAGACAATGACATCAACCATGCCGATGTATCAGTCGGGCTCTGTATTATTCATTAACAGTCTACAGTTCTGTGTAAAAAATCTTTTTGGATAAATAAATGAAAAGGTTTGCAGCTATCAGTCATCAGAGTTTTTAACTTAACTTTATTGGATTTGATAGGACAGATGGTTAATGACAGGTTGGTTGTGTAGATAAAACCAGATCTGTATTTAAAGAGTGCCGACTAAAAGATACATGACACACAAACTACACACACACACACACACACACACACACACACACACACACACACACACACACACACACACACAGTACTCTCTTTGTTTGTGCATTAAAGCTCATCTTTGGTTTTGTTGGCTTTTTTTGCCTCTTCAGCTTTTTTTGCCTCTTCAGCTTTCGCAGCCTCGATGTACTTTATCCTGTCTTCATCCTCCTGCAGACACAAAAGAAAGTTTATTTTTAACAGAGATTAAGAGGACAGCTCTCAAACACACACACACTCATATAAACTCAAAGGACTGCAGTAATGTTGGTGTTTGTGAAGCAATAATTTACCTTTATTCTGTCTTTTCTGGCTTTTTCCATCTCCTTATCTAAAAACTTCACCAAGTCCTTCACCTTCCTCTTTCCTTTGTAAACCACAACCTGACATGAACACAGACATCACATAATGAACATTATTACCTCAATATATGCCAAGTGTCTCTCAAAGAACAGAAGTAATACACATATCTTATTATATTATATAGCCTATCTATCCTTCTTGACATAATTTTTTTCATTTCTGTAGCAGTTCACATCTCCACAGTCAAATCATCACGCTGACAAAAGATAATATTGAAGCTATCACTAAATTATTATTATTTAAACATAGATACTCCATACTCTTTCAGCATATAGAGCAGGGAACAGGCAGAGGGATGGGTAGGGACCATGCATTGACATGTTGATGTCATTGGCTGAGGCATCAATGCGAGCGATGACCACGTCCTCCCAGTCCTTCACGGCTTCGGCCAACTCCTCCCACAGCGGAAACAGAGCACGAGACTCTGAACTATAGGGAAGATCTGAATAGTATGAGATTTTAAGTATCAGTAATGTATAAATGTAAGACACAACATAGAAAACAAGAGTGGAGAACAAAGAGAGCACAAAGAAAACATTAAACACAAAAGATGATACAAAGCAGCGTGACCCGGAAAGAATGAATTTGTTGATTTGAAGGTCAAATTACTTCAGGGGTCCAATTTAGACAATTACCTAACTTGTGTCTAAGCCTGAGTTAAGTTTTGGGTCAAGAAAACAAGCTGTAAACACATTAAAATGTTATCACCTCATTAAGTTATTGTGACAAATGTGTTAGCAAACAACTCTCTAGTTGCATATACTGTATATCAGACATAAAGCAACATCATAATTTATTAGGAGTCGTGATTCTGGCCACATGATGAATGTTAGTCCAGTGTTCGCTCTCCTTTAGCTCTGTTTTTGGCCTCCACCCACTCCTGAGTGAAATATCTGGCTCTGAATGCTCCTCTATGTCCATGACTTAGTCACTGAACTTTGGTTACCATACTGGGCAGATAGCTTAAAATGGATTGCTCTCTTGAGCTGAGAACTTGTTAATGTGAAACATTGATTACAACAGCTTTAAACTGGTGTCTGAACAGTGCTTTCATGAAACCATGACGTCCAACTGAATCGCCAAGGGGAAAAAATGGCATTGTGTGTTTCAGCAAATCATGGATACGTTACATTTGTACATCATTAGCAGATACACTGAAACCGAAAAGATCATGTTAAGACTTAAAAACAGTTTCGGTGACACAGTCGTGGCTGGAGAAGCTGTCAATGTTTTGATAAAAAAACAACTGCCTTTTGTGGCACAATCCCTGCAGAAAGTGCAGCAATGTTTCTATAAAAAATGCTGATTGTTCCACTATCCCTGATGGGAAAATAGCAACGGGTTGCTAAAAAACACAAATGTTTGATGGCTTAAAAGCCACTGGAAAAAAATCAAGGACTTGCTAAAAATCAACCGGTTTTGTTGGTCTCGAACAGTGGTCTGCAGCTTGACATCCACAGTCCTCTCTTTGTCCCTATTACAAAATCAGCTTAAATAAATCGCTTTAGAAACATTGATATAATATATATGAAATGTAACAACGTTGCATATTTGTGATTTGCAGAAATGTGCAATGTCACCATTTCTTTCTGCTGACTGGGCTGAGACTTTTTACTTTTCAGTTCAGTTTATCCCAGTATTAACCCAACTGTCTTGGTGTATTTTAACTTTTGAAAGTCCAAGCTTACTGGGTAGTTTTTAAATGAAGAGTGTATTTACATACAGAACAGGACAAAAACAGTCTTGTTGGGGTTGAAGCCGACTTTCTCCAGAGTCATTCCCACCAGCTCCTTCACCGGCTGTTTGTCCCATCCCTCAGGTATCGGCTCACTCTGCATCTTCGGCTGTCACATCAACACAAAGACATTATTTATATCAGGGATGAGCTGTTTCTCCAGTTCCTGTTATGTAACACACATTAAATGACAGTGAACGTCACCTTAGCCTTGCCCTCTAGGTAGGACTGGCAGAATGTTTTTATGGTCTGCACATCCAGAGTGTCAGAGGGCAGGTGATACGTCACATGATCTGTCAGGTTGACCATTCGTATCAGAGGAGCCTCGAACTCCCGAACCCGGAAGTACTCCATCAGCCTGCCGTTACGAGGTTCATCCACGTTCACCCACACAAACAAAATCTGAACGCACACAAAGGCACGGTGAAGTACGCCGTCAACTTATTCTAATAATGTGTTTCAACGCTGCCATATGAAAAAGAGTGTGTGCATTTGTTTTCTACCTTCAGTCTGAAGGCTTCTGCAGCGCTGTGAAAGGCGTTGTAAATTTCTTTAAAGCCAGCAGAGCTTTTGTTGACAAACAGGAGGGCGTGGTTTAACACAGGTGATGTTAATATCTGAGTGGCTGTCTGTATGAGAGACAGTAAAACATCAATGCATCTCCATTAACAAGATAAAGTTACGTGTGTGTAAATATGCTTTTAGCAAATACAAACTGTTGAATTTATTATTTTTAAGTGTTGGCCATTCAAGGCTCAATATAACACTTCTACATGCAAAATAACACAGTTTCTATCTGGTTGGTTAAAGCCTGAATCTATGTAGTTTTTACTCATTTATTTATTTAAAAATGGATTGCAAAAAAAGTAATTCAAAAATAAAAAGGACTACAGAAACCCCTTTGAGTTTTTTTTAAGTAGGAGCTAAACAGAATTTTGCAATGGTCCATCACACCAAATTTAAGCAAAACACTTGTTTTTAATGTCCAACTTTCAGACCCACAAGGGATAGAGTGTTTGACTCCGAAAACAAAAATTTTGGGTGGAATACACTTCACATTTAACCTTTAAACTTGACAAGAACATAGACATACTGAAAATGGGCTAAAAATAGGCAGAGCATCTGTGTTACAACAACATGGCGGACTCCGTGGAAAAGGACTAAAACAACTAATTTTGAGGTAACAAAAACACAACTATGGAATATAATATGCCATTTCTACCAGCAGATGACCCTAAATCCTTTAACTATGAGAACATAATCCAGAAAATCAAGTCAAATGTTTGGCCTAATATGCAAGAAAACCTCCTTTTTTTAGACTCATGCAAAGAGACATTTAAACCTTCAGATTTTCACCTTAAAAAGATGGCAACTGAAGCCAAAACACAAACTAAATAGGACTATAGCCATTCTTTCAATGTATTAATCCTGTAAAACCCATTTCGGTAAGATTAAATAATTAAAAAAACAAACAGAACATTTCTAAACTTTAGAGTGCGTAGCAGTTATGTGTGTGTGTGTGTGTGTGTGTGTGTGTTTGTGTGTTTGTGTGTGTGTTTATTTGTGTGTAAAAGTGCATGATACTACACCTTTCCAGTGTACTCAGTGACTGGGTCCATCTGGTAGACGGTGATAAAAACGATCAGCATCTCTTTAGATGCCTCAGGCATCATTTTGTAAGCCTGGATGAGCTTGGACTGCAGACGCAGACACACACACATACACAAACACACATACACAAACACACACATACACACACACACACACACCACACAAATGAGAGTGCAATGAACCTCTGGTCTTGAACTATCTTATACATAATAGATTCCACCAGCTTTCTGTGATGGTTTAATGATTTAAATCCCATCTCTTGCATATAAAATCCCCAGAAATGTAAATAATTGAGTTTGTACCAAGAAAATACAGAGACATAGACATATACGCCATCTGTCTGCAGCAGTGAGGGAAGAAGTACTCAGAACTTTTACTTATATAAAAGTAACAATACCATCGTGTATAAAAACTCTGCTACAAGTAAAAGTCCTGCATTCAATATCTTACTTAAGTAAAAGCAACAACAGCATCAATATAGCATCAACATCAAGTACCAAAATTAAAATTGCTCATTATGCAGAGTACTTCATTACAGAATCATCTATATTATTATTTTATTGGACTAATTATTTATGTATTCATGTATTCATCAATTTAAATTCTGGTAGCTTCATCCTTGATGATCAATCATAATTTATTAGTTGACTAAATGTTGTATCAGTCTCTTGAATCCACAGTCACTTGTAATTAAAATTAATTAAGTAATGCAGTAAATATGATATTTCTCTCTGAAATGTAGTGGAGAACAAAAACATAGCAGAAAATATAAAAACAAGTACAAGTACACTGAAATTGTACTTAAGTGCAATTCTTGAGTGAATGTACTCAGTTACTTTCCACCACTGGTCACAGTGTGTGTTGTATTAAATTACCTTTTTGAACAGCATAACTACATCATGTGTGAGTCCATGTTTGCTGATGACTTCATCGTTCTGTGTCACAGCAAAGTTAATATCAGGAAGGTCGATCGCTGCAGCGTAAAACACCTTAACGTATTCATGGTTCAGCTCCTACACACACACACACACACACACACACACATTCACACAGACAGTTATCACAAAGTTATTATTCAGACATATGATTACAGTCATTACAACAGTATTGTATTGTACTGCACTAACCTTAAAGAATCCAACCACAGTCAGCTCCTCGGAGGCCTCTGATTGGCTCAAATCAGCAATGAGATCAGTAGCTGACCCCGCCCTTCTTTTCAGCCACGTCAAGATGGAGGCCGAGCTCTGAGGAACTTAATCACAAAACCAAACAAATCATTTTTAAAGTTAAGGTTGAAAAACAGTTTGACATGTTGGAAAATACGCATATCATGTAACTGTTGAGCTAGACTTTCAGATGATTAACGTAGTTTAACAGAAAGACTGGAAACAGCTATCATAACTCTCTCCAAAGTTAAATATATACCTTAACTTTTTAAGTGCATTCGTTTACACTGTTTATCTTATGTCTCATTTGTCTGAACCTTACACAAACAGAAATATAAATACATGTTTTACGGGATTGCAACTATTTCTTGGAAACCAGCAGCCAGTTGAGTTTCTGTTGGTTTGCTAACAAACCCCCATGTGTGAACAAAACTCTAGGATAGACCAGACTGGCATCACGTTGTACCTGACATCACGTCCTCCTCTTTCGGGAGAGAAACGCGTTGTGATATTACAAGAGAAACAGGAATTAGCTGAAAAGCTGATGATCATACAATATGTATGAGTTGGGCAATGTTTATAAATATATGTTTAATTTATATATCTTAGATGGTTACATGGACCTTATCCTGAGAAGGGATAAATGTGTTGATGTAAGTTTTGATTGGCTCGGAGAGTAATCGAAGATCTTTGATCAGGTCAACGAAAAGTTAGCTGTTTGAAGGCAGGCTACTTTTAAAGGCCTTCAGCTCCTAATAATGTGATTACACTTCCATTAACTCGTGCTGATATTAATGTACATTTAATGGATAAGCTATGTGTTATTTGCGCATACCCGGACAGGGCACAGGGTTGTGTTTATCTCCAGAAAGGTACAGCCTGATTGTGACAAGGCCCGTCACATTGAGTTCTTTAGCCAGGTCCTTCTCCTTTACCACATCAACCACAGCCAGTTTGACCTCTGACCCCTGGAGCTCTGCAGCAGCGTCTTCGAAAGCTGCTGAGACACGATGGCCCTCTCCAGACAGAGGAGTATCTACACACACGAAAACAGACACAAACAGTGAGCACAGTAATTACTCAAGTACTCTATGTAAGTACAATTTTTTTTAAGTATTTTGATGTTACTTCTACATTTTTTGCTACTTTTACTCTACCACAATTTAAAGTGGTATTGCTACTTTTACAGGGAGAGTGCATATTGATAAACATTTCTGTAAATGTGCCAGTTTAGCAAGTTTGGGTTATTTTAAACCGTTTTTAAATGAACAATGTGTCACAGTCTCTGATAAATTAAGTGACAGCTCTGAGCTCTTCTTCCACAACAGCAAATAAGACTAAATTGGCTATGAGGCAGTCCCTTTAACAGAGATGTTAACTTTTCATTTGCAGCTGGTTTGTTTGAATATTCTAACATAAATAATGCCAGAGAAAAACAGCAGAGAGTGAAATGTGTTTCAAATGACCCCACTCTCCCCTATGGTCTGTATAAATATGTAGGTCGAGATCGAGCTGAGTGTGACTTACAAAAGTGCACCAGCAGCTGCTTATGTTTTCTCAGTGCCCTGTTGAAATTCCCTTTCTTCAGCTGTAAAACTCCATCCTCCTTCTCGGGGGATGATTTATCCGCCTGTCGGTCCGGCTGTTTGTCAGCGGCGACAAACACACAGAGACAGAGGGCCGTCGCCCCCAACAGCAACAGTGTCCTCATGACGGTTCACCTGCAGACTGACGGACTGGACACTGGAGCAATCTACACACAAAGGTATGAAGGGAGTGGTGAAATGAAGGGCTGATATACAGATGTGTGTGTGTGTGTGTGTGTGTGTGTGTGTGTGTGTGTGTGTGTGTATCAGTGCTGAGCTGGTAGTTGTGAACACTTCTGTTATCTGCCGACCAGACCCACCAGTCTGTAGCTGATTAACTTTCCTATCTGAGCCCTGCTGTATCTCTGCTATTGGCTGCTGTTCATATCAAGTATATCACTAATATCTAAATGCCCTTTGCCTAACACTGTTAGCCTCAGCAAGGTCAAAATGGAAGCATACAAACACACACCACATACACACACATTATGTTAAACTCACCTGCTTACACAGAAAAATTAAACAGTTTCACAGCTTCATCAAAGTAACCAAGACCATTTTTATTTCTCTATCAACATGATAGAGTGATAAATAATAATAACATAACATTTGGATTTTTTTTTTTAAATAGCAGGAACTGAGCATCACACAATATTAAAACAACAACAACAGGTAAATCGGGTGTGATTATCAGTCATGGCACTGGAGTGCATCGACTCAGCAGCACAAGCACCACACAGATCCTTCAACCACATCCTTCACCCTGTTTTCTATCACAGCATACATCAAGTCTATATCATCAGAGGAATAGTACAGCATTTAAATACTCCTACATCTTAATGAAAAGCAATATTTACACTAGCCTAATTACAATAATACAATCAATCAGTATAATTAAATACAATAAAATAAGCTCTACACTGTTTGTTGGTAGATGCATTCACTTGTTAACAAACCCATACCTGACACAAAAAAGGCCATAATTTAGGCTATTTTTCTTGTGTGATCATGGACTTTATATAAGATGGACGACATGTCAACTCCCCAAAAAGTGAAGTCAAAACATTTTGATTGCCCCCTGGTGGCTGCCTGCAGTATAGCTAATGAATTCGCCCCTCCATGTTAGCAGATGGGCCAAACTATAAACTCAAAGCAAGGCTACACATCAAATAAATGTTTTCCAAAGGTGATTTTTGCCAATTCAGGTAGTTCTTATCATGTTGATGTTTGTTCAAGTATTTTTTCTGATCATTTGCTTTTAATTTGATGCTATAAGAAGGGGATTTTAAATAATGACTGACAGCTGTGTGTGCCAATTGTTGTGCTCACTATCAATGGCGCTGTTCATGATTAATTCAGATGGATGTATAGGAGGGAACTGAATACCACCGAGATTGCTACTGCACAGATTCTGGCTCCAAATAATAGATTGAAGCGGCCGGGCATTTTGGCTTCTTTTTTGTACAGTAGGAATTAGTGGAGATCCATTGTCCATCTTTTTAAGGTCCCTCCAGGATTTTATGGGCTGTTTTCATGATTGTCGCAGCCTGAAATGCCTGATTTTGTGGCAGATTTGTTAAAAAAATGAGATGCAAGCTGTTTAAAGACAGTGAGACATAAGAAAAGAGAAGGGATGAGCGGATCAGTATGCTGTGTGCAGCTGTATGATGAAATGAGTCAATTTTGCACTTAAAGTTGCAGTGATGCAAGGTCACACATAACTCACAGGGATTGCCTGAATTCACATAAAATGCTGGAGGGACTGTTTACATGCAGTCATTGGGGTGTGACAAGGCAAGCAGGGAAGAGTAGCCATCTTGGAATAAAGCAGAGACTTCACTTATTGCCTGAAAACCAGTCAGCAAGGGAGCCAGTGCCGGTGTTTTTTTTGTTGTCTTTATGCAAAGTTCAGCTAATCTTCATCTGACTGTAGTTTTAAATACATACAGACAGACATGAGATATCTATCTTGTGACAACTCAGCAACACAGTGAATAAGCATTTTTCCCAAAATGTCAGACAGCTTCTTTAAGACACACATCTGTTCAGAAGGAGAGGGCTACTGCATCAACCCTTTCACCTACAGTTATGAAGGTTATTTAACTTTGAGAAGTAATGCAAAGGCAAATTTGTGACATGGGATTGAATTTGAAACTGAACAACCGAAAGATACCACAGATAAATTTGAAGCACAACAGAAGAGTTAATTCATAGATAGCATATCTCAATTTTGTGTTTCTACATTGATCATAATTCAAATTATAAATGTGGTTAACTTTTTGGATAAACCTTCCTGGTGTTAACTTTTCTTTTACAGTAACAAAAAAAGCATTTTACATTTAGTTATTAGTAGCGTCTAATTTACCTAAAGGCCCCGCACATCCACACTGTTCATTCACTCTGGTTGATTAGAGCTGCTCATGTTGAAACTGATCAGAGCTGGATTTACATTAGGTCACATGACTTCCATGAACTCATGAGAATGATAAAGATCTTTTTATTTCCCTAACAGGTGCAACAAGACTAGCAGTGTTTAAGTCGATCACCTATGTGGATGTACATTGGATGTGCAGGGCCTCAGCAGAAGAATTCTGCAAAACAAGTTAAATCGTGTTAACTTGATGTGTTTTAGGCTTTTGCTTTGATTTGCTTCACCGAGGAAAAACAATCTAAATTGTAGCTTCATATACATCTGAAAAAAAAAACAAAACAAAAACAAAGACATTGCTCGTTCAGTATTTAAATATAGAAAATAAATGAAAAATAACAATGATTGAAGTCCCTGGACTGGACATTATCCTGTTCATTCTAAATGCCCTCTGTTTAGTCTTCTGTCTGCACTCGTTTATGTTAAAAAGCATCCTGCACATACTGTGTGCACATGCAGGGACAGATTCAGTATTCTCATCCTATCCATTAACTTTGATTTAAACCCCCACAATAGATTCTTACAGAGGGTCAAAAGTGCACAAGTTTTTTGCCTACTTTTTGTCTTCGAAATGCTTTTGTGCTGTGCCTTAAAATGTAAAACGTGAAAAACATCTCAAAAAAAGATCACATTAAAACTGCAAATTAAATATTTTTGGTATCATACTCACCTTTTTGTAGGTTACAAGATGGGAAATTTGTCCTTTATAGCGTAAAGCAGTGGGAGGTATTTTTAGTTTTTATAGAAAAAACTCTCTATGAAAAATTTCAAACATTTCCTGCAGCATAAGCCACCGCTCTGTCCATCTCTGTCGTCAGTATGCACTGTATATACATTCAGTTGCACACTTAATTGAATTCACTTTTATCTTCCTGTGTAGTTTAGGCAGTGAGGTGTTTACATTCCTAGCTTATGACAAATTGTTATTTATCAGTGTTGTGACAAAAATACATTATCAGTATCAGGTTTTGCGTGGACTGAGGAAAAGAGGAACCTTATTTATCCTGACATTGTCATCTTATGTAAGTGTGCAGATGGTTTCCACACCGTGGGCAGGAATGATGCGCATCTTGTAGGCTTCGTACCATCAAAGGTATCAGACAGAAACCACAGAACAAACTGAAACACATGCAGAGAAAGAACAGAAGATGTTAAAGCTGGTTCAACCCTCTGACGTGTAAATACTCGTGAGTGTGTGCCTCTGTTGTCTCACCCCATCACTGCTAGAAGAAAACACATGCACCAGGCAGCCTTCCCAGGCTGGTATGTGACTTTAGTGGTGACAGAGTGGTGGCAGTGCGAGCAAACAACCAAACTGGGGAAATCTTCCAGATGCGACACTGAAACGTGATGAGGCCGTGGCTGTGTCACAACTACAGCTGGCTGAGTTTGTCTGACGCCAACAGACGGTGTTACACCAACTGCCATTCAAGGAACAGGAGGGAAAGAGGAGGACATCAGCAACAAACTATGAAGAAAATTAAATAACATTTCCACCTGCCCAGTTGGTTTGTGTGTATGCTAGAACAGAGGTAAAGATCCACCCTACATACTTTGTGTAATAGGATGGATTGTGATACCGGTGTGCGACGTTACAACAGTTGGCACTGTCAGGACAGGAAAAGGATCTGGCTGGACTGTTGTAAAAAAGAAAAAGGAAATACGTCCACATTAAATCTGTAAATGCATCGCTTTCTCTCCTTTTCAGCAAGTTAACAAGCAAAACTTTATTTTTAAAACAAACTTAATTCCAGGTGGAAACACAATGGTGCTGCACAAAGTGTGAGGTACAACCATAAGAATCAAATCCATTAAAAATAAAAGCTCATAAAATAATAAAATAAAATAATAATACTAATAGTAGACCATTAAATAGGGTAATGCATAGGAATTAAAATGAATAAAGAACTAATAATAGAATAAATTAATAATAGAATAAATTCAGAAAAATAGACCAATAAAAAAACAACACATGGGTAAAACAAACAAACAAACAAAAAAGAACAAATAATGGGCCTAGATAAAACAATAAACCAGCATAAGTAAAAACACACCTAAGTTAAAACCACTTAAGTAGTCTAAAATAAAATAGTCGAACCAGACTACTGGAATAAGCAGCTCAAAATAAATGTATTCAGCTTAACAATAAATTAATTTTAAAATTAATTAAATTAATAATGATACTGCTGGGGTAATTCTAATGTTATCACGTAACATGTTTCAGCGGCTTGGTGCATAAAAGCTAAAGACACTTTCAACTGTGTTCATGGAGACCTGGGTAATATTCAGCAGACCTGTACTAGATGACCTTAGGGGTCGAGCTGGCTTATAGCTCACACATATATTGGGGTGCCAGACTGTGTAGAGCCTTAAAAAACAGTCATAACATATTAAAATAAAATTTTCAAATTTACTCAAAGCCAGTGCAGTGACTTCAACACAGATGCTGTGTGGTCAGATTTCTCTGTTCTGGTTGGCGGCTGCATTGTGGAGGAGCCTAAGTCGGTTTATTTGTTTTTAAGGTATTTCTGTGAGCAGTGCATCACAGTTGTCCGGCCGACTAGAAATAAAAGCACAAACAAGTTTTTCAGCATCATCCTGAGATAAAAAGCTCCGTCCCTTAACAGTATTTCTTAGATGATGAAACCCGGCTTTGATTACATTGGTAATATGGCTTCGGAAGAACAGTGATATTAGACAGCCCAGTGAGGCTCGGAGGATGTGTACCAGAAAAGTTAAAGGTAGAGTTCACCCCAAAATCACAATTACATGTATCTGTGTGTCCTCTTATCTGTAGTGCTATTTATCAATCTAGATTGTTTTGGTGTGAGTCGCCATAGATGCCAAGGCCCTAGAGGATATCAGCCGCAGAGATGTCTGCCTTCTCTATGTAGTGAAACTAAATAGAGTTGCTGTGCTCAAAGCACCAAATAATACATTTGAAAAGCTCTTCTCTTTCCAAAAATCATGACTCAGTTACTCAAGATAATCCACAGACCTTGTTGGGAGCAGTTTCATACAAGAATCTTTTTTCTACTGAGCTACACCCACCAACCGTGTCACTGCGCAGGAGGAAGTGTGCATCTGCTTATGGTACGGAGGCTCACGCTCATTAAAGCGCGGCATGTAAAGTACCACCTGATGAGGCGTGAAACAAACTGGGGAGGAGAAACCAGTGAGATTTCTTATTGTACCTGCTTCTCCGTAGGTGGGCGGAGGTGTTGGGGGGGAGTGGAGGGAGGTGTCGTAGGAGGGGGGAGGGGGGAATGCTGCTGTGCCCAGAGCAGGAGGGTGGAGACCGGCCTCCTCATATGAAGGGGGTTCCATCAGGAGATCATCCAGTCAAACAGGATCTAGTGCTAAAGAGGACAAAGAGCAGATAATTCAGACGAGATGAACACAAAAAGACAAGCTCTTGACGGTATTTAGTTCAGTGAACTTGGATTTTCTCCTTTTCGTTGAAGTATTTCTTTCTTTACTGAAGTCATTAATCAAAATCCAGTAGAAGATGAGATTTATCTCTGCTGAGACAAAGAGGGAAGTCAAAATCATGTCAGAGAACAGATGAAGAGTTGTGTATTCAACATTTTGAACTGAGCCACACTGATCACTTTTCTTGCTTTTTTTTCCACAGGAAGTTTTTTCAGCCACATCTCACAACATGCTTTATCAGCAGATGTAATTTGTTCAGTTGTCAAGAGACTGAATGAAGACTGGAAACAGACAACACCAACTGTCTGTGAAAAATGAAGCCAAACCGGTCACAGCATCAACTCAGAGGGGGTCAAAGTCATCGAGGAGTCAGTAGACGGGCAGAGAAAGATTGAGGAGATCATTGATATCCCCATTTAACAGAGGCCATCTTTGAAAACGAGCTACCGTCCTATAATTTTAAGTGTATATAAGATTTATATGTGTATATATATATATATATATATATATATATATATATATATATATATGTGTATATATATATAAAAATATCAACCCAGCTAATTTTTTTTGCAATTTGTGGGACTTTTCTTGTCAACTTGCTTCCTATTTTTTTTTAAAGATATCAAACCAGTTTTCTCAGGTTTCAGAGGTTTAAATGCTTGTGAAAGGCATCTGAAGGCAGCACAAGAAAACTGATGTCACTCCAGGTGTTAAAGGGAAAAAGGAATACTAATCCACAAAATAACTGCTGGCAAATCAGAGGGGGTCAAAGTCATGCTGTGTTACCTTGAATTTGTGGCGCATGTTTCCACAGAAAACACAAACATTTTGATTTACTGATTGATCGTGCAAATCAAAACTATATCAAAAGACCTGTTTACAAACTCTCACACAACTTCTGCAGCATAATCCAAATCTCTAATATTAAGGTTTTTAGTGGTGTAATGTCAGAAATTTTCTTCACTAATTCAAGGTAACACAGCACGACTAACTGGTTTACTGGTTTCTGGAGGAAGTATTCCTTCCTAACTTTTCCTTGTAACAAAGATTTTTTTACACTGTGGTATAACTACTTTTACTTATGTAAAAAATTGTAGTACTTCTTCCACCAAACTCCATCTGTGGATGAAGATTGTCAGATTGGAGGCTCTGGAAAAAGCTTGTAAATGTAATGTGTCATATGATTCATACCATGTAGATCTGGACAGTGTTGCAGTTTCTATTTATAAAGTCTAGTGTTATTGTTGGAGGTATGTGGTCCTCCAGGTGCTCTCTTTTGTGATGGTAGTTTCACAGTTTTCAGTGTACTTATACTGCTCTGTCACTGCCGTCTGTAGTTCCTCACTGGCAAACACTACATTTCTCTCTCAGCCCAGTGTGTATGAGGACAGTGAACATCACACAGCTGTTCTTCAAGCTGTGAGTTGTCATGTTGCTGCAGTGGAAATCTGCAGCTCTGTTTTAGTTGTGGGAGTAACTGGTATCACGTCCTCCCTACTGCTGCGACAGATTAAACAATAGAGAGGCATGCTTGAGATCACGGTGTATATGCACCGGTTTGTACTGTCACAGAAGACGGTTAAAGTGACAGAATCAAAACAAAACCAACACACACTGCAGCATGACTGTATCATCAAACACAACGTAGGCATCCTGTCAATTCTTCTCAATTACTGTCACAGTTACAATGTGGAAATCACTCCAAAAACACATGCAGTGCTACATTTACACCACAAACACTGCATTTACACTAACACAAAATGTATGGAGTAGATTCAGAGAGAATATCTATACAACATATTTTTACTCTTAAACTGATGTGAAGTATTTTTGTGATGATGGAAGAAGTATTCAGAGCTCTTACTTGAGTAAAAGTAGAAATTACGCAGCGTAAAAATACTAAAAAAAAATAAAGTTAAAAGTAAAAGAATCACAATTGCTCTTAAGTAAAAAAGCATTAGCATCAAAATCCACTTAAAGTACCAAAATTAAACATATTCATAATGCAGAGTGGGCCATTTTTAAAAATATAATATACTGTATATTACATTATGTATTGAATTTATTGATGCATTAATGTGTTCATTTACTTTAACAGCTGGTAAAAGTAAGCATCATTTCAACTACTCATTATATTGCTGTGCAGCTTAATCTTTATTAATACATTTATTTGTTGATTTATATTTTATATTAATAATTTGATTACCAAAGTATTTAAAGTTGCTAGATAAATGTACTAGAGTAAAAAATGCAATATAATATGATACAAAACTGGGTTACAAATGCCAGTGTGTGTATATGAATATTTGTTCAGGACTTAGGGATTTAAAGAATAGACATGGATTTTGTTTTTCTTATGTCTTTCATATAAATCTAAAGAAAACAGTACAAAACAATTAATGTAAAAAGCAATAAGCTAAGGCTTCATTCTACACTTATTTGTTCAGAAAAACATGCTTTGGTTTGTAACTGCTTCATGAGTAATAACTGATTACTGTTTTTTTTTCTTGAGTGTACCTGAATTTTTTATGTTGGAAAAAAGGCAAACTAAACCAAACTAAAGTAAAGTAAAGTAAACCAAACCGAACCATAGGGTGCCAGTAGCACACCTGGTAGAGCGGGCCACATGTACAAAATGCTGTTCTTGTCGCAGCAGTGGTGGTAGTATCTGCTCTTAAATCAGAAAAAAACATAAATAAACAAACAAACAATCAAATGATTGACATTAAAAAAACACATAAGGATGCAAAACATATATATTAAAATAAAATATTGACTTGTAAAATGTAATGGAGTAGAAGTAGCAGCATAAAATAGAAATACTGAGTGAAGTACAAGCACCTCAAAATTGTACTCAAGTACAGCACCTGAATGAAAAACATCCCACAATCAGTATCATCTTAGCTCAAATGTTCAGCTTAATACTTCTTATAAATTCAAAATAACACATTATGACACGATTTCTTGCAAAAAAGTTACCTGAAACCAACAGAATCAGCCTTTAAAACACACCTGCTGAATGCAGCCAAGCGACAGCTCACATGGGACTTCTTCTCTTATGTAATAAAGATAGATCCAAAGCCGTGGTATCTGATCCAAACGGGCGCAGACCTGCCTCCACCATAAACAAACAGTCTGCTATGAGTCGCACTGTGTGCTCCTTCACTAATTAAACCGCGTGATGTGTGAGATATATCAGAGCAGTGGTCTTACCTTGAACAAATGAGGAAGCTTGACTGGCAGGAGGAAACATGTCCCATGTTGGTGAAAACCGTGACATCACAGCCTGTTGAGCCTGTTCTCCTCTGGAATTAGAAACATTTTACTTCTCACAAGTCAAAACCAAACCCTCTTTACCTGTTGACCGTGTACCAACTCACCTTGTTTACAGGCTTCCCTCGGATGAATATGCAAACTCATTCTGAGGTGGCACTTCATTTACAAAAAAGCAAATATCATCTGCAACGCTGGCTCAGAATACATACATTATCTTATTTACCGAGAAAAGGATGTGGATATGATAATGATATTATAGGAAAAGTGATATGTGAGTATTAGAAAACAACAAAGAGCTTTTATTATTACCTCTGAGCATTTGTAGCTGTGAATGCTACATAAATACACATCAGTCACCAAATATTTGCATTATCTTGGTTGAAAATGGTAGTATGGGAGTTCATATTATACCCATGATAATTTGTTATTATAAAGACATTCATTCATTCGTTTATTTATTCGTATTGATACAAGGTGGTCCAATGAGACAAGTTCACTCTTTTTTCCATGTTGACAGTTAAGTTAGTGTTTATAACCGGTCTATAACAATTGAACTGACTTATAGTTGTAAGCTGTGGAGCCCAAACATATAAAATGTTAAAGAGGAAACTTTGTTTTTTATAATAAAATAATGTAACATAAATGAACATGTATATTTATAGCATAATTATATCATACAAATGAATCTGTATTTTTATAATATTATATATATGAACTGTATATTTATGACAGTGGTGATGTTACTGCCCTCTCACCTCTCAGCAAATCACATTTAATGACTCTTTATTTTCTTTTCCATTTTGTTCATTTAGTCATTTGATAAAATGTAAACGGTGTTAAATGTGTTAAAACATTCAGGTTTAAACAATGTGCAAATAACATTTTACCATTACAGATTCAGCATTCCTTTACCTTAATTTGATTTCTAATCAGTTACAATAAAACTGAAAGCTGTTTATAACGAAGTGAAGAAAATGTATTTTTAAAATAAAATGTATTTCCTGTTTTACTCTCAGTAACAGACTGCAATTACTCATAGATTTTGTCTCACAATTCATCATTCATGTTAGTTTGTTTTTAAATAATCACTGTATCTCTTGTATCATTATACACTTTTAATGGTGGGAAACACATTATGATAGTCCTATCATGAGTTACCCTGTGATGCCCTTAATTATCACTGAAAGATACCAAATACTTTTACATGTAAATATGTATTTTTTTAGCTTTTCTGGTGGCATGGCTCTAGAGATGGCAGTGTTGGTCAGTCTCCACAACTGTTACATGGATTGACGTGAAATTTTGTTTAGATGTTCACGATCCCCAGAGGATAAATTCACAATCTAATGACTTTTCTTCTACTGCTACCTTTTACATTTTTTGAATTGAAATACCTTACCAACTATTGGATTGATGACAATGAACTTAAGTGCAGACGTTCATGGTCGCCAGAGGATGATTTATAAACCTTAACCCTAACCCAGGATCAGGTTTAAAATGTCAGTTTATCCAATACTCTGCTACTGCCATTCCTACCAGCCTCTGCTGTACTTTGTGCTAATTTGCAAATGTTAGCACACTAACATGACAAAATAAGAAGGTAAACAGTGTTAATTGTAAAGATTAACACACTAGCATTATCACTGAGAGCATGTTAGCATGCTGATGCTAGCATTTAGATAAAGGTACTACTGTTATTACATAAAACCCAATAATAGCTCTTGACTGCTTCTGGCTGTATTGGACTGTATCTTGTTCTCACACCAGGTAATTATGCTACTTTTTGTTAATTACCATTCATACATACTAAAACTGTACGTTATTTCTGTCTGACTGTTGCTTTTTATCAATCTTTGTTCTACCGTGTGTTCTACAAAACTGCAACTATGCAAATCCTTTGATCAGTGCACCATTATTTATGACACTTATCTGTCTTGTCAATGTCACTCAGGAATGAAAACCACAACTTTGTTTATATCTTTCAATCTACTTCCTGTTGTGCATCATCTCCCATGTTTTTGTAGCTTTATGCCTCTGTTTCTTTCTTTGTATCTTTAATTGTTTTTTTTTTTCTGTCTTTCTTTAATTCTTTATTTCTTTGCCTTAGGGTGGAGTTTATGTATTACATTTTAACTCTGTACAAACCTAAGGTACATATGGATTTTTTATGTGTGCAGCTTCTTATATGTGGAATCTTCTGCAGAATGACTCAGCTGCGCTCAGAGGCTCCTCTGGGCTATTTAAAAGTATTTTTGCAAGACTTTTGCATGTCATCTACCATATGCTAATGTCAGGGTGTGTCTAAGCTAGTCTGTTTTTGTTGTTCACTGAGAGCCTTTACTTTTTATTTTTTTCCTTTATAGTAACTGATTCTTGTGTTTTATATTTATTTTTAGGGATCTGCCCATATTTTTATGTATTTTTTTTTTGTTCTGTGTTGTCCGTCTGTAACTACTGTTGGCCAGTACATATATATATATATATATATATATATATATATATATATTTATCTCAAGAGGTTTTTCTGGTTGATCAAATAAAATGAAATAAATATGTTTCTTTGAGACATGATATTGATGTATTTATTAATGTTTGGGGCTGGGGGTGGGGGCTTTACTGTATGCATATGGTGATTTATAGGGTTGCAGGTTGCTGATAGCTTAGTTGCTGTTAGGGGTTTGTGTGTGTGTGTGTGTGTGTGTGTGTGTGTGTGTGTGTGTGTGTGTGCGTGCGTGTGCGTGTGTGTGCGCATGTGTGTTTGTGTGTCTGTGTGCGAAGGTTGGGTTTTATGAAGATTATTGGAGAGGCTGATCTTTCCACATATAGATGCTAGATAAAAAATAAAATTAGACACAAGATGCTCACTAACGATGAAACTTTTCAGACTGGGTGCTGGATCCTCAATGTAAGTAACAATGAAGTAAAGCCCAGGACAGCGCTCTAATTTGAACTGGCAAAGTTATAGACAAAGTATACAGAAGGGGTTAATTTAAGTTTTGGCTCCCCCTGCTGGGATGTACTGGTGCTGGTTGAGGTTACTTAGAATTAACCCCGCCTGTGTACCGTGTTTCTGACATTGCCAATATACACGCTGAAGATAGATGTCTTGCCCGAAACATCTGTGTAGCAAAATGAAAAATTCAAACCAGAGTGCTCTACTGATGTTTACAACATATAGATGCTTCTCATAAACATACTGATTCATAACATGTAAACTTGTTCATGTGTCATTTCTATTTTTCATCACAAAAGTCAGAAAGAATCAAATTTAACTATTTACCTGACTTGTTCAAAGAAGTGTCTTGAAATAAATTCACGAGACATTTAAAAAATCAAATGTAAGTGAATATTGTGTTGTAGAAAATCAGGTTTTGAATTTTAAATGACTAAAAATGTTTGCAATTTATTTGAAATAGTCATGAGCACATCTTTATGTGTGTAACCCAAATTTTGTTTTTATTAAGAAAAATTGGAAGATGCTAGGTTGATCCTGATTGGCCTAAAACCAAAGTGACATTACAGCTCATCTTTAGATGTTGAGTTGGTCGGTACCTCTGCTGACTCGTCGGCCTCCTGTGGGAGAGAAAAATTAAATGGAAAACTGGTGAATGGAGTATACCAAGAGTTACGGGAAAAATACTAGGTGTAGCAATGAAAATACAAACCTCTTCATCAGCCTCCTCATCTTCCTCATCATCATTTTCCTCTTTAGGCAACACTCCTCCATTATCCAGGAACTTAGAAAAAGTCTCCAGATCCCTGTTTCCAATGTAGTCGACCACCTGGGAGGAAGAGACACAGACAAAGAGACGACATGATGGACATCAGGAAGAGAAGAAATGAAAAGGTCTTCACAAAACATGTTTGGTAGTTAGTATGCTCACCTCTTTGCCACCAGCTGGGAAGTATTTAAGCGTTGGGAATCCTTGAACGGTGACAGAATCGACCTCGTTGGCCGTGGAGTCCATCTTGGCTATGATGATGTCATCTTTGTCAGCGTACTTTTCGGCCAGCTGTTCCCAGATAGGAGCCAGCTCCTTACAGTGTCCACACCATGGAGCATCTATACACACACACACACACACACACCACACACACACACACACACACACACACACACACACACACACACACACACTGCAGCATGAGCTCACTGGTTGTGACTTGATGTTGCAAAACTCTAGTTTGAGTTTTTTAGTGCAGACTGGAGCAGGCAGACAAACAGACTTACAGAACTCCACAAAGACGTTTTTTGTTGGGTCCAGAGCAACGGACTCAAAGTTCTTCCCCACCAGGACTTTGACTGGTCCTTTATTCCAATCCTCTGGGATCTCCTCAGACCGATAGTAGGGCTGGAACACAAAACTGGTATTAGTTATTGGGTTTAATGCTGCTGCATGACTGAAACGTGTGTGTGTGTGTGTGTGTGTGTGTGTGTGTGTGTGTGTGTGTGTGTGTGTGTGTGCATGTGTGTGTGTTTGTTACCTTGGCAGTGCCGTCCACTACCTCCTGGCACAACTGTCTGAGTGAATCTGTGGTGAGATCTCCTGCAGCGATGGTGAACTTCTTTTCTGTGTCCATGTCGATGATGCGTGCGGTGGGGGCGTCGTTCTCGGAAACGCCAAAGTATTTCAGCACATGAGACAGAGCTGCTGTCACGTCGATCACAACAAACAGCATCTACACACACACACACACACACACACACACACACACACACACACACACACACACACACAGGAAACATAAAAAGCAAAGAAAATAAGATTAAATTTGATCTTTTGTCTTCCTGTCATTGATTTTCTTTCAAAGACACACAGACACACACACACACACACACACACACACACACACACACACCAGACCGTTACCTTTCCCTTGAACTCTTTGGCGATGGTCCTGGATTGGTCCACTAGGGCCTTCTGACTCTCCACAGAGGAGTTGATGAACAGCAGGCTGTGCATGTGGATGCTGGAGGTGAAGATCTTCTCTGCAGACTGAAAACACACACATTCTTTAAAATATCATTCCAACATAGTTTTACATTTATTTTTTAATTACTAAGTCATGTGTTAAAGCGTGTGTGTGTGTGTGTTTGTGTGTGTGTGTTTGTGTGTGTGTGTGTGTGTGTGTGTGTGTGTTACCTCCTGGCTGAACGGGATGATCAGCTCCAGGCTGTTTTCCTTGATGAAGGTGGTCAGACTTGTTTTGTCCAACTTCCCGTCCTCTGACAATGAAAAGTCTGCTTTGCCGTCATCAAACTAACAAACAAACACACAAAGTGTTTTTATTGATTGATCAGTACGTAGTTTGGGGCTTCATGTACTTATTCAAGTGATCGTGTGTGTACTGCATTGAAGCAAAAAACGCAATTTTTTTGTTGGGAGAATTTTGCGAGAATTGTTTACTTTTGCAAGAGAT
This sequence comes from Plectropomus leopardus, assembly GCF_026936395.1. Taxonomy (NCBI): domain Eukaryota; kingdom Metazoa; phylum Chordata; class Actinopteri; order Perciformes; family Serranidae; genus Plectropomus; species Plectropomus leopardus. The sequence goes on from NC_142178.1 coordinate 20,483,654, forward strand.
GTGTAATGTTTTGCTGGTTCGTTGACAGGTTTTGTGATTAGTTTGTAGAGTTTTGCAAAAATACCCTGTAGCTTCAATGATAGTTCCTAAACAACCAGAAAAAAAATGCAAGCCTTGTTATTATTCAATCAGAATCAGTCAAATATTCTCAACTTTCTCTCCTTGTGAAGACATTTGGGCCTCAAAGAGGAACATACTTTGTGTGCTAGATGGCAGCAAAGCTACCATCGTTTACAGTATCTCGGTTGGGATTTTTTTTTTTATAAAACACTTTGTACCTTTCAGTTAGTTAGTTCGTATAATGGCATGCTCATACCTTTTTAAAAAGCACCACTGAGCTGGTTTTTACTTCATACTTCTGGAAAACCTCCGGACTCGCTGACACAGCAAACTCTGTGTCAGTAATATCCAAAGCAAGCTCCTTGAACACCTTGGTCGCCTCACTTTCAAGATCCTAATATAGATATAAATCAAAATGTAAATATGAAATTATAAATGGGATTATGTGATTTACTAGTTAGTTTAGATAAAATAGATAAACATACATCAAAGAATCCCACAACAGTGATGTTGTGGGAGTCTATGAACTGAGCTGCAGAGTCGACAGAGTCGAGCACTGGAGCCCCAGGGCCTGCACGACGCTTCATCCACCCGATTATTCCCTCGGCGGTTCTCTTACCTGGAAAACACAAACAAATTAAGTCCTGTCAGAGCTGTATCGGGTGCTTTGACACACCAAGATACAAGATACAAGAAAACAAAAATAACAGTGCAGCTGAAAACATCCAGGGTTGTAAAAATATGCAAAAATGTATTATATCAAGCAAACAGGAACATCAAACTGTGGACATGGGACACACACACACACACACACACACACACACACACACACACAGACACACACTTATCAGGTTTACTGATAGATTACTACAGGTACACATAATTAAAAAAAATAAAACATCAAAGGAAAAGTTTGAAAACGCAGGAAATGCACTTACCTGTTTTCTTCTTTTCCCCCATGAGTTAGAGTAGATTGAAACCACTGTGTGTGTTAATGATGGAGCTAGACTCAGGACATGGTTACCTTAGCTTAACATAAAGACTAGAGGTCATCTAGAGGAGCTGATAGGCAGACTTTTGAGTTTGAGTTGACTGATTCGCCTGGCATCACAATATGAAACAACAGTTTCTTGATTAAAAAACAAACAAAAAAACAACCACACAACGCTGACTAACGCTGTTGTCAAGCTGTTCTCAAGTGGTGCACCAGAGCCAAACAATTAGGAGTAATAACAGCAAAGGTGAGTGTTATATTCAAGATAGACACTGCTGTTGAGGGTGTTTTTTTTACTCTTTTCAGTGTGGACTTAAGCTATGGTTAGGGTCGACCCCCCCCCCAAAAAAAACCCAAAAAAAAAAAACCATAAATTTAAAGAAATCGTTAAAATTAAACAAACATTTAACATAAAAAACGTTGATCCAATCAAATAGCTTGGGGCGTGTAAAAGACAGTGGACAGGCTCAGCAGTGAACAGGTAAGATAAACACACACACTCACACACACACACTTTTTAGGTCCACACATGGTCATTACTCTCAGGTTACAGTTATTGATGACGTAAGCACACGTGGTTGTGAACCTGACCTGGACAGCAGCTTCTAGATAAGTACTACACGTGTGTGCGTGCCTGCGTGCCTGTGTGCGTACGTGTGTGTTTACCAGTGTAGGCGACGGGCTGTTTGCGGTCTCCGTTGACGAACAGTTTCAGAGTGGGGAAACTTCCGATGTCAAACTCTTCGGCCAGCTCCTTCTCCTCTGTGGCGTCCACTTTGGCCAAACGCATCGCTGCTCCCTCCTCCTTCAGCTTCCCAGCAGCCTCTGCATAAAGTGGCTCCAGCTGTTTACAGCGGCCACACCAGGGAGCATCTACACACACACACACACACACACACACACACACACACACACACACACACACACAGAGTTCATCTCTTTATAAAGTATGGGACTGAGTTTAAATGTGTTTCCATGTAGGAGAAAAACCAAAATCAATAACTTCAACAGCAGACAAGCAGCTTTCCTTTAAAAGCCTCTGTTCTGTCCAGCTTCGCTGCTGCTGTCACACGCAACGATACACATGGAAATAAGCTGCTGATAGCACCAGCGGCAGTTTGGCTCGGCCTTTATCTCCTCTACTTCTTCTCCTCATTGTGACCTCTCCGCTCGCAGTGCTGACCTCATCTGTGGGAGAGTTGAACCAAGAGAGCATCTGGACAGGAAAGGCCACGTGTTCGCACGTTTTTACGATAAGGGGTAGAGAAGACAAAAAGACGTTTTTATATTTGTATAGAGATAAAAACTTTAAAGTCAAGGACCAATCAGCTATTCCTGAAACTTTAGCAGCCTTTATCAGCTTCATTTGAGTATTACAGATGCATAGATTTCGAGGGGACACGTTCACGTGAACATGTGCTTTTGTCCCCCGCAAAAAAACATAAAAGACTTTTGACAAAATATAAGACATTTACATCATAAATTTGTGGATGAAATTTCACCAGAATGCAGGAAATGAAGCACTTGTTGCTCAAATGTTACGGCGAAGGACACCCAAATCAAGCTGTTTTATACATGTCTCCCAAACGAAAGCCTTTGCCTTTGTTTGTAGAGTCCATACGTGCTCTACAGGAAGATGTGAAAATTGGACAACTTTTAACGCAGAAGTTGTCAGTGACAGTTTTAACCCAGCATATGCTGTCACTGCTAAAAGGCAACACAAATTGTAATATGTCTCAAAAAAAAGAACAGATTTGATCTTTGCAAGAGTTTAAAGTCACCTGTTGGGCAAAAAAAAAAGAAGAGTTGATTCAACATTAACAATGCTACTTACAGAACTCGACCAGGAGATACTGATTCTCGCTGAGAGCTCTGGCAAAGTTGTTGATGTGGAGAACCATCACGTCTTTCTCCTCCTCTATCTCTGTTGTTTTCTCTTTCTTTGGTGCCTCTTTGGTTTCCTCCTCCTCTCCTGGAGTCTCCTCTGATGTGTCTTCTTGTGTTTCTGTCTGTTTGGCGTCCGTGTCGTCAGCTCGGGTGCAGGAGGCCCACAGCAGCAGGCCCAGCAGGGTTATGGACAGAAGCGTGTGCGTCCTCATGTTGGCGTTTGTGTCCGAGTACCTGCTCTGGTACCTGCGCTCAGGTATGGAATACAAGGTGTCACTGAAAGTTTGTAGCTTTATGTGTCTCAGATGGAGAGTGTGTGTCAAAATTTTACTGGCCTTCTGTGTCATCCAATCAGACGGTGCGCCTTCAGGCGACTCTTTCCAGTCTGAGCCAATCACACGCTGCCCTGTAGATTCAGAATCGAGCAAACTGGCTGATTGTTGAAGTGTCAAGAACTCTTTACCTTTCTCTCATCCCTCTTAATCTTTTTCTTGATTATTTTCTGTATTGTAGCTTTAGCTTTCAGTCCCTGTCACCCACCAGATGGTAGCATGTGCACGTGAACACATCTTTAATTTTCTCCTCTTCTCTCTAGACCTTATCAGAACCTGATTTACCTAAAAACCGACGCAGTCCTGTGTATGAACTTCTACCTCTCTCTTCTTCACTTGTCTCTTTTATCTTGCTATTTGGTGTTTACTTACACTAAAGCAAACATTTTCACCTCTCCCTAATTTCTACAGTTTAACAGAGACGCAGAAAATCCAAACTCAAGGGCTGTTAGGAGATGAGCAGGAGCAGAGTTGGTATTATTATTAACTACTTTCTGGTCCTTTGAGGGTCAAAGAAACAAAAATGTAACATCAAATTGTTTGCTTTCTTGACCTGCACTCGTCTACTATGTTGAAGCATTTGAAAATCACTAACTTTTTGGGTGAGAGTAACAATTTAGTATTATAATAAAAAAAGGTCTGTGGAATAAATGTATATTAAAACATTATTAAATAGAGTTATTGGAATTCCATTCTTAAAGTTAATAGACAAAATAATCAGCTACAATATGATATATAAAATGTTGAAAGTCTGCATTAAGTGATGGTCACTGGCTATCAGAATTTGATCAAAGTTGTGTCAAATGTCAGCGAGTTGTACCTGTGACTGTATATTCAGAGACCAAAGCTATTTTCAAATGTTTAAACACAACATTTATATTGTTAGTATATTAATAATATGAATGGTCAGTGGCAAAAGTAATTAGACATACCTACTGTTGAATTTCTTAAAAATGTTTGTCTTTAGAAACTTTAAGAAATTTGGGTGAACTGACCCTTCAAAACAAAGATCACATAAATGACAAGCTGCGGTGATGAAATGCCAAACTTTGCATGACACATATTGATTTGCTTATTTTTATTAATATTCTTTTGTTATTTTTATTTACAGGCATCCGTCAGCGTTTAAAAGGGCATTAATAAAGCTGTAAGTCACAGCTGGCTGCTCTGTTTAATGCTGCATGTGTGTGTTCTCTGTCAGTGTGTGTGTGAGCTCCGGGTTTGGATCCCAGTTTGCCAGCAGGTCACTGAAGTCTGGCTGAGTGCTGTCGAGGGCGTGTGTGCTGTGATGTGGGAGCACGTTGTAGTGCATGTGTGTGTTAGCGTCTGTGTGTGTGCTGTCCTGTGAGGGTGTGTCACTGTTTTTGTGCATGACGTCAGGTGTGTTGCTGAAACCGACCAGAGAGCAGCAGGGGATCGGCTCAGTCCAGAAACTGAGTGGGAGATGCCGCTTGATCATTGGTCGGCTGCGGGCCTGAGTTGGGCCCCTGTGGTTGAACAGTTCAGCCAGGGGCCCCAAACCGCTGTTGCCCTTAGCAACCCCTTCATCACCAGCAGAAGTTGCCGCACTGCTTTCTTGCTCTCCTGGACTTCCTGCTCTTGCAATTTTCAGGAGGTCGTCATAATAACGCAGGCGTCCGCTGGTCGTGACAGACACAGAGTCGCTGTAGATGTCACAAGCTTCTTGATCATCAGAGCAGCGACCGAAATACCGCTGGACGTCACGGCTGATGAGATCTGCAAACCTCAGCAGCTGCTTGGTCACGTCCAAAGCGTAGGTGGCGGGATTTAAGAAAACCTCATCCAAACATTCCTCCTCTTCCTCCTGAGCCTCAGACTCTTCATCCTCCTCCTCTACCTCTCTTTCTTCATCATCTTCCCTCCCCTCTAGCTTTGCCTCCAGCATCTCCACATCTTCATCCTCCTTGCATGGAGAGTGCTGAAACATCAGGGGGAAGTAGGGCGGAGTCGGGGCCTGGACGAGGAAGCTTCTGATGACGCCTGCCGCCATGTTGATTCACTAACACTGGAGAGACGGTTACAGAGGAGAGAAAGAATGAAATACTAAGCAGTTTGTTGCAAGGATTAAAAAACATAAATTAACTGAAAAGGTTTAAGTTAATTTACCTTCGCTGCCAGGTTCAGGTGAATCTGTGCTGAAATCAAGGGAGAGGTTCGTTCTGGGTCACTGATGGATCCTCTTCTCTGTCTGTGTGTGTGCATATGTAATACTGGCCCGTCAGGATTGTCAGTGTATATATACCTGAGCACACGGCTGCAGACGTGTGTGTGTGTCTCCTGTCTGATGAGGCAGCTTCCAGAACAAATATTTGCATGCCGGATTGGCCAAACACACGTTGTTTACTTTATCACTGGGCAACCGCAGAGGGGATCCGAGGCTAATGGATCCTCTGCTAGGGGATGATGGAGAGTAGTTATACACACAAACACACACAGACATCATTGCTTTTTTCCGTCGCTGTTATCAGGCTAGTTAAAGGATAAAAGAGCATAAAATCAAATCACATGCTGTTTTGACTTCTAAAGGGGAACAGTCTGAACTGACATCAGCAGACTGAGATACAGTACAGCCTGCTCGGACACGGCTCTCCTCTGAACATGACCCTTATGTTCGGGAAAGCAGCAGTTGGTAACTTTTGTAAAAATAATTTGTTATATTTGCTAAAACTGTCATTACATCCTAACAATAGTACATGAAACAGATAGTCTAGGACAGAAAATAATTCCCCTCCCACTTTGAATTGCTTCTGATGTGAAGGTAAACAGCCAATCAGAGCCTATTGCAGCTGTCAGTCATGTCAATCACTGCTAGTGAACTCCGGTCAAATTTTCAAACTAGGCAGCGCTGATCAAATATGTATCTGTTACGGTATAGCCTTTTTCTTGCCTCAAATGCTTTCAGAAGCATATTTTAGTGTACTGTTTAGTTGTAAGAATGTTTGTGACCGAGCCGCTGTGTTGGAGAAACGACTCAAACTTGCGACCAACTAGCTAAAAAAACCAAACAAAAAAAAAAAACAAAAAAAAACTCAGAAAAGGCTGTTGGAAGACAAATGCAGATGTCAAAAGATACAGTTTTAGAGCAGCATTAAATGCCCTCGAGCAACAAACTGCTCCAGATGAGCAGATCAGCACTTTGCAGAGCTGCAAGCATTATTTTACTTCAACATATTGAGCCTAGAAAAGGTCAGTTTAAAAGATAACGCTTGACCAAATGTAGTAGTCCCCCTCTCTCTCTACTGTCTATGGCCCTTGGCCCCAAGAGCAAGTTAAGTCTGACTTTCCAAACATATGATAAAAAAAAAAAAACAGCTAGGCACTGCAACTGTTACTCAAACACGGCTAAATATAATACATGTGTTTGCTGGGGACTACTTTCAGCTGTGGATTAATACACATTTGGTGCTTGGTGAGTATCTAAGGCAGCAGAACAGTGTATGTGGGATTGACTCAAAATAAACTAAGGTGCTCGTTTTTTATCGTAATAAAGGAACATGTCACCTGGTGAAAGTGTGGCTCAATAATGTGTCTAATAGTTTTTGGGAAACAGAGGAAAAGGTTCTACAAGATTTTGCTACTCAGGCAGTAGGTGTTTAGAAGGATCAATTAAATGTTGGTATTGGTCTTCTACTTTGCTGACAATAAGGAGAATATAGAATATTACCCTTAGATTTTCAGTGTCTGCAGGATGATGGTAACATCCCAAAACACAACTTGGATAGTCTATTTTGCCCAAATGTCCCAATGTATGTCTAAAACTAACTTTTAAGTTATAGAAAGACAAAACTATTTTTCAAAGGATTTTTTCTGTCAAAGGCTGTTCTAACTTGCGGGGAAAGTGTTCATTTTTTATTTTAAATGTATTTAATTTGGGGTGTGTATAACAAACAAAATTAAATTCTTCAAATAAAGATAGTTAATTCTATTATTATTATTATTATTATTATTATTTCATATTTCTTTCTTTACAAATCTAAATACATAAGTGCAGACTTACCAAATGCGTTATCTATAAGCTCTAGAAAACAGCACTGAAGATGAGTCGGAAGTATTTAAAAACAAGACACCATGTTTTTACAGCTAGGTTATTTTATCAAATAAAAATATTGTATATGTTTTTTACAGTTTTAAATGTATTTGCGTTTAATCAGAAATATTTGGGATCAATACAATCACTGAGATGTTTATTAAAATCAGAATAAAGACCAGTTGATTTGAACAATGTTGAGCAGCACAATGTTTGTTAGTGCCATTTTGCTTTTGGGAGATAAAGTCATGCTGATTTACTTAACTGTAGATAACAGAATAGAGATAACTTATAGTGTATGCATAGCATTTAAGCACATGTATATAATGTGTCATAAAAGCAATAATTCAGTGATTTTAAGTCACAATGATTAAGTTCTGCTCCTCGCCACATTTTACCGACCTTTACAGACATCTGTAACTCTGTAAATATGTGCATGTGCTTCTGTTTATATGTGCACATTGAGCATTAATGTGTGTTTATGTGTTAGTGTGTGTGTGTGTGTGTGTGTGTGTGTTTGTGTGTTATCAGAACACCCTGACTCCCCTGGCCTGCCTGTCATTAGTATCCAGGCTTCTGTGTTGATTTTAGGACTAAAGATCAATAGCGGCAATATGTCAGCACTCAAGAGCCTGACAATGAATTACACACTCTTTTAGTCACACAAGCACATGGACACACACACACACACACACACACACACACACACACACAGATTTTCCTAAGTGAATAATAATTTTAGAGTATATAATAAAATAACTAACTACAACATTAAATCAATTTTTCAGAAACAAGCTTTTTGATTAGAAATCACATGTATACACTAATGAGCCACACCACTGAACTGAAAAGTTTTGATCATGTTGTTACAATGCAATGTTTTTCTGTGAAACCTTGGGTCCTTGTATCAATGTAGATGCAAAGTCACATGCATCACCTACCCAAATATTGTTGCAGACCAAGTAAGACCTGTCATGGCAATGGTACTCCTTGATGGCAGTGGCCCCCCAGCAGGAAAATGCACCATGCCACACCACAAAACTGCTGAGGAATGGCCTGAGGCATGTGACAAAGAGCTCAAAGCATCAAACTGGCCACCAAATTACCCAGATGACAGTCCAATTGGGGCGGCACGGTGGTGTTGTGGTTAGCACTGTTGCCTCACAGCAAGAGGGTTCCCTGGTTCGAAAACCGGTTGGAGTGGGGTTTGGTCCGTGGGAGTTTGCGTGGGAGTCTGTGCGGAGTTTGCATGTTCTCACATTAGTTCTCTCCGGGGTCTCCGGCTTCTCTGTCAGTGCCCTTAGGTGTGACTGTGAGCGTGAAAGGTTGTCTGTCTATATGTGTCGGCCCTGCGGTAGTCTGGCGACCTGTCCAGGGTGTACCCTGCCTTCCGCCCGATGACAGCTGGGATTGGCTCCCCACGACCCTTACGAGAACAAGTGGTTACAGAAAATGAATGAACAATCCGATTGGTTATCTGTGGGACGTGTTGGTACCAGGGTGGGGCCTCTGGCCTGTAGAGGCATGGACACATGACCTGTGTGGATGTCCTGGGCAATGATGGTGGATCCTTTGAGTTCTGTGGATTTTGAGGTACAGTACCAGCATGCTCCATGAGTGCTCAATTGGATTTGGGTCAGGGGGACTTGGAGGCCGGGTCAATGCTTTGAGTTCTTCGTCAGGTTCCTCAGGCCATTCCTGAGCAGCTTTTGTGATGCAGAGTGGCGCATTGTCCTGCTTGGGGGACACCGTCATTAGGGAGCGTTGTTACCATTAGTTGGTCTGCAACAATTTTTGGGTGTGTGGTGTGTATTTAGTGGTATGCACATAAATGCCAGGACCCAAGGTTTTCCAGCAGAGCATTGCATTGTAACGAAGTGATGGATGTTATTCACTTCACTTTTTCTGTGGTTTTATTGCTGAGGCTGAAACAAAACACTAAATTAAAGTTCTGTATCTGCAAGCTGTAAATAGTCTCCATTTTCAGTCTCAGGTCTCTGAATAGCTGTTCTCAAATTGTGCCAGAACCTGGGGATCTGGCCATCATCATCAGGCCACTCCAGGTACGTCCTGGAGTTCATGACTCTCCGCAGCTTGCAGAACTTTTTTGAGATGGTCTCTTTGTCAATGGGCTCCAAGAGAATCAGCACAACTGTGTCATCGTTTTGGTCAAACAATCTAAAATGGGTGTAATCCAGCTCGTACTTGCACCACTCACTCCGGACAAAATGCTGAGAAAGGACAAACAGAGTTCTGTGACTTTTCTCAATGGCGTCCATGATGTTGTCCACAATCCAGCCTCCAGGAACAAAGTCTCTCTTGTGGAGGCAGAGCTTGAACGGAGGCTCGCCCTGCTCCAGCTCTGGGACCAGATGTGCTTCCACCCAGCCAGAGTCCATGTCACTGTAGGAAACAAAGGCATCATACTCAAGCTCTCTTTTTTTTAACCTTGGCTTCCTCTTGGCTCTCAGCCACGCCCAGGTCATCTTCATGTACCACAAAATGCTGAATTTGTGACACAAACCTGCGATGAGCAGAAACACCAACAGGATGCCTGAGCAGAGTAAAGAAAACGCTAAAGCTGTGTGGCACTCAAATACCGACAAGCTTGCGTCTACCGCACTTTCCCCTTTTGCGGTGTCAGGGGAGTCACAGATGTACAACTTGAATTCATCTACAATTGAGACTTGATAATTCCTCCAATCGCTTGTCATGAGCGCTACAAAGTCACATGAACAGACATATGTCTTCGCACCAGCCTCCAGACGCTTCAGATTATTATAATCATTTAGACTTTTTCTGCTGAACATATGCAAGTCGTTGTTCTGAATGGAGAGAAATGCAAGACTAGGGTATAAACCTCCAACAGGCAAATGACTGATTTTGTTGCCAGAGATATATAACTCTGTGAGAGAAGGTAGTTTGATGTTGAACACAGTCAAATCGTTGTCTGACAGATCCAGGATGTGTAAAGTCACTGGCAAACAAGCGGTCACTTTTGTTAAACCTGTTGATGAAAGGTTTAAGTATCTGAGACTTGGCGGCCAGTGACAAGTCTCAGGCATACTATGAAACAGGTTTCCACTCATGTCAATATTTTTAAGTTTATTTAGTTTGGTGAAGATCTGGCTGTTGATTGATTGCAGGTGGTTCTTGCTGATATTCAAGGTTTGCAGATTGAAAAAACTGCCTTGGCCATCGCACATCATGTTGCTAAGGGTCAGATCAGTGCACAAGTTGTCACTGACGTCTAGATACTCAAGATTTACAAAATCTATAGCGGATTTACAAGGAATAACAAAAAAGGTGCAGTTTAGCACAGACACCTTTTGAAACATTTTTAGCAAACGTTCCAGGAAAAACAGGGCTGGGAAGCGATAGAAGTCAGGAATATTAACATTTTTTAGGACAATAGTCTTCAAATTGTCCATTTTTAAGGGATACCTGATTTGACCTTTCAAATTTAAGACAAATTTAGAATCTTCAAGTGTAAACATGGTTAAATTCGAGTCTGACATCCAATTCAGAAATGCCAAACAAGCTGGGAACGTTAGGATGACATTTTTAAAAATAATATTTGGAGTTCCACCAGTGCTGGCCACTTTAAACGGGGACATGTGAAAGTCTCTGGTGAACCGGGTGTCACTGAATGTCAGGATTGTGTTTGAGTGTACAACATCAGACAGTATAGCTTCTACGAGCATTTGACTTCTCTGAAACGGACCATTCAGACCAAGTGTAACATATTTAATCGGCCCGACTTGTCTCAAACTTCCATCTTCGTAGTCTTGCAGATTCTTTCCATCAAGAACAACTTCTTTAAGACCACTGAGGCCAGAAAAGTCACTTTTTCTGAGAGAATGAAGGTCAGGTCCTCCAAAATATAGGGTCTTCAATCTCTTGAGTGGCTGGAAAAGATTGCCTTGACCCAACGTCTGATATTCGTTCCCCAAGAGATTCAAGTGCTGAAGAGACAAAAGTTTCTCAAACCATCCGGCAGCCAACACATCCAGTCTATTAAAAGACAAGTCCAACTTCTCCAAATTAGTCAGCGGGACAAATGCTTGCTCGTGGATCTTTTGGATTCTGTTGTTATTTATGCTCAAAGATCGTAAACTAGCAAATGCAGCCAAGTCATCTTCCATTATTGTCTCCAGTCCGTTGAATGAGAGATCAAGCTCAGTGATGAGCTTTGATGGCATCACAGGGACCATCGTCAGATTTTGTCCTGAGCACTTGCAGGATGTTAGTTCACAGGTGTGACACTGTGGTCTGGAGAGTGAAAAGCTTTGATGCATTAGCAGAAGTACAAACGAGAGAAATGTGAGTAGTCTCATCTTAAGTCCCTGTAAGACACAAAGGAAAAGAATCAGGAAAGACTCATGAAAGCCGTTATGCAAAGCAACATAAGAATGAAAAATTATAAATGTTGTCTGTGGCTACGACACTGACATACATGTTGTCCTGTCTATCAAACAACCCCTACATAATCTGATAAAATTATCAAAAATGCAAATAATTATTGTAAGTACAATAGATGCTGTCTGGCTACTACCCTAAAGACATTTAGGGTAATTACACTTATAAAAATGATCTTTTTCTTGGAGACACAGTTGTAGGAATATTGACTTCTTCAGAATAAGGGAAAGAACCCAGAATATTTTGTGCATGTAAATGTAGTCACTGATGAAAAACAGCAATCATACATTTGATTATTTAGATCTGTAATTTTGCCACTGTGACATGTCAAAATGCATCCTGGAAAGAGGCCAATTATGGAGTTAAAAGCGAGTCACAGAATTTATGTCTTTTTTCAGTAAAACACCAAACACCTGAGTCACAGGTGTCCAGTTACTACAAAATAACCCACAACTGCCATCCAATCAGAATTAGTAATTTTCTATGGCTTGTGTTAAGTGCTATAGAAAGCAAAAACAAATAATTTAAATGTGAATTTATTACTAACTTTAGTTAGTAATAAATTTAATTTTACACTTTATCTATAATCAAACACTGAAAATGTCTGTAATTAATTAAGACATCTACAGTCTACTCTACAGTCCATAAAGCCTGAGAGAAGACTGAAAAAACTGTGAAAATATCTTGATGAGTCTTGGTGTGTCACTTACAGCTGAAGTCTCCTCCTCTCCGGCACAGTCGCAACATGACAGAAAGATGTATTCACTGATTCATGTTTCCTGTATCACTAGTTATAGGCTGCAACATGTTAGGAAGTAGAGTAAAGAGTTAGTTACTGGAAGAGGAAGGTTCGAGGGAAGGCTGTTTTTTTTTTTTTGTTTATAAATATTGCAACATGGATCACATTTTTTTTCATCTATTCACTGTGAAATCACACAATTCATACAACAACACTCCCAAAAATAGCCCAGGAAATCCTTTGACTGTAAACTGCTGTGGGCTTTGAGGGGAACCCCACAATCATTCATTTACACACCAAGATCAGTTTGATCAAGTTTGGGGAAAGGAGTTTCAAAAACAGGGACTTAACCTGGCAGGGAGACATTTCTTCCTACATTATGGAAAATTCTGGTTTGAATCTGTGCTTCTTCTTTTCTAATTGAGCTTAGACACACACACACACACACACAGACACACACACACACACACACACACACACACACACACACACACACACACACACACACACACACACACACACACACACACACACACACACACACACACACACACACACACACACACACACACACACACACACACACACACACACAATTGGTTGCAGTCTAAACAGCAGAAGCAAAAAAAACAAAAAAAAACAAAAGAGAGGCAACCAGCTGCATGAGCTGATGTACCAGCACATATAGCGTTTCCTAGCATGCAGCGCAGCCTATATTGCACTGCATCACATTTTCTACAATGAGAGGACACGCTATAGGACACAAACTTTTAGCCTGTGTTTTGTGGAAAATAACACAGACAGAGGAACCAAAATTAGCACACATGAAAAGGATCCGAGGGCTCAGAACGTGATAGAAATAGTAAAAGAGGGCAGTCAAAAAGACAGAAAAAGAGAAACGTAGCGACAGATTAATTTAAAACCGATGTTTTCCAAGTACAAAACCTTTTTTTTTTATTTTCTATGATCAAAACTGCAAAACATCTAGAAAAATATACAACAAATCAACCTTTCACAACATTTAACATTTGAAAATGGGAACATAAAAGAGAAGGAATATTCACATTTTCCCTATTAATGATAAAAGAACATTCATTTTTATTTCCTTTCTTTTACATATCAATGTTTTATATGTTTGCAATTATTGTTAAGGTCTGCCGCTTTGTTTTTGTTTTATGTATTTCAAACATCTCCACAGTAGCCAGAGTCGTTGGAGAGTTGTGAGTTGGAGCTGCGGTTGGAGGAAGAGTTCCATATGTCCAGGTTCATGTGCGGACCAAAGGGGTTGAAGCTGGAGTACTGGATCGGTGCGCATGTCGCCTCAGGCTCCCGGCTGAAGGGAGAATGAGGTGGGGTGACGGGGGACACGGGGGACATCGGGGCTGATCGCTCAGGTTGGAAGTGGCTCTGGGGCGTCCAGATGGATCCAAACAGACTGGACATGGGGGAGAGGCTGCGGGTACCCGAGAAGTATGGCTGTGAAGGACAGACAGAGAGATAATATCAGCTATAAAGCCACGTTTTGTGAGATAGTGTAGTTGCTCTGTTTGCTGTCCAAAGATGTGTCTAAGTGTTATACATCCATGACATTTTCTAACCTTACCTGTCACTGTGCTCTGCTACCATCTGCCACTTGACTGTCCCTGTTCCATGCAGGGATGACCTCGCTGTCGCTTCTTGGCTTTTAAAAATTGTCTCTCCTTTTCTGCTAAAATGAAGTGACCTTCCAACTCTAGTTTCTCTCAATCCTCAGCAAAAGCAAGACATTATTTTGGGAATCGTAGTGAATGGTGTTCCATTTCAGCTTTGTCTGTCCTGTCTCTTGCTGTACTGTTACACTCTTAGGAAGAGCTTTTATTCTCTCTGCCCAAGACGACCTGCCAGGTACGACAGTTATTTTATGTAGCTTTCTCAATACCCCCCCCCCCAAATCCGTTTGGCTTCTCTGTTATTTTTTATTTGTTTGTTTTGTTTTTAATGAAACTGAAGGTTTGAATGCATAAACGGAACTGAAATCAAGAAACTGCATCAAGAAGGAAAGTGAGAGTCAGGGAAAATTACAGACAAACATTACAATGAAGCCGGTAAAGAGAAATACAGTGCGCATGAGAGAGAGAGAGAGAGAGAGAGACAGAAAACAAGAGAAAGAGAAGGGGACAGGGGCTACAGGGCAACGTGGCTGGCAGTGTTAGCTTCTGCCTCCTAAGCAGTGGGAGAGATGTGTGTAACATGTAGCATCAGGGTTTCCCACACATTCATGTATTTGTGGTGGCCTGCCAAGTATTGATTCTTTTCTTTTGGAGCTGGACCATTCATTAAGAGTGCTACTGGGATGTATGACCCCAGTTATATACAGCACCACACTCTTGGAGTGCAGAGCTTACTGTTGTTACAGATGGAGCAGCAGAACATTGCACTGGGTCAAAAAGTTTACAATCATTCGCCTCTGCAGCAACTGCTTCTCTTATCCATCAATCTGATCTGATCAGCTCTGATCAGATCAACTGATAAATGATCCTACCCACAAACTGCTGCTGAGGAAAAAACTGAACTCATGCAGGGTCCTGTCAGCACTGCTTTCAATGAACCACCCACATAATGTCCAAATTTACAGAGAGGACACAGAATGACACACAGGGACACAAACAAAGAGTTCTGATTGCCTCTGGCTTAAAAGGGTAAGGATGCTTTGTTATCAATATTACGTTAGCATATACAGTAGTTAGCATAACGTAGCACATGCAACACGAGCTGAAACACAGCAAAAGCAGCAACTTGAAAAGAGATAGGAAGAGACGTGTGTTCGGATATCAGCACGAAAAACCTGTTTTCATTTCCAAAACAGTGAGGCTGCAGTGCCATCCCTCGTCCTCCCCCTGATCTAGCATAGAGGACAGAGTGAGGAGCCAACAATCCACTCAGCTGCAGACTCCGCTGTGGCTCTGTGTCATGGTAATCTTTAAGCCCGCTCACTTTTTAGAGGCCCAAATAAATGCCAGGGGTTTGATTAAAATCCCTCTGTAACTGTGCACTGCTCAAATCTTGTGCTTCACAGGGAAATACATCAACGTACAGAAGATTAAAACGCTCAAACTTATGTTTCACCGGGACTTTAAAAAATAACATTTATCGCATCAGTTGTCAATAAACTGTTAGTGATGAGGGCAACAGTAAATATGACTGTACATTCTGAAAACCACACTAGCAAATAAATTACTAAACAACTATCAATTAAAATGCAACTTCAGTGAGAATGGACTTAACTAAAGTAAAAGTAATAAAGGATATATCTGCAGATTATTCTGACACTAATGTGTTGAAGTTTCTTTTTGCATGTGAGTTGAAATACACACTGAGATACTTTGTCCTGACCTTCAAAGTACACATAATTGTGCAAGACTGACAAAAAACAAAAAACGAGAAGCAGTAAATGAAGAAGTTAAGAAAACCCACTTCCAGCAAGACTGAGTATATTAAAGCAGATGCTCTTGTTCCTTATTTCTGCTCCGAGAGAAAGTACAAGAGATGATAACTTCCTCTAAATTTTGAGAGAGTTTGCAAACAGACATTTAGCTTTGCTGTTGTTAAACTTGGTCCTCAATGATTTAAATTCATGAAGAATGTTTTTGGTCCTTTTTTTCTATTTTCTACTGGCCATGAAGGCATGTGAGATAACCCGTTTTCTTCAAAAGTTGTGTGAGCAACTGTAATTCTTAGTTTTTTCCTGCGAGTAATTGTTAAATGTTTACAGCACGGCTTTTCAGTAATGCGACTGTAATTTTAAAGGGTGCTGAAGTAACTCTAGAAAAAGATACCTGATTGTTGAATAACATTTCCAGGTCATCAAGTACCAACGGCGTGGGTCGGTGGTTCAGTCCGACAACTGACCCAAAGCGTTGTATTCAAGATTTAGTGATATTTCATTGTTTCTCTATTTAAAATAACCATTATTTTATTATTTCACAACTTCAACCACATCCTACACATCTATATTTAAATGCAAACATGCATTGCTTGGAAAAAGTAACTTCTCTTCTCATTAGGGTTGGGAACCGAAACTACGTTCCAAATTAGAATCCATTACAAAATGTCAAGTGTCGGGTACCCGCGAAAATAAATGAATATGGGTTCTTCTGAACTGTTCCAAGCACTCTTTCTGAGCTGGACCATGCTGCACAAAGTGTTTTTGTTTTGTTTAGGTGACATGGGACGATCACTTAGAGGTGCCAGCACAAGTCTTTGTATGGACGTGTACCATGGACGCAGGTTTTTGTCTCTGCTCCAATGGCTAACAAGTTTTCTTGACGCACTAATAGGCGGTTTGCTTATAACATTAATCATCATTCTCAACCCAGTTGTATGTTTTTCTTCAAGACCCAATGAATGTTCTTTTGTGTTTCAACACAAATGTTTATATTGACCCTCATTTCATTTATGAGGTAAACAAGCCCAACTGTTTACTCTACACACATTGCTGGGAGTGTGAGACAGACATATTGGCAATCCCAGACTCTGGGGGCCCCCCAGGGTAAAGAAGCCCATCAGTGGACGAAAAAATAAGGAACACATTTTTATTTTGAGGATGCAGATGTGATGATGTGAAGCTTTTATATTTTATACACAAGCGGCAACATGGAAATTGTAGTTCCTTGAATGGCCACTTGAGGCTGGCTCCATAGATCCCCATGTTAAAATGCCCAACTTTACCAGGAAAATTAACACGTTTACAGCCTGGAACTGAAAACAGTTTTGGTCTCCATAGTTAATTTCCCCTTTCTTGAAGTCACGCATAGTTAAGGGCATGAGTGCTGTCTGTGAGCTGTCACCACAGTCTGTGAGTCAGATCTACCCCTCGCTCCTCTACAGGTAAACCCTATCATCCAAATATCGTCACTTCTGGCTGCAGTTCTTTTTGTCACCCAAAACCGGCAACAGCCAAAACTTCAAACTCTAGGACTCACCATGGGAGTTCACATTCAATTAATAATGTTATACACTCTATGATCATATATACATATAAACTGAATATGTGAACCAGAGTAAAGCTTATGTTTTTGCGGGCTAAGTGTGCGGTGTCTGAACATACTGAACATCTTTAGATTTTGATCTGTTGATCGGACAAAACATCTGAAGATGTCACCGCAGGCTCTATGAAATTACAACAGGCATTTTTGACCATTTTCTGGACAAAACAATTAAACAAGAATAAAATCTGAAGATTGATAATGAAAATAATTGTTAGTTGCAGCCATACAAGCTAGCTCTAAATTTACTCCCGTGACTAGGATGTATAATATTCAGCAGCAGAGGATGAGCAACCGAATCGCTTGGTCCTGTTTAAACAGTCTGAGTTGAATGTTGTGACTGCTTACCTTGCTGCCCACACAGGCTGCTGTGTCCCAGGTTGAGGGCGATTCCTGAGGCTGTTCCTCACTCCAGCTGCTCTGATTGCCGTGAGCATTATGGGCCTCCTGACCAGAAAAACCGCTCGGAAAGGTTCCATTTCCTATGAGATAATTAGAAAGAACAAATGCTGAAACTTTAATCCAAAACTTTAATGAGGCAGAGTCAATGATTGTTCCAGTAAGTCGTTGTTATGCTATATTATATATAATTACAGTAGAGAGTGTGATCGTAATAAAAAACTGGATTAAGGTTAAAACTTTTTTTTTAAACTGCTCGTCTTCTTTTTTTTTTACCTATGTAGTTGCTTTCCTCACAGTAGGTGTAGGGATTGTTGCAATGATTGTTGGCATTACTCCAAGTAAACCTGCAGGAAATAAGGAAACAGGTTTGAACAGGAACAGATAAAAGTGCAACACTGAAACACAAAGACAAATTACTGCGGAAGGTAATTATTCAAACTGTAAACCTGTATCAGTTACCATGCCAGATCTATAGTATGTTACTAATAAAACTATTTTTAGCAGTTAAGTACACCGTTAAAACAGAAGGGGGAAGTAGTGTTAAAGTAACAGAGTTTTTAATTGATTACACACATTTACCACAGTAGCAGTCATTTTGATTTAGGAGACTAACATTATAAAGTTTTTGTAATTTCTTGTATCTATCTACCTATCTAGTGATTGGACACTAACTCATTCACCCCACACGATTACATTAGATTCAACTTTGTTACTGCACAAAAGTCAAGTGCAGATACAGTCCAGTATTTAACCATAAAAGCAAAAACCAGTAGAGTACAGGGCAGACATAAATACAAAAGTATATATGCAGTATGAGCGTGTGCAGCAGTTGCAGCAGGCAAAACACAGTGTACAAGTAATGGCAACAGTAGGACATTGTATATAAATAAACTGCTGAAGGTATGATACTATTGTGATTTTTATAATATATATACAATAGACTGGATACATGGTTGTTATTGTTAACTAAAACTAAAAGTATTTTAATTAACTGAAATAAAAACAAAAAACAGGCTTAAGAAAAAGATGAAATTTTACTTTCCGATTCTTACAAAATGAACTAAAATAAAACAAAAACGATTTTGTTTCTTTGCAATAAGCAGGAATTCAACACTTTGTCTGTCAGCTGTTTGGTGCTGAACTTGTTATTCAGAGCCAACCCTTTCACATTACAGCTTGTTATTTGATTCACTGTTAATAAAACATACGTATCAGTTTAAAACCCCGGATTCAAACACCTACCCATTGTATGACGCGGCGGTTGCTGGCTGAGGTATGTAGGGCAGAGCTTCGGTGGTGTTGTATCTGAACTCATTGGTGAGGGGGATGGATGGAGCCGACCACGTCTCTTCAGGCAAATACTGACCTGTCAGGTCTGAGGAAGCAACTTTCCATTACAAATCAAAAGTGATGCACAAAACATCTTTGCTGATCGCTCATGGACAGATGTTTATTCAAGAAGTTGCTTTTCCTTAACAAACATAAAGTATGTATTTATGAAAGTCTTTACCCATGTTTCGGTCTACTCCTGCAGCAACAGCAGCAAAACTCGGAGCAAAGCTGGGTGCTGTGGGATCTGGACTTTGGCACGTGTCTTTACGGTACAAGCTGTTCATGCTAAATAGAAAATGCAAAAATTAGAAGTCAAAACGGCAATGGATAAAAACACAGTTATAAAATTTTCCTACATTTTCATGAAACAATTCTAGTTATAATCTGACATTTTTATTCAGCGGCCTGGTCACAACGCAAAGTGGATAAACAGAGCCATGAGCTTTTACCCTCTGATTCACAAGCTTTAATAAAATCTGATCTAGTAACATTTTTTTGAGGAAACACTGACAGAAAAAACAAATAACATGACTGTATGTTTTCAATTAATATACTTAAGGGTTTTTTAGCTCCTTACTTGTGTTTTTACTTGAGGAATTTATTTAATCAAAGTGATCAGCACAATCGAAATATGGAACACATTTCATACATTTCATCATCGACTTTTTTAAAAACAAATTTGTCCATATTATTGCACCTATAAATTAGTGTTAATCTTTTGCTGCCAATCACTCCCAAATGCTAAGGTTCGGGCACGTTTCTGCGGAGGCTCAATCATTAAAAGCAGTTCTTGTCCAGCTGAGCGTGTGTGTATTTGCTGAGGTACCTGAGAGCCTTATAGTTTGTATTCATGGTCTGGTAGCAGTCTCTCTCTACTGGATAGACGCCGTACTGCATGGTTTCCCCTGTGAAAAAACAACAAATCTGTTAAAATTATGTAACTGACCCTTCTCATCTGTTACAGCTACAGTCTGTTTTCCATATTGATGATGCACTTTGTTGTAGGAAAATTACTGAACTTAATAGTACATTAATAGTTCTGGTTTTCCTCCATGAGGTAGTGCAAAACGGTTCCTCACTTTTTCTAGATGAGGTAGTGCAGGCATGTGTTCGGGCATTGGGGTCTTTGTCTCCCTCCATGCTGCTGGCACTGCTCCAGCTGCCCCAGCTCCCTCTGCTGGCCCTCACACTGCCCGACGAGCTGCCAGAGTCCGAGCCCGACTCACACACTCCACCACCACGCCGATCTGTAGCACACTTCCTTCGAGTACGAGAAGGACACACACCTGAAAGACATCAACAAGGCCAGTAAGATTAAAATCAAGTGTTCATTTATTATTAAGTAAAGCTGCAGAGAAGTGTGACGGGTAGGGACGGGAATCGAAAACCAGTCCCAATTTGTCCAATCCATCGAAATCATAGAGAGAGTTGATCCTATCATTTCACTGGTGCCTGTCTGTTTTTATAACAGTTGTACATTGCAAAATAATGTGTCTGAAACTCAAGAAGGAATCATGGTGGAGAGACAGACATGGTTCAGAGTGTGCCTTCATTTCACTACGAAATATCACAAAAGTGCTGTTTGTAATGTCTGAGAAATGATGAATTCAAGTGAAGGTAGAAACAGCAGAAAATAAGCAGAATTTCTTATGGCAATGGTATCAACAAAATCTTTTAATTCCCATTCCTAGTGACAGCAAGGTCAGCGGGATGCCCACCGTTCTGTTTGAGGGGGCTCTCAACACCCAGTCCAGGCTTTGGTGCTTCTGACTTGGAGCTGTTGCAGCAGCGGTTCCTGTTGCGGGGCCCACTGACGTTACGGTCCCCCGTTTTCCAATCAGGTTCTTTCTCCCTCTCTGGTATCACTACCACATTGTGCTCAGGAGCACTGGGGAAGTAATCAGACAGAAACAACACATGATGCCTTCCTGTTTGGTGCTCTATAACACTGTTTGTCATATTTAGTTTCAATGCTGTTTGATGCTCTTTGTTCACATTTTAAACATTACACAACAAAGACCAGTATCAAGTGATACTTTATTATGGAATATCAGAATAAATGTAAAGTGATTCATGGATTAAAGTATAGATACAGTGAGGTTTACCTGGAGACATTTTCTGTCTTCCTGCGACTCCTCTTTCCCTTATTATTTCCTGATGCAGGGCCAGTCTCTGCATTCTGTGCTTTCTTTTTCTGGCCTTTGCCATCTTCTCTCAGCTAGGCAGAAGGAAACAAAGTAAATATGGTTGTTATTTTTAAATAAGAAGAATTACAAGGTTTGGATATTTTACAAAATACAGGCATAGTGAATTTCAGCACCTTCCTTACCTCCATTTCTGATCTGTCCCTTTTCTCAGAGTCGATCTTCTCTGTATAGCGCTCAGTGCAGCTCTTCTCTACAGGACTGCACACTAACAGGCCGGGTCTAGGTCCCGGACCCACTGTGACGTTATCCGGGAAACCAGCAGGCATTTCCATGGGAAACATAACAGCTGCTGGTACTTTATCTTCTACAGTGCTTAGGGCATCTTCTTTAAAGTCTGCTGATGTCTTTTTATCCAGTTCGCTGATGAAAGCTGGTTCATTGTTGTTGCAGACATCGGGGTCTGGGGTCAGGGCAGGGTCCGGTGTCAGGTCTTCATGCTCCTCATCCATAATGACAGCACCAGGAGCTGCTGTGGACGAACTCGGCTTGTACTTGGTGTAATAGAGTGAAACCTTGTGTTTCTTTTGCGGTTGGGACGGGGTGGTTAAGGAGCCTCTCTTTGATGATGATTGCGGACGTGAAGCGGGGCTGTTGGCCAAAGCTGGAGAGCCACGGCCCTTACCTTTGTCTGAGGTGTGACAGGTGTCCACATAGCTCTTACAACTGCCCTTTGTTTTACTGCACAAAAAAGACACAGAATTGACAAGTATTTTAATCCATTTGCAGTATTTCACAGTCTCTAAACTGTGCATCCAAACTATTGAAAAACACTGGACATACTTTACTCCGTTGGGTGTGATATTATTGACAGGGTCGTTATCCCGGGACAGGACAGAGTTGTGGTTGCTCCTGATGCTGGGTGTGGAGAACTCACTCAGGATATACTGGGCCTGATGGAAGGCCATCAGACACACACCAAACAGGGAGAAGCTGAAAGGCAAACACATACAAAAGACAATGTGTAACACTTCCAACACACACCCCAAAACTAAAAAAAAAAAAAGTCTTACAACCATAAATAATTCAACTAGTATGAGAATAATCTTTGTTCTCTGAAACTATCCTACTGAAATCAGTAGAGGACCAATATTCTGCTCCTGGTCCATCCATAAAACATTGTACTTTTGAGTGATATTGTGGCTGTGTTTTTTTTTTTATTGTGTTAATTAGTTACATGTTAAGAACAGAGAGCAGTTTGAGAAAAAGAAGTAGTTGTGACTAAAGACCTGTAGCATCTCAATAATATTTCTATTTGTGGAAAAACTGTGCAAAACATTCAACACAGATAATTACTAAGTCTCTCTAGGAGGGGATCTGTATTTATTATTAACAATAACTTTAAAGATACAAACCATGTGAAAATGAGAGTGACCACCCAGAAGGTTTCCTCCCAGCTGGGGCCGGGAACCACCTGAGCGCAGAGAGGCAACATGTGGTGGGGCAGCGTCACATTGAGGGTGAAAGGAAAAGAGGTGCCGCGTGATGTTACAAGGGTGAGGTCCCGGATCACCCAGGATGAGGTGAAGTCAGGGGTGAAGCTGAGGAAACAGACAGGTAGAGACAATGAGAGACAAAAAAATGGGAAGAGCAAGAGATAGAACAAGAGAACAAAAAAGGAATAGGATGGTTGCAATTAGGATTTATTGCATAAACACATAAAAGAGGAAGAGAGAAAGCAGAAAATGACTTAACGGATGTGGGCACTGCCTATGAGTCCGACATACAGCAACTAAAAAAAAAACTACATAACACAAAGAACATAGATACAAAGAAATCCACTGTAAACCAATAAAGCAAGCTATAATTCCACTTACGCGATGGTGATCTCAGAGGAGGTGTTGTGGTCAAGGCTGAAGGGGCGACACTGCAACACCTCAAAGCCAAACCCCTGACACTTATATCCATTTATGTTCATTGACATGACTGTCAGAGGAAGCTCTCCTGCATTCTCCACCTTGAAACTCTTTCTGATAGCAAAAAGAGGCTTGTTGGTGCGCAGGCCTGTGAGTGACAAGCAGTAACGTTTTAGCCGTTTGTTTAACATCCTTATTTTTCTGTTTAAAAGTGAATATGTACTGTTTAATGTTATTACTTGACAGCCATGTAGTGATATTACGTTTAAACATTAATCTCACCATCGCGGCACTCCATTAGAGTTGACTGAGGAACATTGAAGCGCAGCGAAGCTCCTGGGCCGGGTAGTTTGCCTCCGACTTTGAGCAGCTCTTTCGCCCCGTGGCCCTGCACCGTCATCATGTCAAACACTGTCAGGTTGTTCCTGAAACACAGTTAAAAAGACAATCAAAGACCATGTTTCTTAAAGCTGACACTGCACTTATCATGCTTCATAAAAACACGCTTCAATACAAAATGAACAGTGTTCCTGTTATCTATATTATCATATCATTTACTATCTATTTTTTTCCAGTTTGCGAGACATTTCTTGCCCAGTAGGTTTTTTCCTGTGTTTTTGAAAGAAACCTGAGAACATATTTTGGACTTAGTACCTGATGATGAGAATGGTGGTGGTGGGTTTGTGTTCAGAGGGAGTAAAGACCACAGCAACTTCTCTGGCCTCCCAGGGCTGCAGCAGCAGACGGAGGACACCCTCCCCTGTTAGGTCCTCCACACTCTCACCCCCCTGCACACAAACACACAGAAAGAGGGGAATTACAGTTTGGAGGGAAAACAAGAATGGCAGTGAAGGCCATGCATTTATGTAACCAAGAAAGTTGGACAAGTATTACATTTCGGGAGCCAAAAATCAACGAGTAAACACTAAAAGATTAAACAGTGCCACAACTTTATTTGCCAGGAGCGTTTTCAGGATTTACCTTGGGGAGAGAAGCCAACAGAGAAAACTCTGTAGTGCTGATGTTGACAGAGAGGGGACTGATATTAAACCTGAAAATCAAAACAGAGAAAATAGTTTGAAAAATCAACTCCAGGGATATGTTGGAGCAACACAATACAACAATCCAACTAGCCAAGGCAGAAAACAACTGTAGAGGGATAATTCTACTCAGTTTCAAACATATAATACTGACAGCGTACCATTTGGTTAGAAGGTCCAGAGCCTCCAGGGGGGCAGGGTACAGCGAGAGGATTCTGATCTCTACAGACACGACTGAAGAAGAAGGATTCTTCAGCGTGAACGTCTTAACCTAAAACAAATAAAAAAGGTGTCATTTGCTGCAGACAACAGTCCAGCCTAAAAAACATGTACATATCTATAATTTTTAGGGAGGAGTCATTAAGGAGTGTTCAAAACCCAAAACCAGCGTTTACAACTAGAAAACGGTGTATTTGGGTATTTAGTAATGTTTTTGATGGATTAGGGTCAATATCTCGACAACAGCCCTCTAGTGGACATTTTAGATTGTTTTGGTGTGAGTTGCCGAGTGTTGGAGATATGTCTGCCTTCTCTACAATGTAATGGACATAGATGTCACTCAGCTTGTGGTGCCAAAAACTACATTTTCAAATCTCAACAGTAACGTTTCTTTCCAGAAATCCAGACCCTGTTACTCAAGATAATCTACAGACCTTGTTTTGAGCAGTTTTATTTAGGATCCATTTTCTTTCAACAAACTAAACCTGCCAATCGTATAACTATGCAGAAGGAAGTCTACATCTACTGCTTGGTTTCGTTGCACCACTGAGATAACCAGTATTACAGCTCATCTGCAGAGGAAGGCATTCTCGCTCTGTCACAAGCAAGTGCCCCTCGGCCATGAGTAGATGCATGCTTCCCTCTGTGCTGTAATTCAGTTAGCTAGTGTAGTTCGGTAGAAAGCAAATAGCTACTAAATGAAACTGCTCCCAGCAAAGTCTGTGGAATGTCTTGAATAACCTGGTCATGATTTTGTGAAAGAGACATTGCTGTTGAGATGTATTTTTTGGCACTTTGGGCACCACGTGCTGAATGCCATCCAGTTACATAATATTACAGAGAAGGCAGACATCTATATGTCCAATATCTCCAACACTCAGCAACTCACAACAGAACAGTCATAACTGATAAAAAACACTTAAAGTAAGAGAAAAAAATCATTTGCGGGGTGAACTGTCCCTTTAGGTGTTGCCCACCTTGCTCTCATTGACAGGTGTAGCACCAAAGTCCAGAGGAAAAGAAGTCTCTACGGGGAGTCTGGGCCACCTGAAGAGACAAAAGGATTTACTTGATTATTAAAATTAATAACAGAGCGTAGTGGTGGATTACAAAACTCACAATGACTTAAAATAGAAACCTCTGTGTTGCTTTTAAGACTGACCTGCAAGACAGTTTGTCTTTGTGGCTCTGCCATCGAGAGCAGAGCTCAGCAGCCAGTTTGCTGTCTGCAGCCCA
Source organism: Plectropomus leopardus (assembly GCF_026936395.1). NCBI lineage: Eukaryota > Metazoa > Chordata > Actinopteri > Perciformes > Serranidae > Plectropomus > Plectropomus leopardus. The sequence goes on from NC_142178.1 coordinate 20,509,446, forward strand.
AGACAAGGTGAAAAAGTCGGGGAGGAGGGAACGCTGCCACTCTGAACGACCTGACGGGATATAAGAGACAATTAAAAGTTAATAAAAGAAAAAAAAACTATAACTATAACTTTTTTTTCTCACACAAGAGATTACGAGTCATGTATGCATCATGACTCACCAGTTTCAGACAATCTGAGAGGGCAAGGCCGTCCGCACTCTTGTTCTGCCTCAAACAACACTTCCCCCTGCTGACAGACACATTATCTATCACTATATCTGATTCTGTATACTGATCCACAACCCAACACACTAGTCCCTACTGATGGTATTTACCTTGAAAGGAGAGGAGCTAAAGTAAAGGGGAATGTGCAGAGTCATTCCCAGGCTAGTGTCCAGACTCAGGATGAACACCTGGTTGACGGGGAGAGCCCTGCTGAGCAGCTGGAGCGACATGATATGCCAGCAGCCCTGGGGAACTGTCAGTGGAGCGCTGAAGTTCACCACCTGACAGACAGAGGGCAGCAGAGACATTTAAGTCAAATCCTGCTCTGAAATCAAAGATCCTTATTATGACATGGCAAAGTTTAGTGTGTCAGAATTTTCTTGGCACACAGTAAGAGAATGTTTGATCATTTCATCATCATGTAATCAGATCTGCCTCCTATCATTACTCGAGGCAGTGGTGCATACCTTCATAATTCCCTGCAGCTTCTGTGAGAGGCTGGCATTCACCACAGTGAGGGGCAGGAGGAGGGAGTTTGTCAGCCACAGATCCACCTGGTCTGCTTCTCTTTGTTTCACCTGGAACAGGTTGAACAAATCCCCCATGGTCCTCCTGCAGAAAGCAACAACAACATGACGTAATACTCAGTTTTTCATTATCACACAGTAATGATACCTTCTGAGCATTATATCATTCAAACAACTTCTGAAATGAACTTATCACAATAAAGACAATAAACATGCACATTTCTAGGTGCTTGTCAACTGCAGTGTTTCCATAAAAACAACCATTTAAGCTTTGCTTTAATTTTAATGGTTAGGACTACTTGAGTGTAAAATGGCAAAAGGCTTCAACATTTACCTGTGTGTGATATGTAGTCCAGGGAAGCTGAAGGTTGTCTGGTTTCCCAGAATTTTTAAACTGATATGATTCGTGCATTTCCCTCCGTGGCCTGGCATTGAACCTGAAATAAGAAGCAAAAATGTTTTTGATAAAAATATGTATATATTCCAGGATCTTTGGGTCAAACGCAGTTACCTTCAGAAGATATGATGTGTATTGAGAAAAAACAATTTTGAATTGAAATAAGTGTTCACCTCTGCAGGCAAGAGTAGCCACTTTAGTGAAGTTTTTTGCCTCTGGTCTCAGAAGAACCTGATTAAATTCCAGACTGGCCTCCACTTTTGATAGCACCTGCATGTCCTGGGGAGATAAATAATCTTATCAAAGCCTGTAAATTGCCAATTATAAGACTCAATATAGCTAAACAAATAAAAACACTCACCTTTACATACAGCTTCTTGCCTCCGGAATTTAACATATAAACTCCTATTTTTGGTTCGCCTATTAAAAAAAAAAAAGGTCAGACAAGTAAAATAAGTATATTGTCAGCTATAGAAAGGCCCCCCTTACATCCTTTATGTCATTAAGAGAACTTGCTGAAACCTACTTGTCAAGACAGGGACAGATTTCTTGAGTAAAGCTATGTGAAAATAAAAAATGACCTAAACACTTAAACATCCTGTTTCACAAAAAAGTTATACCGAGACTATACACAAAGCCACCACCTGCTGCTGACAGAAATAGTCCAATTATGTCTACAACAGCTGTAACAAGTTCTTAGAAACACTAATTTTGTTTGCTGATGTGGTTCAATAACCGGGACCAAGCCTGTGTGAGCAATCATGACAAAACTACCTATAGTAATTATACACTAATGCTGCTGATTTCATTTTATCTTTAGACTCCTTTGTTACTCTGGACAGAAAGCACAGGAGAGCAGAACTGATTTCTTCTTATATTTCTCTTATCGGATAAAAGAACCATTAGCATTATCTTATCTTTTCCCCAGACTCAAAGTCAACAAGACTCAGGAGAAACGGAAAAGCAGTCACATGCAATTCCAGCGAGCCTCATTTAGTCTACGTCTAGTGTCAAAATGTAAACACTATTTTAAAACCCTTCTGAACTTTTTCTTCAATAGTGGTCCACCACAGAACAGGTTTAGACATTTACTAAGGACATTTGAGTGGAGGTTAAAGAAGCAGCAATACTCTAGTGTCAGTCAGTATGAAGCTGTGTGGTATTTTTAAGTAACGCTGTGCAACACTGTCACATTCCAGCAGCTAATGTGCCTCCAGACACTGGGTCAGACAGGTCAAACAGACCCACCTACTGCAGCCTGTCCAGCAGTGGGGGCCATCAGCAGCACCAAAATGTGCTCAATGACGTAAGGCTTGAGCTTGTCCAGGTCAGTGGGCCGGTCACCACGCGCCGACAGATTAATCTGCAGACTGAGGCGCTCCTCACTCTGGAGGCAGGACCCCTGGGACAGGACAGGAAAGGCATACCAGTCACGCACCACACAGACGGAAAAGGCATGATAACAATGATTTGAGAAATTTAGTTGAACATAAACTAACAAAGATAAAGACAAATATACAAAAAGGGTGGATGTTAAGGAGACAAAGAATGTACGAATTAAACAAACAGAAGGGTTACTAAAAGAAAACAAATAATGATTATGTTTTTGCTACGACTGACAGAGTAACCAGGTGCATGCTGTACATTGACAGAGAGAAACAAGCAGGCAGTAACAAATTACTACCCCCCACCCTTCACCCCACCCTGTGACTAACACCCTCTTAAAGCTGACAGGTCGGTACTGGGAGAGTGCAAATCTCACTGCAAACCAGTGGGTGAATCAGCACTTGACGACCTGTAGACAGATGCCCTGTCTTGGTGCCACCAGGGGTCACAAGGGTGCAATAGCAAACCTAATCCCTTGAAACCAAGAGGCTACTGCTAACTTCCTGTAAGGTCATTTAATCTGTGAGTGGTATCGACACAGACTAAAGGCCAGTTCTTGATCATGTTAACGAAGTCTTGAAAAAGAACTGAGGAGCAGGTGTTGATCTTGGATACAAGCCGAAGGTCACAGCTGGGAAACTCATGCAAAAGAACGGCAGGATAATTTCAGTTTGCATAATTATGACAATATAGTTAGGTTGTCTGCAGACGTCTCTTGCATCATGTGTATTGCACCACATGAGCATTGGGAGCCCTGCCTCAATTACAGAGTCTCTTGAGAAAGCAATTAAAAGTCTGGCAAGAGCTCTTGCCCTCCTCAGGGGTTCTGGAGGAAACAGAAGGCGCTTCGATGACAAGCCCGGCTGTCTGTTTAAGAGTCAGACTGGCTGTCCTTCTGCTCAAAGGAGCAGGAGTGACGAGAGCAGTGAGAAACACCCACCACTCACTGCGACGTAGGAACGAGCTAAAAAAAGGTGCAAGGATCATACAACAAAAAAATACTTAGCTAAATGTTCTCCTTTGTACTTTAGTGTGGTTTCCTTCAAAGTCCTCCCAGTGACCTAATGCTCCAACTACTACTACTAAATTCAAAAATGTTGTTTATGTTTCTTAAATGTTTAATTAAGAGAAATTAATAAAAACTCATATTGTTACAATACAGTAGAGTGTCTGGACAAAATAGGTCCTCTCTGTCTCCATGACATCACAACTAGCACGTAAGCCAATCCAAGTCCATTATGCAGCTTACACATGTCTGATGTAGAAACTTTAAACCTACAGTGCACATACACTTGGAACTTACTTAACAGTAAAGTAGGTGAAACTTTTGAAATGACAGATATCTTTTTTTTTAAAGGCGTAGATGTAATTTGAAGAATATTCAGTTAATCAGACCTTTATTTGTGAAAAAACACAAACCCATATCAGACACATATTATAAATCTAAAGAGAATATTTTAATATATCTTAGAACATATGCAGAGGGGATCTTTCATAGGTACCTGAGGATTGTTGAACAAACTCTTCGGTAAGTTGCACTCCAGGAGTAGACCCAGTATAGTGATGTTGGAGGCATCTTCCTGCAGGGGAAACAGCACAACAGACCATGTAATCAGGGGTTGAATACATTCATGTAAGCAATAAATATAAAAGTAAAACATCAGCAACTTGAGTGTTCATCTATTATATTTTATAACAAAAAGGCCTTCAATGATCAGTTGCTACTTCCAGGCCACAGATGAATGAACTCTAGTGGTACTAGCCATGTACTACAAATTATAAAAATTCAATACTTCAGCAGAGCAGCTTATTGAGCAAATTAAAAAGGAGCACTTACAGATCTGCAAACACAGACCACAAAACCACTGAACACTGTGGTTGTCAACTCCTGTAATCTTTAAATGTGGTTTAAACATTGACCAGGAAATCACTAAATTCCATGCTGATCATGGTGGACATTGTGAAGAGGGAATATTGGATACAGATTAAGTGCATCTGCCTTTAAACCGATGTGTTACAAGCTCTCAGTTATAACACTAAACTATCTATTACATCGACAAACATTCCTTCAATTTCCATCTAGTAGTAATAAAATTAAATGAAGAGGACTACAGCTATGAAACTGCTAATATACTTTTCTGTGCTAAGTTTTATATTTTAAAAAAGCAAAACTATGCAAGACTGCACCAGAAAAGGCACATTAGTTACAGTGTGACTTGTCAAATTTTAAACAACCAAAGAATAACTTCACATCAGGGGTGGAATGTGACTAAGTAAATTTACTCAAGTACTGTATTGAAGTAAAAAAATGTCTTTACTTTTCATCCCACTTTATACATTTACTTTACTGCATTTAAAGTGAAATACTGTTATTTTTCATTCACTACATTTATCTGACAGCTTTGGTCACTTGTTACTTTACAAATTTATAATAATAATTTATTATAAGAAGAAACATGAGAGGAGTTGATAAAATACAAGCACAATTTTTTTATATATATATATAAATTTTATTTAGTAATTAGTTAATTATCTACTGGATGAGTGACTGAGTAACTGGCAACTATTTTGATAAACATTTTAGCATTTTTTTTTGTTTTATTTTTTAATAATTTGGTGTTTTGGGGGTGTTTTATTTTATTTATTTATTTTTATTTTAGTTTTTCTGCACATTTCCCAGATTATCCTTAATAACTTTTACTTGAGCAACATTTTCAATGCAGGACTTCTGCATGTAACGAAGCAATGGTCACAGTGTTATATTAGTACTTTTACTTAAGTAAAAGAGCTGAATACTTCCTCCACAACTGATTAACATTAAATTCACTCAGTAAAGTGCATGTACAGTTACTTTGTCACAGTTTTGACTCTGGTCCCATTTATAGTGTTTATTGCAACATAAGTTTTTCTCCTCTTACCAAAAAAAAAATCCAATAAAACTTGGTCTCTAAAAGATCTGCAGCTGTGGCATGTGTCAGGGTTCATTTATGAAGGCGGTGTGTTCAAGCTAAACCGGGATGTGAAGTTGCCTCTTAAGCATTTTGGTCAAAAATTCAAACACCACAAGCCCTTCGCAAGTTCTAGCAAATCTAATATGATAGTTATGCCTGAATTGGCCTCAGCTTTCTATTTTGCCTATGTTGGTTTGAATTGAATGGAGGGACTTCCTCTTTTTTCAGCTTCTAGTGACACATACGATCATACAGCACATCTATCTATTATGACTTCTTAAAATATACTACAAATAAACAAAGCCTAGCGACCTTGTCCTCAGCTTCATGGAACAAAATAACATCTTAAACATCATATGTGTGATATGAAACAGAAATTCAAAGAAAACTGACACAATATGAATTGTGAAGTGTGCCAACTTAATGATGCATACTATATAGGTGGAGAATGTTTTTGTTAACTACTTGTTGAAAACGTTTGGAGCTTGGAAGGACAAAAGTCTGTACTCAGCATTAGCAGCAGTCTGAGTGATTATGGGAGCTAACGTCTGTCTGCACTTGGCCAAGCTGACATTTTGCAACTGCCACCCCATTTCCTGTTGTGGAGGCGAGGACTCCTCTCAGATAACTTCTCACACACTTTCAATGCCTCTAAAAATGTGCACTAATTTGTTATTGGCTGTCTGGGTTTTTGCATGGCTTTGAAATATGTACAAATAAATGACTGTACAAAGTATGAGTCATTTTAAATGGATAGTTTGTGGTTATACTCTGCATGTAAACATTTACATTTTTAAGCATGGAAGAAAGTTTTTGCTGTGCGACATCCTTTGTGCAGACTGCACACACGCTCAGTAGTTTCACCACAGCAAGAGACTGTCAGTGTTGTATCACAAAGCCTTTGTATGATAGTATGCAGTCGCCTGTTTATCAGGGCTGGCAGGAAAAGGGGAAATCAGCTGTTTCCAATGATGAGCTGTTAGTCACTGTTGCATGGCCTGCACAAACCAGCACAGAGACATTTAGATACATACCTGAGTTTGGGTCAGCTTAATGCTCTGGATGTGAGGGAATACTAGCAGACTATCCTTTCTTTGGACAGACTTTAAAGAACCCCGGTGAACTCCCACACCAAATACCTGAAAAAAAAACAACAGTTATATATAAAAGTTCTCTCAACACTAAGTGCATTTTATTAAGAGGAGGCAGTGAAGAGGCACAACAAAAGAGTGCCATTTTTAAGCTTAATCTGAATTTCTGAAGCAGTTTCTAACATGGTAGCTGATGTTTTGTGATTATAAATAAAAGAAATTAATATCAAGTTGCTAATAATGTAGCATTTTTTTCAAAGACAAACATTTGTATAAAACATTTTTTCATTGCTTCATGATGAAAAACAAACAAACAGACAAATGGTGTAGTCTGCAGGTCAGAAAGGATTTACATGGAGCTAGAAAAGTATCCAAAAAAGTTTGGCATACAGTAACATCAGCCTTTCACAGCATGATGACCAACCATGTTAACTGTATTAGCACAGAAACCAATTGCTGTTAAGTAATCCGTTCATCTTTTTACAGATCAAGCATCATACTGAGATCCAAACATTATTTATGCTTAATAATAATGTAAATCTATGGCACTATTGTTTCAATTGTACAGAAAAGAGAATAGAAAGGAAGATAATTACTGTATAATTAGTCAACAGATATGTGTTTCAGGAAAAAAAAGCACATCAAAGATTTGTTTTGTTGGTCTCATTGGTAACATAAAACAAAACAAGCAAATGACTGAAACATTTACATGTCTTTGAGGCACGTGGAGGGAGTGGCACTGTTGGAAGTAGTGCATGGGAGTCCAAGTGTCTGCGTGTCTGGGCGTGTTTGTTTGCCATTATAAGCTCCATGTGAGAAACACTGTGGTGCAGGTTTAATGTGAGATGGGGAAAATTCACAAATGCGACATAATAGGCATTTGTAATGCATTTGGAGTAAATCTTCACAGGTCATTCTTGTTTGCTTTAGTTCCAGTTTGGTTGACTAACAGCTGAATTTGATACCAGACCAAACATTGTAACTGCTCCTTAGTGACATACAACATGCATGTTAAAAACTAAAGCTGAAATCTGAAAGACATGGCTGTCTGGGGTCAGGTAAACCCTGAAGTGGTGGCACAACCAGTTAGGGTGGAATAACAAGGCAGACCCAGTGACCAGAGTACATGTAAACCCAGAAGATACAGTAGTTTGAAGCATGTGAATGCGCATTTCAAGGCTGCATTATTCTGAGTGAACATAGACAGGCCTACTGAGGTGAAGTATGCCATCATAAAAGCTGTAAGAAACAAAAGTGCCATTTTAGCTGGAGGCAATGGTGAAGCACTGAATAAATTGATTTTCACTATAATAACACCACTTTTTCTGCATAATGTCTACTTGTTTGACAGTGATCTACTGTGAGAATCCTGCTTCTCAGATTATGATCATGCAATGTGAGGTCTGAAGTGAATTTAAAACAAAAGCCTAATAAACCATGAAGTGTGTGACTTCCTTTGTTTATGAGTATGAGCAGGAGGGATGAAAATTAAAAAAAAGTGGTGGGTACCAGCTAAGTTCTGAGCAGCAGTGTGGTCTGGTGCTGGTTTGGATCACAGATCATTAAAGAAACACAGTTTTTGATGTGATTTAAGTTTTCTTTGTAAACTGTCATAGAAAAGACACACACTGTGGTAACAAATTCAACATGTGAGCAAATATCACTCTACTATCTCGAGATAAAAGCTGAGGGAGAAGGACGACCACTTGTGGGATTTCACCATTATGCCAAAGAAACACAATCTAAGAGTTAACAGCAAGAGGTGTATGAATGGTACTGACCTGGTATGACAGGAGCCCGTGGGCCGATGTGTTTATAAATAATGTGTTTTCTACATTGCCCTCCTCAGACGGGAGGAAAATTAGTTTAAAAGATGCCTTCCCTCTGGGTGGGATCACCTAGGACAGAGAGATGAAACATGAGATGTTATTTAAGACATTCCTACAAAGAACAAGACTCACAACTGACATTAGAAGTTTTGCAGCTAAAAGTGTACACATTTCTTAAACACAGGCACGCACACACATGTAAACTTACCCTTCTGTGAAAGAAAGGTATGTAAAAATGCCTGCTGGATGTAAACATTGACAGCAGTGTCACAGGAACTTCCTGGCTGGGGTTGTGTATATATATGGTTTCAGCTCTTGGCAGCCCCAGCGGCCTGCAAACACAGACAGAACAGTGTCATAGATAAGGGCCTCTCAACACAGCATTACCCACTGAGCACTGTAGCAAGCTTAGAAACTGATATACACCCAATTTTACGGGCAAAAAACTGTTAACACACAATTACCTTTAGCTTAAAAAAGATCATACTGCTGCACATCTAACCCATTAGAACTGGAGTGGTTAATGTTAATTTTGAGAATGTTTTATTTAATAACTTCTATAAGGACATCTAGGGTCAAACAGTTCATTTTATATGCTGTCACATTATGAAAGCAGCATTTCTCCACGTATATCATAATCATCATAATTTACAACCTAGCGAATTCATGTTAACAAACATCTTAATTCTTGAGATCACACTTAATATGTAGATATGCAGAACTAGAGAAACAGACTCATGCTTTTGTATTAATTCAAATTGACATTAGATGAAACTTTAATCTGCCACATGTCAGTGTTTACAAATTGGAGATTAGCTGAATAATTCGATCACAACAATAAATCATCATGGGAGTCATTCAAGTCAACAAGTGCTTTGCATTCTGTCAATATTCTAAAACTGTAACAGGAACATCTGCCATTTGCTTCTTGTCAACAGATGGGTAACATATAATATCCTCATTTTTAGTCTAAGAAAAGCGCTTGTGTAATAAGTAAAACCACATATACAAATAAGGGCATAATGGAGGTTAAGACAAGGCTTTAGGTTAGAGCAGCACAAAGATTAGCTCTCTGGGTTTGGCCACTTCTGCTATAATCTTTTACAGCGACATGTCACTACACAACATTTTTTTGCTTGGTGACACCCAAACTAAAGCAGCCAATTAATACCTCTCACCGCACCCTTTCCACATGCACTTCAAGATAACTAAACTCAGAATTCAATCATATTACCAATTTAATTCATATACAAATCTCTGTGTATGACCCTTTGTTCTAACACAAAGGGAACATAATATGGCAATTTCACTGAGAACCAAAATTCATAGTGTTTCCATGCATGGTTGACTGAGGTGGGGTGTGAGGAACTTTCATGTGGGCTACATTACAAGGTGAATGAGACTTAGTGATAATCTTGCATAATGCAAAGTGTATGCATGGCTTTAATGTAATTCTAGTTTTATTCCTCTGGATATACAGAGGGTAGTCACAATAACCAAAATCTGCAATCCAACACTGTAACTCTGCAACAAATACTATAATACCACTTTAAAGTTTTCATTGTTCACTGGGGTGCTGGTTCATCTTTATGTCATGTTTTGATGCCACAGTTTATGTTGCTTTATGGCATTGCATTGTATTGTAAAGTTTTCACAGGTTGTGTTTGTGTTCACATTCAAAACATAACCTTTTAAAGTGAAATAGGTATATTATGCTTTTTGTGTATGAAGCTTAAAATTACTTCCCATTTTGATGAAATAATGATGTCGTCATTTTTGACATCAAACAAATGATGACAAATTGAAACAAGCTAACATAAATTAACTGGTTTTTTAATGAACTACATAGTCTTCTGAGAATTTTGGAAGAAACTGGGATTTTCATGTAGATATCTTGATTTTCCTGAAGTTGCAAATACTATACTTTGAAATACCTGGTAGGATGTACCCCATACACACTGAGAATTGTCAAAATGCCGGCTATAAATGTTTAAGGGACACTGCTATCACAACACAGTACTGGCAGCGCAGCAGCTGGAACTATTTTTAGAATATAACAAACTACTATAAGTACTATTAGAATAACTGGTTATTCCCTCGTGTGTCTTCATAACTTATCTCACTATTACATGTTAACCAAGTGCTTGTATGTACTCATTTTGTAACATTTGCAATGTTTACACAGCGGTGACAGCAAATATTTGTTAGCACACAGTAGGATCTGATCTGAAAACTTTTACAAGTTATTTAACGACAAATTTTTGTCCTTGATAAGGGTTTTTGTTTTGTCTGAGAAGACTTACGTCCTCTGATATTTGACATATGTCTCTATATCAGCAATGATTTCAAGACGCTAAGCTATACCTGCACAATTTGGAACCTAAATCTTTGTCGCAGATATCAAAAACTATATACTGATAGTCTTCCATTCAGCCGAAGCTGTGTGCAAGACTGGGTCAACAGTCAGTGTGTCGTACTTAAATAAGCACCAAGCAGCACATGGTATTTGGTTAGGGAAAACTCCTGATATAATTAGCGTGGGGTCAATGGATGTCTGTATGAACACAAGTGCTTTTCTCTGCAGAGGAAGCCCTGGAGTACACAGGTAGCACTTTTACTACACTGTTTTCTGCAACTTTCAGCATTCATGTAAGTTGTTAAGATTTAGGAAACCAATTTCAAGTGAGTAAAAGTCCGTAAAAAATAACTTCACCTACCAATACTAGTGCAACATGTCATGACCGGTCTTGACATGCCTCAACTCACGCATCTCTCACTTCCTGTTTGTCTGAGAAAGTTTGATTTTTACTTTCGTTTTAAACAACTGAAATACATGCATAACTTCGATCTCATATTGCTGTTTTGATCTCAACTGCAAATATCCTGCAGCAATATTTCAGTCAAATATTTACCAAGTAACATTAAGATTTTTTGGTAATTTGCCTGCTTTCTACATTCCAAGTATATGACACAAAATATTGATTGTGCTGATTGTGACTGTTTGCTTTGAACAGGAGCAATGCAGACTGCTGTCCAAACACAGCATTACATCTGATGTTTTTTCTGTTTTGGGAGTATGGAGGCAAACAGTGAAGTTCTTAACCCATTTGACTGGGGTCAACCCTCTCCAGTATGTGTCTGGATGCTGGGAAAAGGAGCTTACTGCCATACTTGGACATCCTGTCTGTTCTTAAAGGCTGAAGGGTCCCTTGCTTTATGAAATCTTCCCTTTCTGTGGCATTCATCACAGTGACAGGTCACTTACAGTGATGGCACCATTTTATTTTAACTTGACTCAGTAGACTTTTCCACATTTTGTCACTGGGTGTATAATAAAGGTTTTCTTTTATCATTTTCAGAACAAAATGAATAAAATCCATACTTGTTAAAGCAAGTCATATTAAACCAGGAAGTGAGAACAGTACTTACTGCGTCCCAAACTCCAATGCTGGGGGCTGAAAATGCAAGGGCCTCCCATTCTCCCGTGTATATAACGAAGAGCTGGTGAAGAGAAGGAAAGAACAAGAAAAAAGAAAACATGAGGCAAGGCAAAAGAAAAGTACTTGAATCTCATAAGTTTACCTAAAAACATTTTAAAAAATGAGAGGGAAAACATTTGTATATTTTCCTGACACCATAAGACAAGAACACTGTGTCCCCTTTCCCACAGAGCATGTGACAGTTCAGAAAGATGAATTAAAAGTCAAAACTATTACTGCCCCAAGCTGCTTCACAGACCACTAACTTCCCTGCCAAAGGGACTACAATCATGCCAGCACAGAAATCAGATAACTACCACATGAAGAGGGGAGGCAAGTTCTGCAAGTCATGGACATGATTCAAATGAAGGCTTTGCATATGAAAATAATTACACACCACACTGAAGGGTGCAACTAGAAAACACGTTAATATTGTGTTAGATAACGCTACCCCCCCCAATATTCAGTAAAACAGACAAACTATGAACCAGTAACAGGCTGATCTGCAAGAAAACTGAACATTTCCAGAGTTAAAATTTTTGTAGGACTGATACAGCTATGCTCACAAGCACAATAATATGTCCCACTTCAGGCACTGTGCACTATAAACTACACTGTGAGCCTTCTATAGGAAGCAATGCAGCTTGAGAGAGGGGTTATTTTTAATCAGTTATAAGTTGAATGTACTTAACCTACAACAAAATGATATAAATGTCATACAAATACTTCCCATTTTGGACCAACATAGCAGGTGCATATAAATCTATGTTGCTTCACACAGCATGTAAGCAACACTAAATACAAGCAATCAACCACAAGTCAGGGTTAAAACAGCAAACTATCGTCTCCAGTCTTTCTCCAGGAGCTACTTTTAGAGCTCCACTGTGTTTTATTGGTGACTGTGTGTGTCACATCCTGTGCTAATGAGCTCTGGGAATGGGTGCCTAAAAGCAGGGGAACAGCAGCTGATTTGAGGTTTGTGCAAGTGTGTGTGTGCCTGAGTGAAGGCAAGACTAGATCTAGTTGACAGAAGACTCACACAGCTGTTGACCAACAGAAGCGAGCAAGTGGAAGGAGCACATGTGTTCAGCTTTACAGAGGTCTTTCTTCTGTATGTTTTCCTCCGTCTGTTTCTACTGGATTCATGACTTGTATGTTATGTAACTATTTCTCACCTAAAGAGCATCCCTCCTTACACTGCTCATTGTCTACTCTGTAAGCAACAATAGACCTGAAAAAACACAGCCTATCACCAAACTGACCAAAAATGAATACAACTACAGCAGAGTCCATCAAACATCAAACCAAAACCCAAGATATTCAGTTTATCACAACCTCAAAAAGCAAATCCTCACATTTTAAAAGCTTAAATTTTAGAGAATGTTTGCCATTTCTAATTGAAATGACTAAAAAAATGATCCAAAATATTACTGATTAATTTTTTGTCTTTGACCCATTATTTGTTATCAAATTCAACCTGTGATTTTCCCTCTATGACAATTCAAAATAGCTGCTGTGAAAAAGGTTTACGGACAAAATGTTTCAGATCTAATCTATTGCCAAACCAGCGTGCCAAACTGCACCAACAGGCCTCAACTGTAGGGTGTGATGCTTGAGGCTTGGTTTGAAAAACAATGTGCATAATGCCATTATGGCATTTTAATAAATGCCATAATGGCATTATGCACATATAATTATTCTGTTTGTAAAAAATCCTTTTTAGAAGCCATTTCAGAGAAAATGCATCAATATCAATACAGATTGATATACAGACTGAGCAACTTTTACCATAGTTATACGCTGCTGCTCAGAACACACAAAGACTGGGTTTACAAGTGAACAGGTAGGACGCTGAACCAAGAACCATATATACTCCATCACCAACACAGTGCTGCAGCAAGGACCATGTTAAGACAGAGAGGAGTCAACTCTTTACACACTATAACCACAATTTCAAATGATGAGGAATCCTTTCAACATTAGCTCTTGGTGTGGATGACATGACCAAAATATCTGATCACAGTAGCGTACTGTTTTTAAATCACATTTCCCAATTAGGTTCCGCTTTTTTAATTTGCCACATAAACTCCATAACGAATTTAACAAACTTAAAGTTAATTTTCTTTCCCTAATTAGACTTTGAAGACAATGTGTTTGAAACAATAAAATATGCCACTTGGCAACAGAAAATGCACAATGTGCAGGCTTAGTCTTGCAAGCTTGTCTGGTTTTAACATACTAGTGAACATGAGCAATAAAGAATTTTGCAAGAAATACAAAGCTGGACATGAGGCAACTCACTTTCCTTTTTACAGAACTTACTTTCACAACTATTTCCTTGGTTAAGCCTGCCTTCTTCCTGATGTGACATCTATCCTGACATATCAGACTTGAATTTAAGTTTTTGTTATTGTCTGTATTCTTATTGTCAAAACCAGCAGAGAATTTGTCTCATAAAAAAACTAAAATGATTGCTGAAACATTCTCCCGCTGAAAGGGGCATGTCTCATAAATAAACTCTTAAAAACATGAAGGAAGCAGCTGTTCGATTTACAACACTCTAACAGGTGAATCTGTTATGGACCAAGCAAAAAACACCACAGGCCAGAAGCATAAAACGCTGAGCAGACTCACAACTAAAAAAAGGTATGCAAAGACAAAATGTGCATACTCATTCTTTTTTCATCAGAATAATAATGCTGTGCGTACACCTGAGTCTTTTTTAGAAATCTCAATTAATGAGGAACTTGGCACAGCAGCCTCATTTACACACACACACAGACACACACACAGTTAGTAATAACTGATTTAGACATGTTGTGGTGGTAAAGAAGAAATGCAATTTTACCAACTGTGTCAGATCGGCGAGGTTCTCTGACAATGTAAGCAACTGTCATTACAGACAGCTGTAGATATTTGTAGAATCGGTACTACTAATTCAGTAAAACTGAGTAAAACCTCGATCATCATTAGGCTATTATTAAACATTAGAAATATTATCAATAGTTTTTTTCATCGAGCTTAAGTTGAAACTGACTTTACCAAGTGCATCACAACAATAAAATGAAAGAATCATTAAAAGGAAAATTATGGCTCGAATGCGGATAAAAATGAACAACTTATGAATGAACTCATGAATAAAATGAAGTTTATAAATGCTGCTGTGATTGAACCCAGACTGGAAGCATGTTTTCCACTAAAAACTTCCACTGTTTGCCTCTGCTGAGAAACTTTGATAACAAACTTTCTTCATGTCCAAAACACTTTGAATATTTTATATAGTCAGCCTAATACCCATTGCATCAAAAACAGGCAGTGCCATCTAGAACAAGGAAGAGTACAGTGCACAAGGTTATATAATAAAAGTGAATGTTAGGAAAACATGCTCTGACTGGGTAGTTTCCTGTTAGGGCAGCAATCTAATTTGTCAATCTCATTTACGATATTTTTTACAGTTCACCATCCCTTTTCCTAAAATAAACATTCCTATTCCATTATAGATCACAGCTTGATAGAAATACTGTGGCCAGCCCAGTCAAATGTTTTCACACTGTGAAGTTAGTCTGCAGGTTATCAAACTGATCTCAGTTCAGTCTGTTGACAGTGGGGACAGCCACGGTTTACAGGAAGGTCGGAGAGTATTGTACAGACTTATATCTTCTGTTTTGGTTAATGTGGTCAAAGAGTTTAACACGATAGTTTCAAGTCTTCTGCTGGGAGACAAAATTACAAGTTTGACACACTGCGTTGTCAGATCAAGCTTTGGAGAACATATCAACCAGTGGGGATGTAGATTTCAGATAAGACTTCCTGCTGGTTGTATTTCACATAGTTAACTCTCCACCTGTGTCAGATCTCTACTGAACTGGATCACTTTCTGAGCAACAGCTACAAAGCCTATATTATGAATTGACAAGGAACAGAAGAAGAAAAGGGGTCAATGCTGAGATGACAAAAATGGTAAGAGCACCAACAAAGACTAAAAACCCCCAAGCCACACTTCATCTTCCTTCCACTCTGCCCTATCAGGTGCTGGTTTTTCGCCTCTGTGCCCCAACAACAATCAACATAGTGAGTACAAAAAGACATCTGCTCGGTCATCATATAAAACAACAATTTACTTGAGGCTAAACTGAACTGGAATAATTATCCACAATGGGTAAAAGGAGCTTGCAGCACAAAAAGACACCAACTACCTCCAAGACTGCAAGCCGTTATAGTTTACAGATACTGATGTCACGATTAGAGTCTGACCGATTTATCAGTTTACCGAAATTATCGTCCAACATTAGCCTTTCATGGACATATCGGAGCACATCGGCATCTGCATATTTTTTGCCGATATGTGCTGATAAGAAACCTTTTTTTACAGACCATATAATGCAGAAAACCATGCTTGGGTGTTTCAGAAATGGTTTCATTTATACAGTTTGTCCAGCACAGCGTACTCCAACTCCATTGTTTACACAACTCTCAGCACTCTGAGGCACACGTGCCAAAGCAAGCGTCACAGCAGAGCAGACGGTGGAGCAGGGTGTTTTAACCGTAAGCCACATTGAAATACATATTATACAAGTTATACATACAAGTTAATAAACAATGGCCCAATCATTCTGCAAACGTACAGGACAAGCTAAGGTCCCAGGGTGACGGAAAGAGAGGACTACTAACGTGCCAACTTTATTGCTATTTAGCAGCTTTTTAGATCCTCTCAGCGCCGTTATATTTAAAAAGCAACAAGAGACACATTTAGTAACTTATTTAGATCATCAGGGAACAAGGAGGAAATATATTGTCATTTATTCCCATGCTTGCTGCTCTCAGTAACTGCATAACAGCTGTAAGTGGGATTCAGCCCAGTGCCCCCCCCCCTCCTGCCAGGTGTTTGTGTGTGACAGTGACAGGCGAGAGGACACGCTGCTCACAGTGTGAGTTCAGAGTTCATAGAAATGATCTATTTTCATTCCAGCTCAAAAGTTCACTATATCGGTTGCCATATTGGTAATCTGTGAATTTTTCCATTATAAAATCGGTAATAATAGATGTCTATTATCAATTAAATGGGTACTGAAATATCGGGATGTAACTTGGAAGGAGGCAGAATAATGGACACAGAAAAGACAGAAAGAGATGCAACCCTTCCTCCAAAAGAAATCTCACTTTGGCACTGAGAGTATGTACATGCACCAAAAAAATTTGACTATAATCGGATACAATTTAGATTATGCAGAATTCACAAGAAATACTTTCTCCTGGGCATTAGTTAGTTTACAGCATTTAGATAGATAGTTTAGATAGTTTATAGTTAGGGCATTAGGCACTAGTTAATTAAGGCTAAATACAGCGTAAGCTTGGCAATGATTAACACACACTCAAAGATCACACAAGCGTTTACTATATACTGAGGAAGTGAACATGCTATTAATTGCTTGTTTGAAAGGATGCACTTCCAATTTCTAACAACATCTAGCTCTTGTTCCTATTAATATTGAATGGAAAAAAAAATCCCTGATTCATTGTTCTTTTAATGTTATGATGCTGACAAGATGTTTCACTGTGGGCTACCAACCACTAAGACCTGAGCGCAGCAGCAGGTGATGCTTGCTTGCTTGCTGTCAGTGTTTGTTTGTTGTCAGATTCTCAGAGATTAGCCTTCTTTATTTTGGAAGTTTTTTATTTAGTTAAAACCGCACAGCCGTTTAAGGGCTGACATTATTTGCAGACAGATTTTACAACCTGTTGTAACCACCTCTAAGTTTCTGCCTTTCACAATGAACACACACCTACTCTTACAATGAGTTACAGCCTTTCGTTCACTTGAACTGTCATACTGCCACACGGTTTATCCCCTGCAAAAGCATAATACTTTCTTTTTGTAATACTTCTTTCTTTCTTCTTGCTGTAGATTTAATCCATAATAAGAAATGCAATTCTACACCAAAAAAGAACAAATAATATGGAAGTCGGGTTTGACTTGATCAGAGGGACATTCTTTACTCTATTGCATAACAAGTGCTTCTTTCTCTAATGCTCTCGGCAGTTCTAAATGTTTGTTAATTCATAACTTGTCAAACAGTCAAAGCAGATAAGCTATGTGTGTGGGTGAGCATATGAGAGGTCAAATGTGAGGGCAAATGAGGTTGTCTGCCTCTGCAGAGGAGTCTTGTGTGATGGCAGATCTTTCATTGACTTTTGAAATCTAAGGTCAGCAGTTTCAACATAACAGCCATTTATCTAATTAAAAGATTATTTGAGTAAAAGACTAAACCATGTCCATGATTCATTGATTTGATTAATGCAGGTGCAAACCTACTTACTTTTAATATCTAAAAGCCAGATTCAGTGTTAAAAAGCAAGGTAGAAACATGCTGCACTCTCTTTAATGGTGTGTAGTGTTCGGTTCTTTTGCAGTATCAGGTTCCTATGTGCTTCTTAAAAAAGGTGATGGAGGACATTTACCCTGTCATATGTATGAGTAACTCAGTTTTCTCTGAATTCAACAACAGCTGGCCTGACAGAAAATCTCAACCTCTCAACAAGCATGCCACTGAGCTGTAGTCCAAGGGTTCTGTCCACAGCCACAGTACAAAAATAACAAGTTATGTTTGGCGCTATTTGATCCCCTGGATCTAACTCAAATAAAGTCAATGTTAGCAGTGACCTCAGCCGTGCTCCAGGGGAGAGGTTAGGACCAGTGGAGAGTTTAGGTCAACTGGTGTTCACAAGTATTTATGAAACAATAAGAGTAACGGTGAAATTAAAACCATGTGTTCCACAATATTTACACTATAGTGAAGTAAAAAGGAGGTCTGTGTCAAGATAATATTTTTTTGTATCTCAGCAGAATGATGGAGCAAGGGTAATAAAAGAAATTACTATGGAGGAGATTGAAGTAAAAAGAGCTAAAAAAAAAAAAAAAAGACAAAGAGAACAGTGAGGACATTTTAATACTGCCCTGGACTCAGACAGAGATATCATTAACCTCTGTATCTGCAGCCTGCTTTGCTCTTTAGGCTGGGCGAGAGTGATGGCAGGCCTGCCAAGTGCCTGATAACCCTGGCACGAGAGGCCTTGCGGCTCACAGCTCTGGAGGTCTTGAGGTCAACTAGCACTATGAAGCCTCCTTTGCCTCTCACCTTCCTAGACGTAAATATAGCCATATTCCCACACTGTTCATCAACAACTGAACTAGATACACTTTACAACAAGACTGAAACTTGTCATTTTAAAAGGCCTGTGGAACAAGAGGCTTGGCATGGGGGCTGCATACTAGTGAAGTTTTTGTGCACCAATTTATGGTGGAAATGTCTTTTTTTCATGTTAAAAAAAAAAGTGTAGGCAATAGGTGACAATTAAAAATATAAAAATAGGCTATAATAGAAGGCTATAATGAGGCTCTCAGCCATTCTGATTTGCTTTCAATTATTTTTTTGTCTCCTGCAGATCAATTTTTCTCCTTTTTACGTTATTCTTGCTAAGTAAGCACACATGAGGGCATAGTTTACCTTTCCCGCCTACTTTGTGTCTTTTGTTTAGGGAATAACATCTTTAAAATATGCAGGTGGCATCTTTATAAATCACTGATAAACGGATTCATTTAATTTCTTCATAAATCCTGTAATGTTCCAGCAAGATTTCTGCTCACATTAACAACTTCCTGCACATTTAAAACATGTTCCACATATCCCCACAACTGTATACTGTAATATACCAATTTTTAAATAATAAAAATTGAAGGAAAACCTAATTTTCTCCAAATATTTACTGTGATATAAAATATTACTTTTTTGTCCAGTGTAATTTGTTAAGGTACAGACTTCTATGCCAGGAACAGCTGAGTGTGGAAAATGTAGCCCTTGAAGTTATAGGACGGGCTGGGCTCTTTACATTAATGGTATTGCTTCTCTGGAAAGATAAATGAGGAGCAGAGGCTAGCAGAAATGCTAAAATATATGCGTTACTTAAATCCTATTTATTTAACATCAATAGGAAGGAGATAAAAAAGCATAAAGGTTATTGTGTTCCTGAGCAAGCTATTACGAAATAACAGCATGAATTGTTGATATTTTTCTGCCAACGTCTATTTCCCGAACAATTTTATGCAGGAACAGAAACAGCTGGGAAAGACAGACCTACCCTCCTTTTTCTTTCAAGGAGTTCTAAAATTAGTCAGGAATTTGGTTCTGTGCCTCTCTAACACACGCCCCCAAAACTCTCTCCGTCACACACCCCTTCACTCACCAACATAAACAACATAGCCTGCATAGAGGAGAAGACTTTTAAAAGCTTTTTAGAAACCTTCACTCCTGTTAAACTGAAACCACTCCTCGTCATTTGTCTGTTTGAATACAAAAACATGTCACCCCACAGCTACAGTTTAACTCCACACATCACATAAACCATTTATCAGAGCTTCACCATCATTTGTAGTCTGCTGAACATGCTTGCATTAAATGAAAAATTCTCGTCTGGACTACAGCACACGATCACTCTCTGGTAATGCAGAGGTAGACTTGTTTTTCCATTGGGCTGTTCACAAACCAAACCCACGCCACAGCCTGGCTTTCATTCTGTCTTACAGTATAATTCTAGTCTACAATAAACACGAGAAAACACATCAGTATGATGCAATCTGTATTCTGGTTTGGGGTTTGTTGGTAATTATGTGGCTTGGCGGAAAGTTTCTCCATATTTTCAAGCGCCTCTCATGAACAGGTGGAAACCTTTAATCAACTTTATACAAGTGTAAATGTTCTTTTAAAACGGCTGAATGTGTGTGTGACTTTCTCTGACCGATGTTTTAATTCACAAAGTGAGATGGTCTGAATGACTTTTACACCTTTTCATCTGGGGTTGCTGACTGCCATGAATGTATAATGCATTGTAGCATTAGAGTTTCAGTTTTCATGCCTTTCCCACAGAAGATAAACTAAAAAAAAAAAAAAAGCTTACCCGTCTTCGAGTGGAAGACCATCTTTTCTTCGTTCTTTCTCCACCTGAAAATAAAATAAAAATACACTTTAGTCAATATGGTCAAAGAAGCAAACTGCAACCCATTTATTTCTACATTCACACTGTGGCCTAGAAAGAACCACATCAGGAGGCTCCGTGGGATGTAAGTCTACCGGTATGCCAAACTGCCTTCTGGCTACTATGATGATTTTCATTTTCAAGAGGTCTGATGCACATTGATACACAACCAACTGCTCTGATATGTTTCACTGTGCATCTGTCTTTTATTTCTCAAAATGTCAAAGGTTTTATTTTGCATAAAATATTATTTAGCTGTAAATAAACCAGGAAAATCCGAGCAAAAAACTGGAATAGCCTTGGGAAACTAAAATTGGCATTACATCGTTTCCACACTGACGCCAAGGGTTAGACAGCAGGCAGCAATTTCTGTTGGCAGAGTATACTGTAGTTCTCAGAATAAAACATCCAGTTTATTGTACACTACATGTTCTCACACAGTGCTTGCAGGATTACTGAATGAACACAGCATCTCTGAAAACTAATGACAATACAACAACAAATTATAATATATTAAACAGGCAGCAATTTCATACAGTGAACATATGACTGGTGAAGTTTTTCTTGTTCTTAGAGAGCTACTTCTTACACTGTAAAGTGTCGATGTCTCTAATAAGAAGAAATCATTTCATAAAGTATCTGTGCATCCATCCATCACCAAATTTCAATTCTCTGCTTGTAGTTGCAGAAAATCTAATTTACTGAGATGAAAAATAAATATCAACAATGCCTCCCCCATTTTTCTCTTACTTTGTAGCACTAATAATTTGTTTCCTCTAGAGTACAGAGAATTATTCCAGACAATCATACAATTATCACAAATCGTGTAAACTTGAATTATTGGTAAAATCAAGTTACGCCGAGCCATGTGAACACTATAAACTATTCCATAACCTCTTGTCAACATGTCAACATACTCCATGTACTGAGTCACCAGTAACTGTGCTGGAGGGGAAATCTGACCAGCAGTGCATTTGGTAGTTAACAGAAAACCGATTGATCATCGTCACAAAATGGGGCTTGGATCAAACCCTGATTTGTGGATGGTGTGTAATCTTCTCTTCATATTCATAGGTGATTGTTGATATTCAGCAAAATGAGAATCAGTTTGAAAATTATCTGAAGAAATCCTTTCAAACAACACTGAATTTTTCAATATCTGCTAGCCAGCAGTAATGCATGAAATCCATTAACAATGAACATGCAACAGGGTGCACACTGGACATATGGATTACCAAGTGATTGGCTGAAAATTACAACACAGTAGTTCAAATAGCACACTGTTACCTACAGCGCAGTAGCTTATGTGCACCATGCATGGCCTACAAAGATAAGCTTTGGTCTCTTTAAACGGAGAACATGCAGTTTCCATAGGAACAATCTGGGGGCTTACGGCCACACAATGTCAACATAATTATAAAGATTTGTCAACTTGTAATATATAGTTTCTATGGAGATAGCAACTGCCCCTTACATGTCTTTGGTTATATTAAGCCATTGCAGTGAATGCTGCAAATCAAAGATTAGGACTGATTAAACTACAATATTGGATTTAAAGAACTTTTAGTGGAGTTTTTTTTTCATATAATTGATACGATATCACAATAGGCACTTTATATGCAGAATAAGCCAAAAAAAGATCTACACACACATCACTCTCTAAATATTTTATCTACTGATGGTTTCTGAAATAAACACAGATAATTTATCATACATACTGCAATATAAAAAAACTATACTGACTCTATCAATAATCATACATCTGTTGTCTTAACATGGCAAATGTTTCAGGTTGCAGCTTAAAAAATTCCAACTGATGATCCTTTTGTTATTGTTATTTTATATAATATCCTAGAATGCCCCCAGCACCTTCGAAGTTTGGCACGCTAGTGAACAAGACAAAACAGAATTCCCATCTGATTAAGCACGACAATGACAGAACACATACTGTTGTTGCAGATGAGCTATAAAGCACAATGAATATTCAAAAGCAGCACCATTTGTAAATGTATTGGATTTTTTTAAATGAACACAGGGATTTTTAAAACATGTGGCTGAGATCTGTATACAAAACACAAATCTTAAATCTTAAAATCCATCCATATCCTGAACTAATCTAATTATCACTAGGGGACTGGAAACTGCCTATTTAGACTTGCAGCCAACTGATCCTTAGTCAAATCAAAACACTAGTCAACATTTACGTAATCTGGAGTAAGAGAGATGAGATAAAGATGGCAAAAATTACAAGCTAAATTATACACATGATATCTGCTAAGTCATGATCTCTACTACCCAGATTTGATATGTTTTTTTTTATTTTACTATATATATCATAGCACATGACGCGGTATTTCCTGCATCACTGCTTCAGAGTGCCTACAGCAAGTACGCTACTTAACCAGCTGACCACCAGCAGCACAGGAATATAGATGAAAGACATCCATGTCATGCTCTGTTTCACATAGCCCATGTAACTGAGACAGTCACTCCATTCACCACTGCCTATCTAAACATGACACCTAACAATGTCAACAATTCTGCCATCTGTCAATTGGTCTGAAAGGTAGAAACAAGTGGAAAAAGCATGTCTACAAACGGACACACCTCCCTTCCATTTTATTAAAACCACATTATTTACTTAACAACTGAGAAGTATCTTCAATGCTTGATTAACTTGTGTGTTATTTCTGGTCTGGGTATATTGCATATTGCAAAATAATTATGTTGTTTGCAAAACATAGCAACAAATTCCCCAATGTTGGGGTGGGGGGCAAACCTGCTTTTAATTGCATAATATATTGGTCAAATTTCACAAAAACTTACCATTCATCTTTGAAAAACAAACACACTTTACAAAATGATTTAAACTATTCTGATGTAATGTGCATTATCATTTTAACCTATTTTCAAGGGACCCAAATGATGAACCACCTGCATCTATCTACAGTGGAATGCAGAAAAAAAACAAAAAACTGACACACCCCCTCAGGTAACATGACAGTCAGCTGGTGACCTCATGACAGGTTATCAGTAAGCACAGAACTCCTGCTGTTTGTGCTTGTCTTGCACCATGATTACATAATCACTACACCCGCCTACTGGATTTTTTTTTAAGGAAATTGCAACTCAGATCCTAAAAAAATATGCAGTCTGCAGATGGAGGAAATAATCTTTAAGTAAGTAATATGCAGGAAAGAACAGCAAAGCAGAATAAAGACTGTCTCTTTCCTACCATGCTCTCATTGAGTACTTCTGACTGAACTCCACAATGGACACTATGTACAAAAGAAAATAAGGAGGAGCCACATGGCAGGTGGCCTCCCGATCTGGTTTTACTTCATAGTCGAACTGTGGTTAAGCTTGAGAACTACAAAATCCGCACAATAGTTTGAACACATTATCGTGTTTGGCCACTACTATTTCCTCACCTAAATACGCTCAACTCAACTTGCTGCAGAGTGGAGTCAAACACAATGGGGATGCACTACCCACACACGTGCTCATGCATCTGGCTGCATTTGTTGGGATGATCTGTTGTTTTGCATACTTTCAATTCCTCCTTCATACAAATTCGCCACAAGAAAAAAAACTATGATTACCTGAAGTTGGACTAATGGGTCTGCATCCTCTGCTTGCCAGACCTCGACCACGCTGGTGGACATCTGACTCAGTGCTTTGAAGGAGCAAGCAAATAAAATTATCAGTGAGGTTCTGAAATTGGGCAAAATGGAAAAAACAACCGACGGGAAATGCATCATATTTAAACAGACTAAAAAATAAGACTGCATACTGCCAGTCTTAGCTTTAATTACAGGTTATAATAAATGAATAAACTAAAAGAGCGTGGATGCTAATCACACAGACAAGTGAGGAAATGACTTCGCCTCGGCAGACTGACAAAGGCTGTTTGCTAGCTACTTCATTAGCAGGAAGGTTAGCTCGGTGGCTAACGAACTTGGAAAACATCTCTGCTGCCACTGCAGTACACACGGCTGTTTAGCCGTATAGAGTTAGCTTACAACAATATGTGGCTTAAATGCAGCGACAACAGTAACAGTTAAATACCCAGTTTTAGCCCAGATAATACATTACTTCCCTGTATAACCAAGTTATCATTTTTTCTTTTACCCAAACAGCAAAAGGAACTGGGAGCTAGCATGAACTAGCAGGCTGACAAAACATAAACGTTTGCTCTTCCATGTCGGTTTAACACAAAATATGCTCACTTGAAAATAAATTTAAAACATTTTTCGTCAATTTTGCTTTTACAAGCTGTTTGGATAATTAAGCTCGCCACCTATTTTCCAGTGTAATGGTTGCTGTCAAGTCAGTGTAGCTAAATTAACGTTTTTTTTTTTTGCAACGGTCGCGTTAGTTACACCCCCGAAACGGAAAATAAAGGTGAGTACAAACCTTGCAGCTGAGCCCCTCCGTGCTGTACGCAGGGTAAAAGTAATTGTAGTATTCCTAGTAGTATATTGATCCACGTTTTCCTGTGACAGTGGCTGCCTTGTTGGAAGTCCTGAAGCCCCGCCATGCTGCCCTCTCAGCTAGCAGCCTACCTTGTGTTTCGCTGCGTTGGTCTTTCTTTCCCTCACCCCGCAGCAGCAGCAGCGGCAGCGGCAGCAGCTCCCTCCCTCTGTCCCTCCCTCCCCGCCTGCTCAAACGCACCGCACAGGGAGGGCACACACACCACTGACACTTGCAACAGGGCTGTTTACGTGTCTGTCGCTGAAGGTAAAACATAACCAAGGTGACAAAAAGGCAATAATACACACAATATACCCCACAGTGGTAGAAAGTTACTAAGTGCATGCACTGAAGTACTGCAGTTAAGGACAAATTTGAAGTTCTTTTACTTTACTTCCATCTCATGCTACTTTATACTCAGCAGTAGCGGATTGTAACAAAGTGTATTTACTCAAGTTGTGTACTTAAGGACAATTTTGAGTTACTTGCTCATTTTACTCACTCAGTGGCGGAATGTGACTGAGTACATACTGTATATTCTAGTACTGTACTTAAGGACACACACACACACACACACATACATACATATATATATTATTTTGCACAGTGTAACTTTTAGTTTATTTTTTTTAGTATATTTTGCTGCAATTACTTATGTACTCATATGAAAAAAATCCTGCATGGCAATGTTGGACTTTTACTTGTAACACCATATAGTATTGCTCATTTTACTTAGTGGCGGAATGTAATTGAGTACATACTGTATATTCTAGTACTGTACTTACGGACACTTTGCACATATTTGTACTCTAACTTGAGTTTTTTATTATATGCTAATTTATACCTCTACCCCACTACATTTCAGAGGGAAATATTGCACTCTTTACTAGTTACTTTTTATAGAGAAAGAAAACATATGACATGCAAATACTACCAATTTACCAAGTAGTAGAATAAGTTTCTAAAAATGGCTCAAATCACAACATTAAAATGCATTTACATGCATTTATTCGTGAATAAGATCATATTCTTGGAACACTTGCAAAGGAGCCATTTTGCATGAAGAGTACTTTTACTCTATACTTCAAGTACATTTGGCACACTTCTGTACTTTTACTCCAGTAACACATTGAATTTGGGACTTTTACTTGTTTTTTTTTCCATTGTTGTATTGCTTTTTAACTTTTAACTTACCATTAGTACAAATTAGTAATTACCTGAACTAATATGAACTTTGAGCAAACCTCACATGAAGGAAAAGCTACTTATGCATCCGTTTAGTTTTATATACATCTATGTCAATTTCTGGCCTAAACTTTAGGTTAAGTGAAAGTGCAGCTAATTACTGCATTGTTTATCTCTTGTGAGGACAAGACATGTTGAACAAAAGAAGCTGCAATTGACAGAAGTCTTTAAATGAGTGACGGTGAGGTAAAACTATGCACGGCCCTCTCTCATATTCAGCATGTCAGACTCGTGAATCAGTTAGGACAGGTTGGGCAGGCACACACATGTACATACGCTCAGGTTACTTTTTTGTGGGTGTGTCAGCTCCACCTAACAAAACTGCATCTCGGCAGATATATTTTTTCTGGATCATTGTTGCGACAGCTACCATTGCACTTGTAATATGGAATTTGGGGTTAACCCAATAAATACACAACATTAAAGGACAGATATTTGCATCTGCACATTGTTTAGTGGCAGATTATCAGTATAAATAACTGAACTTGGGCATTAGGAAGCATTATAAATAGGAAACTGCCAACACTCTGTAAGGATAAATGTATCTTTCGCAAAACATGTTTCTCTTAACATCTTCTTTAATGTCTTACAGATAAAAAGTAACTTGCATTAAGCAACACTATACATAAAAAGAAAGTAACAGAACTGTTAATATGTTTGAATACCATTCATCTACTGGAAAGAAAACTAAACTGATGAGTAAAACAAGACGAGCATGGAGCGCATTTGCAATTTAAATCAACGAATCCAAACACACACTGGCCTTGTCAACTAGGTCACTGAGTAAACACAGAACACACAACTACCTGTTTTGCATCTGGTTTGACAGAGGGAAAAGGGAGGAAAATACACAGGCCAACAGTCAGACATGTCATGACAGCAGTGTTCCTTTTTTGTTCATACAGAAAGTGAGTGTGCTGCTCCAGAAAAAAAGTGCGTCTATGATAGATTTTGCAACATTTCAGTGGCCATTTCGAAAGAAATTAATTCACAAAAGATAGGAGGCCTGGTGTAAATACATTGGGACACTGCACACTGAGCTTTGGAATGAATACAACTGCAGAAAATGGCTTGTAAAACTCAAAGGGACATTTTATGTGGAGCAGTAGAAAAAGGTTTTGCAAAAAAATAAAACATTCTTTAAATATTTACAGCATTTGTAGACTTATCCTTAAAGTATCCGTGGTAATTTAACTACCTCTTCAGTTCTGGTGCACTTTTTGTGAACGGGGAGGACTGGATGTTTCCCAAATTAGTTTTTCCTTTGTCATCCGAGCAGAAATAACAGGAAAAAAGAGCCCAATCATTTGATTCCAAACCATCTGTTTAAAGCATATAAATTAAACCATTCACCACACAGATGTGCTAAGTGTTAATTCCTTTCCATCATCAACTTGGGCTCTCAGTTTTCATGCAAACAGGTGTCCCAAAAGTCAAGCTGCTAGGTTGTGTATATAAACAGAACCCAGTCACCCTTCACAGCCACTACTAACTGGTGCTTCTCTTCTCTGGTTGCACCAAAGCAACATATCCACTGATAAAGTCCATCTGTCACAGCAAAATTACTGATATCAGTCCTTACTCAAAGCCCATGCTGATAAATAAATTTGGTTAATATACAGAACATAAACTAGAACTGATGAGACCAGGCATACTGGCTTCAAACTGAAGCATGAAGACTTATTTTTTTCACTTATTGTGACCACAAACTCTGGTAGAAAAGCTAGCAGTCAATCCAAATAGTCAAAGTCCTCAGGGATCCCAAAGGCTTTATTAATGCGGCTTTCATCAAAGGCAAATTTTTTCTTCGTCCAGGACTTGATGGCAAAAATATTGTCTGGAAACAGAAATGAAAATCTTTGTTTATAATGGGCCAACATACACTGATGCACTGGCTCCCTCGGTGTTAAATATAGTATCATAGATACAACAATATACGTGGGATGATGAAAATATTCCTGGACTTGAGAATGATGTTTGACTCCAAGAACAAACCATCTGTCTTGATGCTCTGAAGCACTTGCTCAATGCAGTTTTGGTGAAAGTTGATTTATTTTGGCTGATTATTACTTCCTGAACAGAAAACATTTACCATCAGTGAACATCTCTGAAACCTGAGAGCTTATCTCTGCAAATGTAGCGAATCTGATGTATCTTTGAGGTTGGGCACTCTGTGACAAAGCTCCAATTTGTGATGCAGGTTTCTCATGTGTACCAGTATGCATAAAAAATCTTGCTAAGTGCAGATATTATATCATATACCTGTCAGGTACAGCTGTGCATAAGATGGAATTATAGCAAATTTTGAGACATGTTTCTAATGGAAACTTAAAATTGCATTTTTGGAACCTTCCCTCAACCATCACGAGGAAGTGAAATGTTGGCTAAACCAAGCCTTTAGTCCAACTTTAGTTTAAACTATGGGTTGGTAAATTAATTAGATTAACTCTTAATTAAACCAAATTATTCACTGTATATCCTTGATGATTAATACATATTATCACCCCAGTTTGTTTCAGTTTGACTCTTAGACCCCTTTACACCTTGCATTTAAATTCGTTTTGGGTGATCAGGTGGTGCTAGACCACATGAAAGTAAAAACAAAACACATAAAGGATGGACTGTGATATATATATATATATATATATATATATGTATACACACACATATATACACACACACACACACACACACACACACACACACACACACACACACACACACACACACACACACACACAGGACTATTTCAAACTCGTGAGGTAGCAGCCATCAGCCGGTAAGCGAGCTAAGATTCGAGTAAGAAAGCAGCAAGATCACTTATGGATATTCAAGACACTCCTGGGTGCGGTCGAGATGAGACCAAGTGTCTCCTTTCAGCAAAAGTATACAAGCTAAACCTAGCAATTCATATTGCCTGAGTCATCTATGAAACAAAAGCTACACTAATGGTAGAGAATGGCTACACACGAACGGAGTGACGTTTGGTTGTTTGAGCTGCACAAATGGATCAGATCTCAATGTGGACTCTGTAAACATTAATACTAGGTGTAAATGTAATCAGGTGAAGTCACATCTAGAAAGAACCAACTTGACTGTACTTCAGCTTACAAGTCTACAAGTGGCCTAGATAACTTAAATCATTACTTTAATGACAGACTACAATTACATTCTGTTAGTTTATTTTACATCCAACGCGAGTTTCTGTGAATTGAAGGTAACCGCCCTTTAGAAATGATTCATGAGAAAGTTAAGAAATGTGAATGTGTCACACATTTAGAGAGTGAATCTAATAGCTTCCTGTAGATTAACACAAGTCTTATCAAGACCTGAAGTCAATAAACTAAATCTCGGTGTTAGTCAGGCCTTTCACCTGAGTCCTTAAGGGATAACTGTACTCCAGTTCTGATATGACGACATGCAGTCAAAGAGCGAGTGATTAGCTGCGTCAGGGCTCGTATGTGAGTCTTAATGTGTCGGTGTGTCTCAGTGCAACAAGACTTCAGGTTAAAGCCATAAATTAATTTGAAAAAACAAGGTCTGCTGTCACAGAACAAAATGTAGCCACAGGCAATTTAAGAAGTTGGGTTGTCACTTAAGCCTGCAGGGGTCGGTTTTGAGAAGCTAAAATAAGAGCAGCTACAAATCTATAATAACAGCGCATGGTTAATGTTTTGTTTGTTGTGTTGACTTGGTGAAAATGCAACCCAGTTACACACAGTATATGTTGAAAATGCAGCTGATTGACAGCAACCCAAGGCCAGAATAAATGTTGGTATTGTAAAGTTCTGCAAACCACAGACAAGTTAAATTCGCACATGTAAAGTGTAGCGGATATGGTGAAACTTAAAAAAATTTCTTCACGTTTCAAATATTATCTTGTGACAAATCAGTGGCTAACATGTGGTTAGGTTTAGGCACAAAAGGCACTTGGTTAGAAAAACATGTTTGGGCGTAAAATACCTGGTTTTGTCGCCAAAAAAAAGGCTGGTATGTCACTGCTCTCAAATAGTGGTCTGCTGCTTGGCACACCATCCACCATCCCTTTTTCTGATGTCAAAGTTGGCTTATTTTAATCAGAACTATTTCACTTTATAAATGTTGATATGGTCGTATGAAATGTAGAAATGTAACACTGTCATGTTTTGCAGAAAGGCAAAACACCAACATTTCATTCTGGCAACTGGGTTATTTACAGAACTGACAAAATAGTGTCATTAGTTGTAAAAGGATAGCTGAGAAAATTACAGCTTGTAGCAAAAAGGAAATGCTATGTATTCATTTAGTAGTGTCCACCCAAAACGAGGGAAGTACAAGTCATGGAAGAGGCAGATATGACTCATAGTTTCTTTAAATGAGAATAATTCTGGAAGTGCCAACAAAAACTGACAACGTGACTTTGCGGACCAGTTACAGGCCTGCTGACCCTAAAGAGTCAAAAACCACAGGCTGGCTGTTGCCATGATCCCAAAAGGTCTCCAAGGTTACCACTCAGGTCAATGAATACACACAGAAGGCCTGAGTGTTGACGGCTGGGAGGTGACACGTTGAACACAAAGTGGCCTTTACAGCTTGAGTTTTAAAGAGTAATCAATGGAATAAGACCCGCTACAGGGATCTGAAGTCATTTCTGTGTTGAATATTCAGAGGCAACAAGGTGGCAACTAAATTTAGAGCTGCAAGAATCATTACCCAACTAGCCAATCGACAGAAAAATAATAATTTTAGCTATTCCTCAAGCAAATATGTTAAATGTTTAGTGGGGTTTAGTGTCTTAAATGTAAAGATTTGATGGTTTCCTTTGTCATGTATAATATTAAAATGAATACCTTTGGGTTTTGAATTGTTGGCTGAATAAAACAAACAATCTGGAAATGTCACTTTGGGCTGTTTAACATTATAGCGCTCTTTTTTCACCATTTGCTGACATTTTACAGACCACATGATTATCGCTTAATTGAGCATATAATCTACAGATTCTTTTTTTTTTTTTTTTTTTTAAATGATGATTGTTTTCAATAATAACTGCGCAGCCTACATGTTTTCTCAACTAATCAACTCTTTGGTCTATGATTCATTGGAAAATGGTCAAATAAATGTCCATCACAATTTCCTCAAGCCTAAGGTGATGTTCTCAAATGTCTTGTTAAGTCTGTACAACAGTCAAAAACCACAAATTATTCAGCTTACTATAATTTACTCTAATACTATATTACAAGTAAACTAGCAAGTTCTCAAATCAAATGTGTCATTTTTGCTTGAAAAAGGTCTTATACTACTGACCAGTTATCAAAATAGTTGCTTCTTTATTTCTTTTGATCAAGTGATTGATTAATCAACTAACTGCTGTAGCTCGATGCCAGACTTCTTAAATGTGCATGTATTAAAAATATGACTTACCTGTCCACCTGGAAACAGCTTCTTTTGCTACTACATTTGACTTTCCTGCAAAACAAAAATGAAGGTTTCAATTTCTGAATTATATCATACATAATGTCTGCAATGTGTGTTAAGAGTGAATTATTATTCATAGCAATGGAAGGAATAGGCTACATGAAAACATTAAGGTTTCTTATTTCTGACTTAAACTTAATGACACCTTTAGGCCAAGGCCTTTTTTAAAAAAACAGTATATTTAGTTAAACTTAATTATGTTGCTCTTTATGATGTCAGAAAAAAAGTCATGTTGCAGATGACACAGAACTGTGTCTATTTTGTTTTACAAATCCATACAGATTGTGTGTTTCGTGACCCATGCTTATGAGCAAGACTCGCATACTATGCCAGTGTAAAATAGGCCAAACAAACAATTGCTTAATGTGAAAGCCCTGCTGACAGTCTATTGACCTCGGAGAAGAAAATGCTTTCTGCAACAAATGTATTCCATGTCTGCTAAATAATAGAACAAAAGACAGAAAAAAAAACTGGGGAAAATGCACACAAATGAAGGCCTGCAGCAAACAATATCCTTTATGGAGGAGAGTGTGATGAGTGATCTGATCGTTGGATAGCTACAGCCTAGCTGTATGAACAAGTGATTTACTATTAAATTAAAGTGGACAGTTTAGCCCACACCTCTCCAACAGCTGAAGCTGAAAAGAGCTGATCAACAGACCAAAAACAGCTGAACAATGTGCTCATGCACTCAAATTTTAAGAGACATATTTAGTGACCCATAAAACCAGATTCAAACAACAGCAGGTGACACCATGAAGCCGCCAGGTAGGCATCTGGAATAATTGCTTTATAAAATAACCTTTTGAAAAATCTGTATATCCAGTAACTACACAAACACTTATTTGACTGCTGTGCTCAGGAGGCTGGGCTGCAACATCCTAAAATTGAGCCAATGTAAGCTAATCTAGCCCATGCTCAATTTATAGCAGGTTTTGCAGATTTCTTCCTGACTTGTCCTTCAAGAAAATCAGAAAAGTCTTCCAGTGCAAGGACTTGATCATTTGAAATATCATCATTTCAGCATTTATTGAGAATAAAAACAATGAAAACAAAAAATGATATCTAAAAAACAAACAGCAGCTGCAAGTAGGAGGCACTGAACTGAATAACTTCTGACTCAAAGACGTCTAAATGAGCCTACGTTGGCCTAGTTGACTAATTTCAGATCTGTTGTCCCTGGTCTGATGTTCAAAGGGCACCCTTTATATTGTCATATACAGTTAGTATAGACAATTAATATAGTGGATGTGTATTATTTTATACACATACAGAAAAGTGATGTCATGCATAACAAAAGTGGGTTGAGAAAGGAAGAAAAGATAACAAAACAGTTTTGCTTTGGTTTAAAAAGAATTTCAAGAATTTTTAAGTCATTCTAAAAAACAAATAAAACTGTTGCAGTTTGCCCTCAATGTGGTTAAAAAAATAACCAGTTTCAATTCTTGACCAGCTTTTTAACTCTGCTTCCTCATATGGTTTCATACCTGCCAGGTGCATGCCTGCAGCTGTGATTTCTTTTGTGTTTTTGCCCTTCCCATGTTTGGTGGTTTTTAACTCCACCTTTGACCACATCACCCCACTGGTATCTGTGGGTGTGGTGTGGGTGTGGTACCATTGTCAAATATTTTGATCAGACATATCCAACTTATTTCAAAATGCTGTTTGTGCACTCGTTGGCACCAGCAGTAATATTGTCGGTGGTAATTACAATGAGCATGTGTGACTGTGCTTTTGATAGTAATTTGCTCTGAGCTAATGGGAACAGTAAAGCTTCTACACTGTTCAGTGTCACTGTTTTTTTCTACTTGCCCAGTTGCGCATGTGGGTCAGAAATCTGTTCTCCCAAAGTACATTTTCACATCCCCTGAAAAATTTTCTAATCTATCATTGGTTATCAAATAACAACTTGCCATTTCTTTAAAACAGAGACATCCCAGTTTTATCCACCTTACTTTCAAACTTGTGGCAAACTTTGCAATACATTGTTTAAGTTTGCCCAAATCCTCTAATGCCACCCAACTAATCTGCTGTTTCCTGGATAACTGAAATTTTCATTTCATATTCATATTCAAGTCTTTACATGCTGTAATTTTCTTGTGAGTGCCTGATTGGTACTGCTCACTTGCAACTCTCAATAGAGATAAAGGGAAGCGAGGTGGCTTAATACTATTCAGCTATGGAAAAAAAAGTGTATTTTTTTTAATTAAGTAAGGTAAGCTGCTAGATTTACTAGCCTGGCATGGCACTTCACTTGCACTTTACCCTGACATTGACTCTCCAATCAACAAATATATTTAAATTTGGTTTCAGATGGATTCGCCAGAATGTTTTATATGGGTGTGGCAACCACTGTCAAACCTGCTCAATGCAGAAGACATCTCAAAGTCATTCAATAAGTAACAATTAGTACAAAATATGTTAAATGGACTGTACTTGTATAGCGCGTTTCTAGTCTTTTTGACTACTCAAAGTGCTTTCACAGGACGTGTCACATTCACCCATTTACACACACATTCACACAGTAGTGGCAGAGGCTACCATACAAGGTGCCACCTACTCGGTAGTAGCCATTTATACACATGCACACTCCGAAGACGCAGCAACGGGAGCAAATTGGGGTTCAGTTTCTTGCCCAAGGATACTTCGACATAGAGAGTGATGCACAGATTTATCTTTAAAAGGTCTAGTGTGTAGGATTTGGCTGCATATAGCAATAAGGTTGCAGACTGCAACCAACAGAAACTTCCAATTGGCCGACTCTAAACTGCGAAAAAGCAAATGGCCCGTCATTGTCTTTTCTGGGCTACTGAAGAGACAACGTGGACTCCATGAAAGAGGACGCACTGCTTATGTAGATATAAATGGCTCATTCTAAGGTAACAAAAATATGATTTTGTTACAGGTGATTATAAACTAAAGTTGATTATTATGATTATAAAATGTGCTCCTCATTGAGTTAACTGTGGGAGGAGCGGATCAAAGCAACCTCAGAGAGGAAGAGGTTAAGTATTCTGACCTTGCTGCCGAATGCGAGGTTAGCTGGAAAGCCATAATCTATCACCATCTATCATCTATCAAGTGAGATGCTTTGTTGGTACGTCAGCCGTTCACCTCATGAGGGACATGGGTGTAACCGCAGCAAACCAGCAGAAGACCCTCAAAGGCTTTGCTGAAGAGGCTGAAAGGAGCAGCTTCTGGTTGCTGCAGGAGGTGGCAGGGAGACGTCCCTGCCACTGCTTCGCCACCAGGAGACGTTCTGGGTATGAGGAGCGGAAAATTGGTGATTGGTGGCACCCGGCTGACGACCCTGCAGCTAGCAGACCATTGGGCACCAGAGAAGGTGCAGCAGGCAGTAATGCCACAGCAGGATAACACCTACCTGTTTACTCAATGCAAACACAGTTTGCCAATTTATCCCCCTAAAACCTACAAACTGGGTTTTTTAAAAGTATGTTTTATTATTCATATTGTTCCATTATTATTATCCATCATTATAAAATCCCTTTCCTAAAAATACTAAAATTAGAAAAGCCTTTTATGGTTACATGTAATAATGATGCAACAGTTGCAATATGCAAAATATTCCATTATGATAACAACTATTGCACTGTAAATGTAACTTGTAACTTTCACGACTGGTCTCAAAAGACGTTTGTTTTAAAGATGCTCTCTGAACCAATGAGTATCACTGCATGAACAGGTCTGAGCCCATTCTGCAAGTTCAGTCCACCCCTCAGGAGTAGATATAATGTAACACACTGTAACACTGTGCAGAGCTGCACACAGCCATCAAAGAACAACTGAAGGTGCTCTGAGGTGAGATGGTAATCTGTATCTAAGCTGTGTGTGTGTGTGTGTGTGTGTGTGTGTGTGTGTGTGTGTGTGTGTGTGTGTGTGTTTGGTTAAAATATAAAAAAAAAGGAAAATAACACCTGTAGGCAAGTGGAAACAATGATGAATGTGACAGCGAAGCACAAAAAGAGAAAGCCTCTCCTCTATCCGTCTTATTATTAATGGGTATATTTGTTGAATTTTGGTGCAATCATTATCTGTTGAACATTATATAACTTTAAGTCTAAGCAGAACATACTGTATAAAGAGAAATAATATATAAGGATATAAGGATAGACAGACAGAGAGACTGAAATTTTGCAACAGTCTTCACAAACTTTGGAGACTGATGCCCTGGATTCCACATGTTCCCCCTGGAAATAAAGACAAACGTCTTCTCCATTTACATACAAGATCATACAACCAGTATGGCTTAAACATTTAGTGCTTAATTGTACAATACTTATAGTTTTTATTCACATTTCAGTATTGCATTAAAGAAAGAAAGGAAGAAAGAAAGAAAGCTGTCCTGCGGTTTGGATTGGGAATCTAACAGCTGTTGAAGTGCTTAAGTTTGGCAATAACTTTATCACAGGCACCAGGGACTGAGTTCCTGCAAAGGGTCTAACAATGTGATCCTGAAGCTATTTCTCTGGGACCCACATAAAAACAAAGTTGAAACAGAAAACTTTTTAACTTTTCTCCCCCTAGCGTTTCCAAGTGGTATTATTGTTGGCGTTGCTGTCACAAAAACAAATGGTTCACTTTCTGTTTTCCTTAGAGCCTTGCAAAGTCTTTTTCTTTTCCACAGTTAAGCCAAATTAATGCAACACTATTTTCATGGTCATCAGATTGCTGTTGTAATTACGCTACATACGTTTGTGTCTTCTAACTGAAAACATCTTTTACCAGGAGGAATCCTCAATAAGTGTTTTATGGACTGAGTGGGCTGAACCGCAACCCGGGGTCACGAGGGTGCTTATTAGAAAAAATTAACATCAAAAAATGAAAAAGCAGTGTTCTAAGTAAGTAATTGGGCAAATTACTTAAAGAAACATCCCGTACAATAGTCCACCTTCCCTTTCTCTGTCACTTTCAAACACACGCACATACACAACTTGGAAAGCTCTGCTCGTGTCCGTCCTTAACCTAAGCGTTGCGCTCTTATTCTCATTAGATTGCCAACAAAGTACCCGACAGGTACAGATATTAGCGTGGTAGATGTCTGGGAAATGTCTGCGATGCATCAGTGAGCGTGTGTCCTGCAGGAGTTCACACATAGTGCTCAAC
Source organism: Plectropomus leopardus (assembly GCF_026936395.1). Taxonomy (NCBI): domain Eukaryota; kingdom Metazoa; phylum Chordata; class Actinopteri; order Perciformes; family Serranidae; genus Plectropomus; species Plectropomus leopardus. The sequence continues at coordinate 20,546,637 of NC_142178.1, forward strand.
TGCCAAGCCAACGCTGTTTTGCTTTTGATCTGGGGCTTTTGTCAGGAAGCTCCAAAAACTGTTGGTAAGCGGAAAATCAGGGCTAAAGCTGCGTAGTGTTAACGCAATTTCCGCTACTGGGGATAGTAACCGCAAAGACCTTAAATTAATACTCTTTGTTAACTGGCAATCTGGCGACCCGGGAAAACAAAAGCACTATCGCTTTTCTGTGATTGCACAATGGTTGACAAACTTCCTTCGTGCTGTAAATGGAGCCTTCATCTCTCCAGAAGATCATGCTGAGTGGCAAACACACTCGCATAGTGAAAATGAGGCTGGAAGAGAGCCAATCAAAACACTTCGGTTTCATTATTATATAGCCATTATATTTGTGCAATCAGCATTTACTTCATAATGATAAGGTAAAGCAAAACATTCATCTTCTTCCATTTTAAAACATACAGTGTCATTTTGGATTTTGGCAGCAAGCCAGTACAAACTTTATTCTGTATTCTTACACATACACTATATAGTGTAGAGAATATTTAGCCACTATACATGTGGCAACAGCCGTAGTGAAAAAAATATATGACGCTTTTCTGGTTTACTTAAACCCTGTTGTGATCTAAATTCCTTTGGGGCTAAATTCAGAGAAATTTGGCCATAATTATAAAGATACAGTGTCAAATACTCAATATACTCAAGATTCATCCTAAACAAAGTCCAGCTACCTTTGGCATATTACTTACATAGTAGACTATAACCAAGGTGGGTCTTCATTTAAGTGAAAGTAAATACCTTAATTGTAAAACTGCGCTAATATTTATCCTAATTTTTTACACCCAAGCCACAAAACTGAACCTAACTTAATTTAAAACACCCAAATATCTGATTTCAATTAGCAGAAAGTGGATTATTTGGGACTTTGCATGCATGTCTATGTGATTATCAGGACGCAGACAGTATTCGAGTCATGTTGGAGTGGAAAAAAACAGCAGATATGTGTGCAGACTAAATACATGCTTGATGTTACAATCGGGAGGTGCAGTTGAACAGACCAAATATTTTTATGACACTACACATGTCACGTGTACATAACGTAACACACCCCTTTAACACAGGTCAGTGGTAACATGAACTCAAGGCAGTGCAGGATTTTTGTAATACCACAAATAGCGGTATGCATTATGTGGACAGATAACAGAAGAGGTGTGTCAATAAGTCATGGTCAGTGGCCTCGCCTTTTTCTCTGTAAATGCTTTTAACCCAGTTACATGGTTATTTAGACCAAAATTAAAACTGACATGCAAGTTTTACAGCCAGACCAGATAACAAAAAAAGTCTCTCTTTCAGCAGAGCGGTTCAAAAAGTTCACACATACCGTCTTATATCAACATGTAACCAGTCTGTGGTTCAAGCTGACGGTTAAAAACTGACGTAAGGGTGCATCTGAAGTAACCACTTGTGATCAGTTTTCATTTCCTTGTTCACATTTGATTTTAACCATGAGAAACTGATTCTGCAGCTTAACAAAATGCTTGTTTGTTCTTGGCAATAAGATTAGGAAACAAGGGCACCTGTGACCAAAACACCACAAAATTATGACCCAAGTTGTGTGACTTAGGCAAATTAACTATACCCCAATGTGTTTGGAAGGATTTTCATTCATACGTTCATGAAGGGACACCAACAGAATGGGCAGAGGGTCACACTGTGAAACTACCAAAGAAAGGTGACTAAGGACTGAAGGAACACCTCACTCTCTGTACCCAGCAAAGTCCTCAACCCAGTCATTCTCGACCGTCTCCAGGAAGTCGTAAATGACAGGCTCCGGGACCAGCAAGCAGGATTTTGGAAAGATCGATCATGCACAAATAACATAGCAACACTACGCATCATCACTGAACAGTCGACTGAATGGAACACATCCCTCTACATAAACTTCATCGACTTTGAGAAAGCATTTGACAGCTTAGACAGAGCAATCCTATGGCAGCTTATGGACCACTATGGTATTCCCACCAAGATCACAAACATAATTAAGAACTCTTATGAAGGAACATCATGCAAAGTCATCCATGCAGGGCAACTCTCCCAGAGCTTTAATGTCACGACAGGTGTCAAGCAGGGATGCCTACTGTCACCATTCCTGTTCGTCCTGGCAATAGACTGGATCCTGAGAGCAACAACTGAGGGGATGAGAAATGGGATCCAGTTGACAATGTGGGAGCAGCTGGATGACCTTGACTATGCGGAAGACATTTCTCTCACACACAGATACAAATGCAGGAGTTGGATTGGATGCACCCTCAGAAAACCGGTCACAGACATCACCCGACAAGCCCCGAAATGGAACCCCCAAGGAACAAGGAAAAGAGGTCGACCCAAGAACAGCTGGAGGAGGGGGATCCAGGAAGAAATGACGAGGAGTGGGCTTAACTGGGGAGACCTAGAAAAAACTGCGAATAGCCGAGTGAAATGGAAGTCATTTGTTAATGGCCTTTGCCATGTGGAGGTGCGAAGGGCTTAAGTCAAGTAAGTCAATAAGAGTAGGTGATTTTGATTGGTGGCCAAGTTCGGCACTGCTCATTAGAGGAAGGTGGTGGGGTGGAGTACCCAACGGTACCTTTAATCTTTCATAAGAAAAATGTAATTTTTGAACAATATGCAGGGGTGACGTAGTAGACTAAAATGCAAATCTGCTCCTCTGCTCTTTTCTATTCACACATAGAAGTAATCTTCTGTCTCTGTCTGTCGGTCTATCTGCTTGTGTGTGTGTGTGTGTGTGTGTGTGTGTGTGTGTGTGTGTGTGTGTGTGTGTGTGTGTGTGTGTGTGTGTGTGTGTGTCCACTCATCTAACGGTGACACTAGTCTATTACTAAATTATGATGGATGTGGTTGGCATCCCTATATTTGACATTTAGCGAGAGACAACATAGACATAATGCAGATTCTAATGCACAATGTTGTATTCATTATCAGGTGTGAAACTACTAATTTGTGGTAGTTTGAGTCATATAGAAGCTCCTCGAGTGGTTTGTTTCTTGAACGTTTTCTTTCCTCTACCTTGATGAGCCATCACATGTTGAAATCCAGTTTTTTAGCTTTTTCTTTGGTGATTCTTTTTTTGTTTTGTTTTTCAGCTACAGATGCTAACTTAAAGCTTTCTGTACGATGATTCTACCAACTGTCAAAACCTCACACAAAATACATGTTACAGAATACAAAAGATTTTAAATCCAATGGCAACCGTTGATTCAACCTTGTTAGATAAGCACAAGACAAATCAACAAATTTCTAGTACTTAGCCCAAAGTCATGCATAGAAAATGGAGACAATGTAAACCAGGAGCAACAATATTACCTTTGTGAAGATTGCAACAAAATATTGATATAATACAACCTTATACGACTTTACACAACACCAACAACAGCTCAAAAACAATCACCGAGCTTTATCACCATCAGTCTGACATGTGTCTAAATTTTAAGTTTCACAGAGGGACTTTATGGTACTGGATTGCATAACATTTTACGGGGGCTAGATCTCTCTGGTCAGTGATCGTAGGTGACTTGATTGAGCTAAAGCTTAAAACACGCATGATGCATCTGTACTCACTCATCTCCTCGACGACCTCTGGGTCACATTCTCTGTACTTCTCCAACTCGGCCTGCAGCTGAGTTCGTTCCTCTCTCAGAGCCTGCAGCTCCTTCAGCAGAGAGCTCCTCTCCGTCTACACACACACAGATCACTGTTGTGATGCTTATTTAATAAGTGGATTATTATTTTATATTAATCACTTTATTCTGAAGAATGTATATATTTTTCAGTAAAGACTGGAAGTATATAAACATTTCCTTACTGTATCTTCACGTCCTACTTTGGCTTTTTCAATCGCCTTCTCTACAGACACTTTTCGCTGCTTCGCTTCAGAGATCTTTAAAATAAGAAAAAAACCAATAGTGTTTTCTAAAGGCAACAAATGAAAATTGATTAGCCCATCTTCTACCAGAGAGGGGAAGCTCCTGTAAGCTGGTCTTTGTAACTTCTGTGTATCCACTATAGGCAGAAAAATGTGTCACTAGAAATGAATCATTTATATTCAGATATAAATGATTCAAATTCAGTTTCTGTGCATTTCTCTGCCAATAATACACCCATTAAACCAAAATTGCTCATGACTGCCCACTGTGGTGCATTAGAAGCCACTGGTTCATTCACATTAATAGCTAATTTTACTGCTGTCAGTTGTATATAAAAGTATGCTTTACAATTTATTTTACAGAAAGAGAAGACGCTGGGTTTTAATCTGTTTGGAAAGATTTTATAGAGCCAAAATCACATAAACACATTTACATTGCTGTGTTTATAGATAATATAATTTCAACCATCTCATTCCACATTACGGATCCACACCGCTCATCTGTTGTGGCATGTCATCCAGGCCTGTGTATTATATGCTTATTGTATAATCACACGTCATTATTTGGTGACAGATTGCTGCTCTACATCATTTAACTTCTGTCCCAGAAATCTGGTGACCATCATTCTCTGAGGAGTCACCACCCTCACACCATCTGTCTGTCATGCAACAGGAGAGGGAAGTAGGACGCAACAGACACACAGAAATTCGAGCAGTGTTACTTTCTGTGACAACAGATCTCCCACAAACGACACTAAATGCAACATTGGAGGGGCATCAGTTAAGTTAGAATTTTCAGAATTGTTGGAGTTTTTTTTGTATTTATGAAATTCTGTTTATTTTGAACATAAAAAATTAGGAAAAAAATAGAATCAGGGTGACAGTACCAAACGCTTAATTTGAATTCTTTTTAGAACTTTTCAAAATCAATTTTAACTAAATCGTCTTTTTTCTTATTAAAGTATTGCAGATCAGCATAAAGGTGAAGTAGTTTATATGTGGGTCCATGCAGAAGTAGGTTTCATGCAGGGATAAGGTTATGAGAGTAAGTTAGGCATATCTTCATTTTTCCAACAGGCAAGTGCATGCATTTATTATAATAATAATGACAGTATTCGGTTCTGTGGCCTGTTTATAGATTTGTACCATCAAAAATGTTGACTTGACAGATGAGCTTGACTCATTTTGACAAAAATCAACTAAAAGAAAAAATAAATTTAATTAGATCAAATGCTGCTGAGCAGTGTCCTCTTAAAACAGAAAACACAAACAAACCTTTGAAAATGTATTAAAATCTATGTCTTTGTAATGGAAACGCTCTGAAGACATGCTGAACATCATAGTGTCTGTGCTGCTTAAACAACATGTTCTCTACTCATTGTGTTTTGTCTTGTGATATCTGCGGCTTTTGAGAAATATGGTCACTGTTTTCACCCTGAAAGCCAGTGTCCTCACCTGTTTCTGCAGCTCTTCCAGTTTGCGTTTGCGAGCATGCAGAGCCTTGCTGGGAAAGGCCCAGTAGTAGTTGGAAGTACCGACTCTTTCACAGTCCACCATGCTGTCGTCCACCAGGCTCTGCAGCACGTCCTTCACAGTCATGGGAGCTTAAAGCACCAAAGAGAGGAAAACCAATGTTAAAGTTGCACAGTCCTTCATTCTCTGTCTATTATACTGCCTCCGCAGCAGTTGATGCTATTTGTGGATTATTGATTTAATTTCTGGATGACTGACTAACAGTAGAGGTATAACTGTTTCAAGCTTGGAGGACTTGGGGCGATTTAAATGCCTCTGATGTTAGGTATGAGATTGCATTCTACTCTGAGGCTTTATAAAACACAAGTCAGCATTAGGTCTCATTTTTACTGTTGGTGGGGCATACCCCTAAAATGTTCACACAACTTAACCCACACATCTGCAGCATATCTGACAGTTTTATGCTTATCTGAAAGAACATTGCATGAGAGGATGTAATTGAGCACAAGTTCCATCTTGAACAGTGTCAGCGGTGAAATGTGATACTCCCACACGTTTACAGAGCTGGTCCACTGTGAAACTGAAAGAGCTTATCTGCTGTGTTGAGGGCTGAGCTGTGCTGAGTCCTGAGAGGATGTTGAACGGCAGCGAAAAATAAAAACGAGTAGCGAAAGTGAAAAGCACCATGGATTGATCAAACTAACTCTGTATGTGCATGACTCCAGAGCTTTTCTGTTTCTGTTTTTGACCCTTTTCAACTCAACAAACTATTCTGCCTTTTAATGGTTACCAGTCTGTTATTACCACTTTTTTTTTTCAGTTCAGCTGAGATCACTCCCTTGGCTCCTTTTTCTCACATGTTCTCCCTTTCTACAAGAAAATGTGCCCATAATGCAGATCTCTAGTTGCCCCATCCCCCCATCACTCAGTAACTACATCATGCCCAAGTAAGGGGGACAAAAACATGTGCTTTTAATCACAGCAACACGATCCAGTTTCTCCAGATTAATGTTATGTCCACTCTAAAGCAAAATCACTCCTCAGTTCACCAAAACATACACAACACAGCTTTGTTCCTCTGCTGCACTTAAAAATCTTCAAAAAGTTTGTGTTTTTGTAAATGTTCCCCCGATACTCAAAATGTCAGGCTCCGTGCTGATGTTGAGGGAATGTGTTTTATTTAAAAACCGAAAGCTTTCAGCGGTTCTCTGCACTTTGAGATTGCTGCCATTGATAGGTCTGCTTCTGCTTATACAAACTAAGAACAGTTAAGACGGCAACAGCTCGTCCTGGTTGCCATGGTCATGTTTCAAGCATGTCCCCACAATGTTTTCAAAAATGCAAGAGAGTGCACTGATCGTTGACACTGACCGTATGGTCTAAATTGATATTGATATGGTATTTTACCTAAATATATAATATGTAACTTTTCCACATTAACATGCAATACAACCACTTGACCAATGTTATATTATATTGAGTTGTATATTTGCATCATTCCAAATGCTTCCAGCTATGTTCAAACTCAAAGAAATCTCTAATTGTATTCAAGGTTCAGTCAGGTCAGTTTGCGTTGTTTAGTTTCTGTCACCTGTCAGTGGCATCATATCCTCTGTGCATGTGCGTTACACTTGTGAATGTCTGCCAGAGGCTGAGATAAATAGATTTTTTAGCTGGTTTTAAGCCACATTTTTACAATACAGTTTTTAACTTGGTTGTTTTTAGCTGTGTTTTAACATATATAAATGTTACATATAATTATATATACATATACACAGGCTGAGCAAATGTTGGCGGCAGCTCCGCTCCAACCCCCACCGTGCTGAACAGTGTAGAAGAAACTTGTTTTTAAGTGTTTTTAACGATTTAAATCCGTGGGTCTGTTGGTTTTGGAGAGGAGGAGACCTCTGTGGATAATTTGGCTGCTGGTATAAACATCCTGAATATCTGGACCTTAAGTTATTAGAGAAAAAAAAATGAGCACACATCAGCAGGACCTGAGCTAGCAGCCTCTCACCAATAAGCAGAACAGCACTGGAAAAACACTGAGTTGGATCGTGAAACTGTTTTATTCAGTGTTTTTACCACTTAAATCACCTGGTCAGTTTGTTTTGGAGAGGAGGAAACCTCTGTGGATAATTTAGCAAAGAAAATCTTCTGAACAGTGAACACCGAAGGACTTCTAACTCAAAGAACTGACGGCACTGCTCCATCTTTTGTTATTGTTTTAACGGAGACACCTAGAGGCAGGAAATTACATATTAAGGGAGAAGAAGACATCTTTTTTTGATCCCTGAGGGGAAGTTACATTTTTTCACTCTGTTGTTTGTACACTGAATACACACACATGCACAGTCAGGACTTCTACACATGCATTTAACCGAGGGATGTCAGAGCAAGGGGGCTGCCCATGAACACGTGCCCCAAACACCATTAGGTGCCGTGCTCAAGAGCACCTTTCCAGTGCCCAGGAGCATGAAATGGCACCTCTCCAGCTACCAGTCCGCACTCTGTGTTTGGTCCGCACAAGGACTTGACCCTCCATTTCCCAATTCAAGGCCATGTGGACTGAGCTACTGCAGCCCCAACTGTAATACTGTATGTTTAAGAGACCATAGTTGGTATTCGTGCATCTTTCATCCCATTTATTTCTCTTCAAGCACACTGCAGTTCTAATCATATATATTTGACTGTTCACCTGCTGAGTGACCAGCTAATTATCTGCTGGTCTCACTAACACTGATGCTCATGTTAATAAGTGTGAAGTGTTTTATTTTGTATTTTCTGTAAGAGCTACTTATTTTTGCCAGAATCATATAGTCTTATGCATGACCTGTCTGAATGTGTGGTTGACAGGTCAGAGTGTAACAGTGCAGACCTTTCTGATGAAAGTCCATGTTCGACTAAAGTGTAATGCAACAATAAATACCTCTGTACGCTTTCGAATATCTGCCGACTGACTGGATGAAATATGAGATCAGTGTGGTGCATGGGGTAAAACATGCAAACAAAATTCAAAAACATCATGACTGTGCCGTCAGTGTGCGAGTGTGGGCGAATGTTTAACAGATGAGCAAATTGCACCTTGTGTGTGAATGGGCGGATGTGGCATGTGGCATAAGAGCACTTTGAGTGGTCCTTAGATTAGAAAGGCGCTGTACAAGTGCAGGTCCATTTACCATACATTTATGTTATATGAAAATATGAGGATATTCATATCCAAAATTTAAGCACATTATGCTTTTCCTGTAGAAATCTCCTGTGTGTCTCCTGTTTGGACTCAGCTCCCACATTTGTGTTTTTCTCTTAAAAAATTAGAGTGTTTTATATATTTGGTTAGGAACCAGTGCTGGGAAAACACAAAGAAGAAGTTGCCATACTTTGTTAAACAGGCAGCCAGTCTGAACACATTTGAACAGACCCTTTGAAATATCAGTGTAATGATGTTTCTCTACTAAAGCTGTTAATCATTACTCACCTATGCCTTTTGACTTAGGGGCGATCTTTTCTATATCCTTCAGCTGAAACACATCTTTCTACGAAGAAAATGACAGAACACAATCAAGAAAAAAAATATATTTTTTTGTTTTTACATCATAGTATCACAGAAAATGGAGCTGTGTAACATCAGTGTCTGTATCTAAGTTTTTGGCTGTGCTTTATTTGGGCTTTCTGGAAATTAATAAAACTGATATAATCATCAAAATATACAGTAACATGACTTTGCCATTTGTGGTATTTTTATTTATGTTTTACATATTAAGGGCAGCCTAAAAAATATTTTATTTTCTGTGACTTACTTCCTTTGTAAGAACTCAAACTCTTTAGTTTTTTTTATTGTTTCAAAATTCTCATTTTAACACTGTCTGATAGTGATGGGTAGATAAGTCTGAGAGTATGACTTAGCTAAGTTAGAAACAGTATTTGTGTGTGCAGATGAGAAAGAAAACCACAGGTGATGCATTTCTTCTAAAAACAACCTGTTCTGTATCTGCTGCAGGTTTTTAAAATTATAACACAAAACCGCTAGACTGTCACTTGATTATGTTTACTGCAGTTTGCATGTTTTTGCTTGCACAAAAAGCAGCTGGACTAAATCAAAATAAGCAACTTTAAATCAATACCCTTTTTGTTCAGAAAACAAAACTCATGATAATACTGAGAAGTAAGAATAATGATTAGCATGAAGATTAAATCCATGCAGTCACACTGTAATCAAGACAGCACAATGGAGATATGAAGAGCTCATATTATATTGATATAGTTCCTGCTTTAAACTGTTGTGTGGTCACCTGCGATGGAAAAACTCACCGATTCAAAGAAAATCTCCATCATGCGAGCTCTTTTCTCCTCCAGACTTAGTCCTTTCTTCTTTGACTGTAACAGAAAATTGAATGTAACACAGGGCCTGGATAATTGTATTAACAGCAGCTAATATGCCACTTTATTTGACAGCAATAGAGTGAGTGGCAGTATTCATTTCGGATTCATTTCCTGGTATTTATCAGAATCAGAAATACTTTATTGATCCCTGGAGAGAGATTGTCATTCGTTTCAGTCACTCTGATGCCAGTAAAGAGAATTTTCTCAAACAGAAAAAAGTACCAGCACAAGTATACAAAAATGTAAAATGGAAAATAAAAATAGTAAGAGTAAAAAATTAACACAGTATGTAAATATTTCAAATAAAGTAAATGTAGTATGCTAAAATAAAAAAATATATATAAATGTAAGAAATACAGCAGGCTAATGAACAATTAGCACTAATATGTGAATATTTAAATTATAATATGGATAATGTGTGAGTGTGTAAAATATAAGACTGTGCTTTACGTTACAATGCAATATATAAAACTAGTATTCAAGTTAAAAATATAAAAACATAAAGACATAAACGTGTGCAAAGCTACAACAACGAACAACACGATTTACAAAAGCGAGGATAACAATATATACAATGTATATACAATGTGTAACGTGTTAGATATAGCCAACAGTGCAATAAGAAACAAAACATGAAGATGTGACAACACATCTACAATTTGCAGCACTTTGAAATATGCATGTTTAATATAAGCTGTCGCGGCTCTTTATTGCATATCTGTCTGTATCTCTGCATTAGTGTTGCTGTAATGCAGCTTCCAGCCACCACAAACAGCACTGGGCAACAGCGAGGGAAAAAATGGATTACATGACATTCTGCAAGCTCATGGAAATAACACAATTTAGACCTTATTTATGTTTTTGTTATTTGACGAGGTCTTTCCTCCCCTGACAGTCAGCAGAGAAGTTCATCTCTTCTCCGGTGCATATTCATTAGTCCTGCATCAATGGACGTGAGGAGCTTTGAAATGCTGCCGTTACCCAAAGTAAACTAATACAGGAGAGATAATATTACGTAGTACGACGGTCCCGGATCAAAGACACTTACATTGGTAACGTAAGTGTAGCGTTATAACTCTAAAATATTTAGTAATAACTTAGTGAAGTTACTGTCAGTTGTTAACTTAGCTAAAGCTGATGTAACCGTTAGCTGACAGCTAGCTTGTTAACGCTAGCCTGCTCATAAGCGTCGGTTGTATCTGATTACTGACACATCAACTGCAGGTAAAGGTGAACATCTTCTTACCATTTTATAGCGATGGCTGCACCAGCAACGTCCACTGACATTAAGATTTGCGTTTAAATACGTTATATTGCGCCGTAGAAGTGTTTGTAATCCGTGTAAAACGCTCAACCAGTAGACTGAATCTCCCGCGGAAGACTGTGACGTATAATCTGCTGCCTTCTCCGCTCCTCGTAAACTTTAAATATCCTCAGGTACTGTGCTGAGGTGTCACTTGTTAACAATTGTTGATGGTGGCTGTGATGAGTATTTAGAAAAATATGTAGGCATATAGATTATTTGTGCTGAAACATCATATGTGTGATGGGGCCGCAAAAATGATCATGTTTGCCTCCGTTTTGGTGTCGTGTTCGCCCTAGTCTTGATAATTTCCGACTGCACTGGAAGGCATCATGCTGTAACAGGGAGGAGCGATGTTGATTAACTTCAGCTGATGATTTTCTGACGCCCTCTGCTGCTTTATGAAATACACTGTTCAAATAGGAACGGAGATGTACAATAAAAGGCTCTTATTTTCAAAGGCATTCATTTCTGTATATCTGCTCTGAAACACAACAAAATAAAAACGACTTGAGTCACAGTGTACCTTGTGCCATGCAGACTGTGCAGTTTTGTTGGGGACTTTTCGCTATGTATGAGAGGGGAGGGAGTGGTGCAAGGTGGGCAGGAGTGTCAAAAACATTTTTAATCATAAGGAAGGGACTGGGAAGGGTTGTTTTTTTGGGGGGGGGGCTACGAGGGTCATACAAATTTAAATAGCTGTATTTTGTATTTGTTTTACCACCATTTTTTAGAGAAAATGTGTCATTCCTGACAGCCAGAAACCACATAATCAGAAATTATCTTTGAATTTTCACATTTCTATCAGTCCTTGAGCACGTTTTGTTGGACAAATGCTTCCATCAGATAAAAACATTACAAAATCCTAACTTAAAATAATGACATTTCATCACTTTATTCTAAATCTGATATTAAATTTTGCAAAAAATAAACCATTTGTACTAACTAACCAGCATGCATGACAAGAGTAAAAAAAAAAACTTAGGCTTACAACATAAGTGCACCACAAAATCATATACAAACGCAATTTTCTTTCCTATGGGCACTTTAATTCCATTTGGCATTACAAATATAAACAAGACAATGGAAACAAATAATTTATAAGGATTGTGTAGAAAATCGATGACCTAATTCAGGATAACAAGTTCTGAAAACTGTGTGCTTGAGGACAAATTAATTTTGACTAAGGCTTTCTAATTGGAGCACAGTGCTTTTTTTTTTTTTTTACATCACACACCTCAACTGTTGAACTATATATTGCATCTTTTATGGAGAGTAGACAAATAGTTTATTCTAAAATACTACCAATTAGTAGCTCTACAGATTTTTTGAACGACATAAGAGCACATGGCAAGGAGTGAAGGTGATCACAGCTCTGCATATGACTAAATCTGCATTGAAGCATGATGAATCAACCTTTTCACTGTGTCTGAGTTATTTTTCACAATGTTTTTCTGTTTACTCAAATTCTGCAATAAAGTCTAAGATGTTTGCACATAATAACAGCAGATTTATAAGACGACATATCAAGTGGCTTTTGTTTTTTAGCTGAACTGAACACAACATACACACAATCACACTTGTCTTGCACACACTAACATACTGTTTTCTTGTAAACCAATTAAGCAGAAGTTATCAGCAAACTTTAATAACCATGTGTGTCGATTCAAAGTGATGACAAATTACACTGACTAGTTGTTTTCACACTGACATATTAGTATACAGTGCTTTCAATTAAAGTTTATTTTAGTGATTTTGTTAAGTGTCAGCTTGTCTGGTGTTTATTAGTAAAAACATGCACAGAAATGCCTAATCATGCTCTAAAATACCCTGCAACCTACAGTAGGTGGGATACTTTTCTTTTATAGTGAACAGGCAAAAGTGAGTCAACAGTGAGGACTCTTAAGAACTTTTAACAGGAAGCTGCAGTCACTGGAGCTATAAATAGATTTCCCATTAGTTTTCAGGTGACTACGTTATGTCTTTAATTTAAATCTAACTTGACTCAGTGTCCAACCACTATTTTTAGAAACAAGTGCAATAGCTTAATTTTTCCAGTTTTCTTGCCATATCACAGCAAATCAAATATCTAACATATATACAATACTAAAGATTTAAATCGGTGTCATTAAAATGGAATGTGAATGTGAATGAATCCTCGAAGAACCAACCAAAATATCATACATCCTCTCACTTCATTTAAACCAAAACAGACAGATAATTCCCTCTGCTGTTTCTTCAGCGTCTGAGGTCAAACAGGACGTCACAGCCAGATGGCACAACGACGGCATGACTCGAAGATGAATAGTTGAGTGGATGAGTGCAAATCTGCTAATCGCTCCACACTAATGAGTTCATGTGTCTGTCTGTGTGTGTGTGTGTGTGTGTGTGTGTGTGTATATATACACTGTACAGTTTTGTGTGCTGAGAGAGAAGGGCTACTGCAGGTAGCGGTATACTTTGAAGCAATGGTTGCCAGAATCTGCAACCACAACATGTCCGTCAGAGGTGAGAGCCAGTCCCTGCGGGCCGTACAGCGGGTCTGCTGATGTGTTGATGTAGGACAGGAATGAACCGCTGCCATCAAACACCTGAGAGAAAAATATGAATATGAACAGTACTGTAGGTACACTGCTTTGGAAGAAAAATATTTGTCCAATGTGTAATCAAGGGAAAATGCAAAATGAGTCTCAGTTTGTTATTCTTTTTGTTAACTCTCCTTTTTATATGAAAACACAATTTTTGATCTGGTTGATTTTATAAAGGGTGAGAATAATTTCATAAGTTAGTCTGACTACAGTGATCGTTTGAAATGGGGATTTTTTTTTTCAAATTTAAAAGAAGTATGTGAACTGAAGAAGAGAGGATCTATGTGTTGTATGTAGAGTTTTTTTTTTTAAACACATTTTATTGATTTTTTTTTTTTTATTTTATAACCCAAACAATACAAAACACAGGAACCCCCCCCCCCCCCCCCAGACAGCCCATGTTATACAAAATTAGACAAGAAAAAATGTAAAATAGTTAAGTTGACTAAGAATATATTAATGACATTAAGACAAATAATAATAATAACTAAAATAAAAATAATGATAGTAATAGAACACAAGCAAATGGATAAAATGACTAAAACAATAACAGTAATAGTAATAAAGATATTAATAGAAGAAAAGGAAGAAAAAAGGAAAAAAAAAAAAGGGAGAATGGAAAATAATAATCACAGTCCTAATTTATTTCCAGTCAGCGGTATGTAATTGAGAGTTAAGGGTAACCAGTCATCAGCAACCTATTGCACATTATTTCCCTGCATAGGAGAGGCCTTATTCCATTCAGAAAACTGTCTGCCCATCATTAGCAGATTTTTTAGGTCTGCCGGTACATAATCCAGGAAGGGTGTCCAAACTTTTAAAAATAACTCATCTTTACCCTTTACAGTATGTAGAGTTTAGAGACCAATGTGTACTCAGCTTTTTCTCTTCAGGCAAAAATCAGATACTGTAAATATTACTGATGCACCGTGACAGTAACATTTACATTTAAACATTCCCAAGTAGATATATCTTTATTATATCAATATTTTGATATGAGACTAGATATTGTCTTAGATATCTTTGGATATCATAAATGTTTTATTTTCCTGGTCTAAACTTACATGACAGTTCTTGCTGTTCTATTATTTGCTTTTACCCATTAAGCCATTATAACCACATTACTGACAATTATTTATCAAAAATCTCATTGTGTAAATATTTTGTGAAATCACAAATAGTCAACCGCACAATATCTTCATGACATTAATACCTATGTATTTGGTCAAAAAATATTGTGATATCTGATTTTCTTCATGTTGCGCAGCCCTAGGTCCCAGGCATTTTTGTGCATACTGACATACAAATAAGGTATGTCATTTATATATGGTCCATAGGTGACGTGGCATTTAAGAAATATTTAAATTCAAATTAAATTTGAATGACATTAAGTCTGCAAGGTGTAGAAGTTAGCCATAAAGATATATACTGAAATCTTGCAATTACCTGCTCATTGATTTGTTAAGGTAAGCTTTCTGTACTGACCTGTATTCTGCTGTTGCCCCAGTCCGCTACTATGATGTTTCCATTAACATCCACTGCCACTCCTGTTGGGGCGTTGAACTGGCCGTTGCCCTCACCATTAGAACCAAACTTCAGTAAGAATTCTCCTTCTGTGTTGAACACCTACAATTTGGTTTTCAAGGGGGTAAAAGCATGGAGACAATAATCTAAAATTACTAGATAATATGATGCCAACACAATGATATAAATTCACAAAGTAATAGATCAATTCAAGGAAAGTTCTGTTAGACAGAAATTTTAAATTTGATTATTAGACACTTAAAGGGGGAAGAGAACAGAGAAAAATGTTGTCCAAGATCTACTGTATATACTTTTTAACAGTCACACACTTTCACTGCTCTGGTATTGCACCTACCTTGACTGAGTGGTTGTGAAAATCTGTCACAATGATTTCATTGTTGTTGTTGACAGCAGCAAAATGAGGCCCTTAAGAAAAACCAGACAACACAGTGTCAGATATGTGCTGTTTGTCAAAATCAAACAGTGGTAGATCAGTTTGGAAAACAACCTCATGACTCATCATGGATGTTTCTTTAGAGGACATGCAAATTAATATTTAGCCAAATGAATTACATGACAAATCTAGACTTGTCAAACTCATTGGTCTACATGATGTTTTTAGGTACAGTTGAGTTACTAGTCTATGTAATGACCATTTAAGTCTGTCATGTTTTTAATCAACATCAGTGGAAAATGATTTAGTTTCTGTCTTTTCTATTTATTAAAAAAAAAACCAACAACTTAGAAGTGAAAGGACAATGGGATCTTTATGGTTCCTGGTTTCGGCATTCATCTGCATTCCACATGCAGGTGTGAGCTGGTTGGAGAAAGATTGCAGGAGGGGCAGTGCACATATTACCATTGAGTGTACCTGCAAACTGCCTGTCGCCGTTGCCACGGTTACCGAACTTGGTGACAAGCTTGCCGTTGAGCTGAAAGATGAAGACGCAGCAGGCCTTATTGTCAACCACGATGATGTGACCGTTCCTGTCCACCGACACACCTTTAGGGCCCATCAGCTTCCCCGAGCCAATCTTGTTCTGGGGGAGTCAAAGATTTTACATTTCTGAAGTTTTAAATCACATTCTTCATGTTTGGAAAATTGGACAAACAACTGCATTAATAAAGACAGGCAGAACAAATGTAAATTATCCCCAGTTTGTTGCATTAGTCTTACATTTTGGTCACAGGATTGTCAGCCCCTTTAAAAACAGTTTTACATGTGACTTAGTTAACAGTCTTCAAAACTAAACATCCCACACACACTACAGATAAACAGACATAAACAGGGTGGCAAACTGTTTTGTGACAGTGGTTGAGAGAATGGCTGCATTCAGTGTATAAACCATAGGCTGACCAGCTACCCAAAGCACAAGGCCAGAAGTGTTCATAATAACAGTCTGCACTTCCTTTTGTAAATGAGCATTAACATCTCTGAAATAGGCAGGAGAGGAAAGTGGAAATCCGCATGTGTGCATCTCTTAATCCTCCAGAAATGGGCGAATGAGGTGTGAAAATGGAAGATGACTCACGGATGTAATCAAGGCGAGGCATGTACAGCGATGCATTTACATGAGTGAAAAAGTCTTATTCAGAGGAGTTCATCTTTACAAAAGGTACAGATGGTGTTGAAGAGACAATATTCAGCAACAGTATTTTTGGCAGCACCTTTGTTATTATATTCCCACTATTATTGTTATCCCTTTGGTAAAAAAAAAATGGTTGTGAGGGGTGCACAGATCAAGAGTTATTTTGTTATTCTAATTGTATATCACATATTATGACAATTAGTCCCACTGACAATATTAAACAAAGGATAAAACATTAAATCCAGACCTACCTTGAACTTGCCTTCACTTGAAAAGATGCTGACCCATTTGTTGTCATAGTCTGCAATGATGATGTCACCATTTGGGTGAATGGCCACTCCAGTCGGCCGCTGCAGCTGACCTGGAGTCCTGCCTCGCACGCCGAAACGACTTTTGAACTGGCCGTCATTGGAGAAAATCTGCAACAGACAAAAAATGTCTGAGATGTTAGAAATAAAATATAGATTTTAAACGCATCTAATTGGTGCTGAGTGTTTTTAACTCACAAGGCTCTTCACAGACATACAATGTAATATTTTGATGGAAGTGATAAAGTGCACAGGCAGCACTGTTCAAAGTAAATGAACAATGAGAAGTATTAGTGCTCTGCTGTGACTTCAGCAGCATCTTGAGCACACAATGTCATGTTTACCTGGACACACTGGTTGTTGCTGTCTGCTATCAGCACCTTTCCCATAGCGGAGGCGGCCACTCCCTGCAGGTTAGTGAACTCCCCTTTGTTTCTTCCTTTTGTGCCTAAAAAAAGATGAAATATATCAGCAGAATTGTGGTAAATAAGTCTCATACTTTGTTTGGATTACAGACTATAATATATTCATGAACTGAATCAGAAATACATATACTTGTATGTATGTATGTTATGTACAGGGAGCATGTCACTAATACAAAATGAACCCTGACAAGGTGATGCAGGTCTTGAACGCTGCATCCTGAGGGTATCAATTCGTGAGTTTGCTATACATTATTGTAATAATTACACAACTACTTACTAAATAAATCAATTATTTGGCACAAAATATTTATTTAAATATGATTTTATTGCTTCTGATGTGCATCTAAAATCAAAAGCACGTCCATTGCAATGCTCTGCTCCTCAGAAATAACAGACTGTAGAAAGCCATAATTGGTCAGAATTGAGTATACAACAAAGACTGTGTAATCAAATGTGTTAAATGACATGAATTGATGTATAATCATAAATTTCATTCTATTTATTTATATCAGCATTGAGGTGAGACTGCATGCCTGTATTAATTTAAATTGTTGCATTTCTCCTTGACACTAAAAATAAAAGCTTTAAAAATGTGCATGCGGATATTCTATCAGTAATGTAAATGACAGACATGAAAATAAAGCTACTGAGATATTCATTTATTCATCAGACTGCTGACTTGACTTGTTGGTTTTGAACATCAAGTCAAGCTTTTATTCAAAATGTAGTTTTGTTTACACAATGCTATGGTATGTAAAAAGGTAAAAATTCCAAATCAACGACATATTACTAAATTTATTAAATTACACTAGCATTTTTTAGTTGTGTGAATACTTGTACCGTGTGATTATAATAAACTGAATCAATAAACGGAATCTGGCATATCTTGTCTGTTAATATCAAATTTGCACAAAGCATTTATTGCTGCAACATTGTTTAGTGTAAAATTGCAAGAAAATTTGATTTCTATCACTGAATGATCTTTGGATTATTTTTACAAATGATTTGTAAAGTCCACAAAATAGCAGAAAATGGTGGAGAGATTGTTTTTAACTTTTCCCGACCAACAGCCTAAAACTCAAAGATATTCAATTTACGGTGATATAAAACTGAGAAAGGCAGCTAATCCTTAAATATTAAGCTAGAATCAGAAAATGTTTGGCATCTGTCCTTGACTAATGACCTAAAAGATCAATTGTTAAAAAAAATAGACTTCATATTTAGACTTGCACTTTGGGACTAATATGGTGAACACAACATTGCTAAGTTAGGCAAAAATGTTTGATGGTTTTGAATATTTTAAATACACACATAATAAATGAGTGCACATTTCTTCTGCCAGCAGCTTTCTTACCGATCCTGAAGATGAGGTCGTCCTCGATGGGGTTCTCTTTCCTCCTCCCGGTGCTGTACATACTGGCCGGCCTCTTGATGGCCTTCTGCTTGATGTGACCGCTGCCCGGAGACTTCAGCCTCTTCTTGATGCCATCTGAAGTTGGTGACACATCTATGGATTTGGTGGCCTTTATTTTAAAGGGGCTTCCTTTGATGTGATGGTCATATAAACGCAGTGATAAATTAAAAGTCCCCTCCTTAGGAGCTGAGAACAGGTACTCATAAGTGCCATTCTTGTTGTCCAGTATCTCCCCTTCACCTCTGCTTCCATCAGGTGAGGACATTTCAGCAGTGATGACTGCATTTCCCATCTTACACAGCTCTCCATCTTTGTCCTTAGTGGTAATGGTGATGGAGGTGGGGACACCCACCACACAGTGCCGTAACCCCTCACCTGTGGCCACAGTCTCAGAGGCCACAGCGTTAGTCGTTAAAATAGTGCCCAGGTTATGGATGGACTTCTTGAGTCCGTCTGTCTCCACGAGGAAGTCCAACTGGTCGTTCTCTCCGGGCTGCAGAGGAAGCTCCTGGCTGGCCAGCTCGATGAGACGCTCGCTCATCTGCTTCTTCACCAGCAGCACCTCGGCCTCGGTGCCGTGGCTCAGAGCCTGCTCGGTGAAGTTACAGCTGCTGTTGATGCCCTCCTGGCCCTGCAGGAGGCTGTCCAGCTGTGCTTGGAGCACCTACACACAGACACACACCAGGGGGCAGCAGAGTTAGCCTGTGGTAAGAGAGACTGTCCCACCACATGGACAAAATGAGAGCACATCTAAAAACTGACTAACTCACTACAGAGGATAAGTGGAAACAGAATTACCCTAAGAGACCAACAACTGCATACAAATAAAGTATAACTGCTACCATTTAAGAGTTGGGATGTTAGCTCATTCTGGTATATCTTCTTGTGATTCTGAAAATAGAAACTTTAAATTTTGAGATATGCCATGAAAACAGATTATCACAGCATTCTGTGTTGATTTGCAGAAATCTTTCAGAAATCACTGTTGCTCTTAGTGGTTTAGTATGAATCATATACAAAGTGGCCCTTTTTTGTTTAAAAGAGAGACTGAGCAGGGACCCCCTATTACGTAAATTGTATACAACGAACTGAGCTTGAGATAATTCTCTGAACATTTTTGGGTTTCCTGTAGCTATAAAGTCAGCAGCAGTTACAGCATGACAAGGCATATTAGCTTCACTGTCCGTACTTTCCTCAAGCTTTCTGAGATGGACGATGTGTCAGAGTGTCTTGCTTGATAAGTTATACATTATGCATTTTGGATCACAACATTGGAAGCATACTAAATACTTAATAATACAGCTGATTGGCCAGTATGTGAAAAAAAGGTGCTTCACAGTGATTACCTTGCTCACATGATTGCATAAGGATTTATTATTATGTAACAAAAGCTTATCATAATGTTGTGTACAGTAAATTAAAAAAGCTTTAATGAATAGGCCAATTTAGCTTTGCTATCAATATGTTGGATTCACATTATTTACATTTTAATAGAAATTTAAGCTGAAATTTTATGATCAAACACTGAAGTAATTCTGCGGATCTGTTGGGGGTCACGGAGCCCCTGTTGAGGGTCCAGGATATAAACTCAGTCAATTGCTATTCTCTTAACACTGAACAATAGGAATTTGTGACACAAATTGCAGTAATTCATGCATTTAAGGCCCAGTTTGTAAGATTTAGTGGCATCTGGTGGTGAGATCTCAGAATACAAACCAATGGTAACTTCTCTTATGTGACAAGTGTGTGGGAGAACTACACGACAAGAAAATGCAAAAACTGGAAACGTGAAGACACAAATGGCCCTATCTAGAGCCAGTGTTTCATTTGGCCCTACTGTAGAAACAACATGTCGAACTCTGTAGAAGACCTGCTCCGTATGTAGATATAAAGAAGCTCATTCACAGCTCAAACATAGTTGATTTGAACATTACATCCCATATCCTCCAATGTATCCCCCTAAATACTACGCACTGGATCTTTGAGTCATCATGTGTCATGCATGCATTTTAAGGGTGTGTTTTATACTATGAGAAACTGTTACATTTAAACTGAATTTAAACTAACAAATCACTTTTAGATCATAAAATCTCTGAGCATGCTTAATTTGCATTGTTGTTATTTGTTGGTAATGCACTTTAAGCACATTTTTACTGTTCCTCCTCATCACTCTGACATCACTATGCCCTCACAGAAACAACAAGACAGACTCACCCACATCTGACCGTCACACTCCTCTTCTTCTCCAGCATAAGATGCCATGAAGCCATTTATCTCAGACCGAAGTCAAATGTTTCATCTGAACATGCTCTACTATTTTACTAACTCTGAAGCTCTAAAGATTGGCGCACTGTCCATGCATACTGTGAGAATAAAGACCAAGCTTCAGAGGAAGACGATAAAATGTTTACAGCATGAAGAGCAGAGCTGTATGGTGCTCCCTCGCTGCACATGACACACCCAAAGTGTACACACAGCACTGCACACTGGCTCCATCTACTGTAACCACCAGCAGCCACACAGCTGACAGTCACATATCTGACTTTCCCCAGGGCTCTGGTGTTTGGACTGCACGCCACCCGGTGAATTGTGAATCATTAGCAGCCCATGTGATGGAGCTCCCTGAGGGGGCGGCAGACTCCTAACTAGACTAGCTGATTGGTTGTCTGGATTTCAGTGGTGCACCAGCTCCACACGGCCCCCCCTGCTTTCTGCCCGTTAATCACCTATCAGACCAGCTGAGCCCCTGACACACAGCAGCAAAAACAGCCTTATGAGTACCCTAAAACAGGTTAAAGGCTTCCCAAAAACACATCATAATTAGGTCAGTTTTCATTGTATGGCTGCTTTCTTTATTATTTTTTTATTGTTATATACTCCAAAAACTCTTTATCAGAGCTTCCAGTTAATGCAAGCCAAACAAGGTGCTTCACGCTGATAAAAACACACTCAAACACTTATCATTATAGTGACCAAAGTCTGAACCAAGAGTCAAAACATAACACTAAAGCTACACTCTGCTTGTGTCAGCTGAGTACTTTCTTGTTTACCTCACCTTCTGCTTGAGGCCGTAGTTGACCTCCAGCTCCATCAGCAAAACGCTCTTGCGGACATTCAGAGTCTTCTGCAACTCATCAAAGGTAGTGTGAATGTCATCTTCGATGGAGCTCTTCTGATTGGTCAGCTGCTGAAGGATCTCTGACAGCGTCTGCAGTGCTGAGTCGATCTCTGGCAACCTGCGAACGCCAGAGGGAACAGAGGAATGAGGAGGACATTTTTTATATAATGAGTCAACAGTCATATGATGGAGAGCACACAAAGTAGGATAGTGTCAAAGTCATTTGCGCCAACATGTTTGTTGTTTGGGAGTAAAATGCATAATGTGTGTAGTGCAGTGTGAAGTCTACATAATGTTTTACCTCTTCTTGACAGCATCTAGCTGGTCCTGTAATGAGGCCTTGTGTTGTTCCACTACGTCTTTCAGAGGCACAGTTGGGTGTTCTCCGTGTTCTCCACTGGTACACTCCTGACACATGGCCGTCTCACAAGGCGGACAGTAAAACTCCATGACCTAAGGGACGGGAAAAGTACTTAGACTTAAATATGGGGTTGAGGCTTGGTATACTGTTTTCTTTATCCATATTTGCAGAGTGGCTGATGGCAGTGGAGGTCGGTCCGTCATTTTGATCCTGTCTAAAATAACTGAATGGATCACAGTAAAATGCTGTACAGACATTCATGTTCACCAGAGGATGAAGACTGCTGACTTTGATGATTCCTGACTTTTCCTCTGGCGCCACCAGCTGGTTGACATTTTTGGTTTACAGAGAAATGTCTCAGGACACATATTCATGTTCACCACAAGATGAATTTTAATAACTTTGGTGATCACTTAACCCCTCCGGTAGCGCCATCTTCAGGTCAAATTTTTAATCTGTCCAATACTGTATGTATACCTATGTAAATACCTGCAAAGTGGATGACGTTCCCATCAGCCTCAGCTGCACTGTGTCTTTTTTAGGAGATATTAGCACTAAACTAAAATGGCGAACATAATAAAAATTAAACCTGCTTTTGCATGATGATGCTATCATTAAGCTCAAAGCACCACTGTGCCTATGTATAGCCTCACAAAGCTGCTAGCTAGATGAACAGTGTTTTTTTAAGATGATCTCTTCAAAATTTTCTGCTTCACTTTTAAAAATAATTTTGAGGGCATTTTCTGCTGTCTTTTTAAGATGAATTTTGGCATTTCTTTATTAGCCGTAGGAAAAGCAAAGGGGATGGCATGCCACAAAGAGCCCGGGCCAGACTCAAACTTGGTTTCTGCAAGTAAGAACTCAGTCATTAATGTATGCGCTCTACCCACTTTGCTTCCAGGGCTCCTATAAATGTATGTTCTTAATTTTATATTTAGATTGTTTCATTAGAAATTATATTAGATCCAAAACTGTGAATGTAAGGCTAACAGCTGACCTTTGAAATAATGATCAAAGCCTGAACCAGGGACCACTGAACTTGACGCCTAAGCTGTCTGTTATCAGGTCTTTATCAGACGTTTTGGCTTGTAGGCCTGAACTTATGTTAAAGTCTAACTAACAAACCAACAGTGTGCATATGACTCTTACGTTGCCTCCATGGTTGGGGCAGGAGAGCAGTTGGCCTGTAGCCACAGTGGTGATGTTGTTGAGAGCAGCGGCCTCCTGGCTGCAGCTGTCCGGCGCCCGCTGCAACACGTCCATCAGGTTGGTGATGAAGAAGTTATTCTGCAATGCCGCCACACCCTTCTCCGGCAGGATCGAGGTCTGGCGGCACACGGGACACGACAATGTGAGGCTGTGGGCCGGGATGTAATTCTGCAGGCACCTGGAGGAGGAGAGCAGGAGGGGAGATTAAAGAGTGGGAGCAACCTGTGAAAGAAACAGTGCGGAGAGAGGCGTGGATGGTGCACAGTGTATATGCGTGTTGCATTGAGAAGACATGAGAGACAAAAGATTCAGCTGCACTATACAAAGATAGTGGTGATTTACAAGAGATATAAAGTTATGAGTCACTAAAGCAAGTTTTTCTTTCTGTGTTTATTGTTATTTCCTGAAATTAGGTGGTCTCTTTTTGTCTCAAGAGAGACGTGGTCAGAACTGCAGTTCTGCTTTTTAAAATTTTTTTAAACTAATGGATCAACACATCCACCCTGAAATGAAAGCACATCACTTCACTTCATTATAAGTTATTTGACCTGTAAAGTGAATGAAAACAGGAGAAAATGTTGCCTTTAATGCCATCTAGTGGTTGAAGCATTTACATGCCCAAAGTGATTTACAGTAGTTTTCTACTAACTGAATCATTAATTGCAGCAGTGGAAAGTACATTTACTCAAGTACTGTACTTTTAAGGTGCTCGTCTTTTACTTGAAAATTTACATTTTCTGCTACTTTATACTTTACACCACTACATTTCTGAGGCAGATATTGCACTTATCACCCCAACATATTAGTTTGGTAAATTTAGCCACTAGTTACTTTGCAGATACATAATAATACAAATGTAGTTTTTGATTTGTTTATTGTGGTTTCTGATATGTGATGTAATAATATATAATATATTCAGTGACAGACTATGAACACAATAAAGGCAAGATAGCAGCAAGACAGTGAAGATAAAATAGTAATTTGTACATTATATTTCATTTTAAAAGCTGTAATTTTCAACAGATTATATCTTTATTGTGGTATTCCTACTTTTACTTAAGTACCAGATCTGAGTTTATTTACTTGTTATCAACACTTTTGCAGTCGGGTACAATCAAATGCATTATTCCTGCCATAAATCCATCAAATAATGTTGACACTGTGTCAGAGAAGGTGTTGTGTTGGACAGGGTTATATTGAGATGTTTCCTGCATTGTCTCCCCTCCATTAATATAAATGGAAGTGGAAAAACATTAGGAACATATATATATAATGCAACACCTCCACCGCCATTATAAGCTTCACAGATCCATTGCAGTGTTGTTGTATCGGACTGCATTATTGTTCACAATGTACTTATTAAACTCAATACAAGCAATACAGCAACATTACATTAGTGACCGGTGCATTCACAAATGCACAGAACACACAAAGCATCATGTTGGATGTGGTCAGAAATACATTACAGTCGAGGAAGCTTCAGGTCGGTTCAATGATGGCTTTCTGCCACTGAGGGTTTAGTATCATATTACACTTTATTCATTCATTCAGACGTTCTAGGAGCTCTTTTACAATGAATTAAGGTTAAATATAGCTGCGATTCAGCAGACAGGAGAAACCAAAGCCCAAGACAGAAAAAAATGCACAATGCTTCAAAATTTTAACTCTTAACTTCACAAAATTAAATTAATTAAATGAAAATGTGCAGTACTCTACCACTTTTGAAAAGTGCACTTCTATTATGCCACATACATGTAGATGTAAAATAAATATACCAGAAGAAAAAATGATATATTGTTAAGTCTGACAGTTTATGACTCTCCAGAAGCAACAAGAGTAAAGACGGACAGAGAGGCACAGTCCACAGTTTGTCTTTGTGTCAGATACAAAGGCTGTTTGTCAGAGAGGATGGCACCAACACACACAAGTCAACAGCAGAGATGCATATCATGTGAAACAATACTCTCATTTACAAAAAGTACTGTCCTATTGAGAAAGTGCTATGCATTATTCCTGCTATAAATCCATCACATAATGTTGAGACTGTGTCAGATAAGCTGTTGTGTTGGACAGGATTATATTAATGTATGCTGTTGTATTTTTATTTTTATTTTCACTGTTCTTTTTTTTCTGTATTTATGGTGTATGTAGTCTGTCACTAATTATAATATATAGTATCACCTACCAAAAACCACAATAAACAATTTTTTAAAATTGTATTATGAATCTGCTCTTTTTTTTTAAATTTTTTTTTACATATTTTCCTTAAAAAAAGAAAATAAAATCATTCAGTCTTTGTCTTCTTTGTGCATCGAGCTCTGTGATTGGCTGTTAAACACTATGATATTACCGCTAAAATAAGAAATTACTCTCACTGTTGTAGCTACATACGTTTATATATCTCCCACTTACTATCATAATTCACAGGATTTTAACATGGAATAGGAACATCATGGTAACTCCACTCACCTCTCACAGAAGGTGTGTAAGCAGGGCAGTACTTTGGGGTTCTCGTAGCGGTCCAGACATATGCTGCAGATCAAGAACTGCTTGTCAATCTGGCGGACAACAGGGCTGGGAATAGTGGAGCCTTCACTGGCCATCCTAAAACTCTGACATAAGAGTCCCTCTTCCTCTTACCCTGCACCCTGCAGAGAAAAACAGAGGGAGGACAAAGCAGAAACCATGTAAGATCAAACGGTGCAGGGATGACACATGGAGACGAGTGGAAATCTGTTGGTTGTAAAGATCAAAGTTTAAAGCAGAATGCGTTCTTCCTCTAGTTCCCTCACTGAGAGAGGAAATGCAATGACAGACACACCGATCAGCACCTGTGGCTACAAGCTTTGACTGTAAACATCCCCTCAATCAGCAGGTCACCAACACAAAACTGACTATCAGATGATTTTCCTTTTGCTCGATGGAATACATTTATATACAAAAAATCACTTTTACTTGAAACACTGATTCAGTTGGACAAACAGCCTGGGAACAAGAGGTTGTGAAGGGGTTAAGAGGTCAAACTGAGGTCATGACTTCCAGTGGTGTAATGTAACAAAGTATCATTATTTTGCTACTTACTACAAAATAGGGAAACAAGGCAGGAAGGAAGGAATGAACGGACGGATGGACAGACGGACGGACGGATGGACGAATAAAGGAATAGGAGGGAAGGAAAAACTGCATTTTGTTCTTTAAATCCTTTAGGTTGTATAAAAGACCTTGTTTTTCTTTAAGAATAACATTACAGCATTTACTTGTAGTTTTACTTTCAATACTTAAGTACATTTAATAGCATAACAATCCTTTTGATATCTAAGTACAGTAAATATGAAATACTTAAATATCTTTAATCAGTAATATTCTAATAGGCAACTTTTAATTCAGCCAAAGTCATTTTCTGGTAAAATATCTGTACTTTTATTGAAGTATAGCTTTCAGCTACTTCATCCACCACTGAAGACTTCAACAAGTGTTTGAAAAAAAGGTCAGCTGAGGATGAAAACACTCATAGTATTATGGATGCATCTCATGAACCTTGTAGCTCCACGTAAAAACTATAATTAGCACATTGCGGTTGTATGTCTCAGTCAGCTAGTCATGATATAGTTCACATCCATGTCTGTCAACACCGTAGACTGTATATAAAGGTCTTCATATACAGTTTATGGTTCACACTCACATATAGCCAAGACAGCAAACAATGCTCGAAATATGGAGGACACCTTCCCCCTGAGAGCACAGAGGATTCTACACAATCAGCACAGTTTCAAGGTGGACAATAAAGATGAGCATCTCCAATTCAGTAGCTGACCAGAAGTTTCCCCTTATGAGGCTGAGTTATGACGCTGAGTAATGCACCCCCCCAAAAAAAAAAAGAAGGGTTTTTGAAGAACATTATGATGTTGCGGTGAAGTTGATCTCACCGCATCATTATACATTTTTAGAAATGTATGTGAAATTTTGTCATAACCAGCGCATGAACTCTTAAGTTCTGGCTAAAACTGTTTTCTGTGAGGTCACAGTGAGCGCCAAAATCTAATCATTTCATCCTCGAGTCCAAGTTGATGTTTGGATGATGTTTTTGAATAAATTCCCTTGTTGAGACGTCGTGCTCATGAGAGTCGGACTTATGAGCTGATGGTCAGCAAGGCATTACAAAAAAAATTGAAAGTAATTCCCTCCTTAATTCCTCTTGGAATCCGCAGGCTAATCTCATCACAAGGTCTTTTTTAGCAGATGGTTTTAGAGTTTTCAATGAAATCACACAATCTACTTCAGCAGATGGAATAATTGTCTCTGAAATTTCAGTGTTACAATTTCCATTCCTCTCAGCACTTTATGGACCTCTAGTCCATCTTTGTTTAAAAGTTACACCTGAAACATAGACCATAATTATTTAAAAAAAAAAAAAAAAAAAAAAAAAAGGATATCTGTAAAATTGCTAACAGACCTGCTCCAAATGCCAAATGCAGATCTATCATCAGTCTTTCTATTATGAATTTTTAACCTATGGAGGTTCTATATATGTTGACTTTCACATGTGGAATTAACTGCATAACATGTCTGGTATTTCGTTCCTGTAGTACATCCATGCATGCAACACACTGCCTATTTGTCCAGGAGTTACGAGAATTCAACAAAACTCAAGGCTGGATTACAAACCAGGCTAAGCAGGCTCCGAGGGCACCAAAAGTTTTGTGTCAGTTCCCGTTTAGTTACTCATTTAATTGTACATTTGTTCCATATTTGCACATTTTTGGTCTGAGAACAACTAACGTGCTACCAACATTTAATTTAAATAGTTTTTGGTAGGTATTCACTATGATCCACCAGAGCCGTATCTGCGCCTTTAATGACCTCACTAAGCAGATCAAGTATCTGACAGATATTTCACATTAAACACAGTTTCAGAGCTTCAGTAAACATTCATGGGGATAAAAAGGTATAAAAGGATTTAGATCCAGGAGGAACAAAAGAACTGGTATTGGATCAGTACTTGATTTTAGCAGATGCTCAGAGTTGAGTATCAGAATTTGTATTTGGTGAGAATAAGTCTCAAACGGTGCACTCCTAAATGTTAGAGTCCTAAAGTCATCCATGAAAAAGAGGACGGAAAGTCTAAGTGAAAAAAAAAAGCAAAATTTATCTTGCTCTTGTTGTCGACCTTCATCTTGGGAACCAGCGGCGTACCAAAAAAGTCAGAGTGGAGCTTGAGTCAGAGCTGTGGCTGCTTGTCATAAAAAGCACTTTGAGTGATAAATATTTGATGATAAAGTAAAAGCAAGGCACTCTGTGTTCAGCACTCATCAGTGAGAGAGAACGCTGAACCTACAACAATAAATACTTTAAAATCACACTGCAGCATATTTGCACTCATTCTTCATAAGAGTGGAGAAGTTTCCCTACAGTTTGATCTGAAACATCTTTTTCCTGCAGCCTTCATTTTAATGTGTGACTCCTCAGTAACGTTATCTGGCAGCTAACTTGGACACAGAAAGTGTGTCAGTGCTTTTATTGTCTCCTCACATTCATGACGGGCACAGAAACAGGCCACCTCTGCTGCTGAGAGGAAACCCTCAGGGACTGCTTCTTTCTACGGTGCATGCTCTCCTTCTCCTCTATTTCCTCTTAATCTGTCTCTCTTAGACAAGACTCCTTCTCTCTTTCCCTTCTCTGAAAGCAGATATGAGAGGCTGTAACTGCAATGTGGTGATTTGGTAAGCCTGAGAAAGGCGAGCGGTGGATAAAATTACTGTTATAATGATGCTGTCATGCTGTCAGTGGGTTATTACCAACATTTCCTATTTGTTACATGGCTGGTATGTCATGTGTTTGCTGTTAGCTGTTGGACAGTGATGTGTTGAGCAGCTCAGGACAAAGATGATCATGCGAAAGAGAAATCTGTAACAGCAGAATTATGACTTCAACAAAATCTCAATGATGTTTACAATCTACCCTCACATATGAGTATCCCAGAAGCTAAAACTACATTCACACATGTCTATTCATACATAACAGGAAAGGTCTAAATGACAACATATACTCTGTATGCCAGCACTGACATGCACGAACAGAAAGCTCAGCTCTTAAACTGTATCCTTATTAATTTAACAGCTCCACAGGCCAGATTAAGCAGATTAACAGAGCATCAAATATGGCACCGATTACAAAAGTAAATTTCCCAAATCCTGCGGACAGCCACAACAGAAGCAGCCCTGTGCTGACAGTGCATAAGCCTCGCAGCAACCTCACAACACTCCACTCTTACATAATCAGATCCGCACCAGCTAAGCGGAATAATTCCTGCTGGATTGAGCTGTCATCCAATACGCAGCGGAGGGTACACATGAAAAAGATGAATATTACTGCAGGAATTTTGCAGATACCGACTCCAAGAGGAGCTATAATTATGCAAAAATGAGAGCTCAAAAACAACACTATTCCAAATATTTGGCTTACTGATAGAAACACTTACAGTGCTGCATCTACAGGCCGATCAACAGGCGTCATCCACTCCAGTACACACACCGAAACATTGGCTCCATGTGAGTCAAACAGCCACTAAAATTCCTCTAAACCTGCCGTCATGTCGGCTCTGACATGAGATGATGCTCCCGCCCAGGTAGCAGCAAACAGGAGACGACAGGATGTGTGTGAGCGACACAGCTCCTCCGTGTGTTTATGAGTGTGTGCGCACACACACGTGAGAGAAGTTGAGGAGGGGCGATTGAGCCAGATTGTGTTTCAGTTTATATACCCCTCCTCCCTCCTTTACTCTCCCTCGCCACTTCCTCTCCTCCCATCACTTCTTGGCTCAGTCTGTCTCATCCATTCATCTGCCTCCTACCTAACCTCTCTCTCTCTCTCTCTCTCTCTCTCTGTCTCTCTGTCTCTCTCCCTCCCTCTCTCTCTCTCTCTCCCTCTGTCTGAAGTAAATGCTGGCTCACTGCAGTGCAGCGAGCGTGTGCAGCATCAGGAGTATGTGAGAGGGTACTGGCTGATGGATGGTGATCTAACAAATAGAAATAAAGGGACAGCAGTTAGGGGTCCCCTCCACCAATAGAGGTAAAGCCAGAGGGATCTTACTTTCTGAGTGTATGTGTGTGTGTGTGTGTGTGTATGTGTTGGGAGGGGGGGGCATGCTGCTGACTCACTGTACATGCAGAGCCAGGGCAAAAAAAAAAAGGAAAGAGAGGGGAAGTCAAAATATAAAAGATGAAAGAGAATCATGACGTAAAAGGGAATGGGCAGAGAGGAAACGTGAAAGCACAGTCCGTCAAATCTGCCAAAATCAGACGTTTTTGTATCTGTATGTGCATGGACGCGCCGTCATATGTTCCCTCCCACACACACTGTTCACCATGTCACTGTGATGTATGACACAGCAGAAGTAGGTTAAGTCTTAATGACATAGTTTGCTGTTAGTCCTTTATTTTCTCCTGACATAACATTGAGGTGAAAGTCATTTCCTTTCATTTCTTTAAAGATGAAGATGAAGGCCTCTGAGGGCTCGTGGGATTTCAGAGACATCTAAATCATTGCACTGCTGCCTGTGTGATAAGATGTACTCTATAAAGATGTCTACATTCACAAGAACAGTTCACCTAAACCCTGACAGAAAAGCTTTAACCTTCAGATTGAAAGACGCTGTCCTGCCCACACACACATTGTACTGTAAGCACGTGTGTATGTGGTGGAGGGAGAAAAGAGATGTGTATGTGTGTGTGTGTGTGTGTGTGTGTGTGTGTGTGTGTGTGTGTGTGTGTGTGTGTGTGTTAAGTCAACAAAATGACTGCTTTAAAAAGGCTCTGTTTGCACAAGTCATGAATTAAATTAGTTCTGTCTGTTCATTTTTCATTGTTCACTGGCCGAGTGTTGTGCTCATTCACAGCTGCTTCCACTGATTGGAGAAGCAGTCAAACAATTTTAATAAATCTTAGAAAGTCAGGATTAAGAATGGGATTGTCATTGTCCTGCACAGATTGTAAAAATAATGGATGTAGCCTAAGTGATGTCACTCATTGGTTTATAGCCTCAAATTTGGTATTTCAGCCGTCAGCATCTTGCTTTTTTTGGCAGCCCCACCTCTAAATATGCATAACTGGTCTTAATAACAGAGACCAAATCTTTTTTTTTTGTACCACGCTGTAAACATGCCACTAAATTTTTTTCAAACACATTTTCATTGACCTAGCAATGAGTCCACATTGCATTTCGGCATCTTAAAAAAGACAACAAATTGCAATGTTTTCTTGTCATACATGACATTAGATTCTTTTTATGTTAAATCCCTGTTAATTTGGTGTAACATGACATATGGAAACATCCATATGTAGGCTTTTTACTTTGGGGGACTGCCTGGGGCCCCTAAACCACCCTTTTTTTCTCAATTTAAAGGGCCAGTAATAAAAAAAAGATGACATCTGCTTGTGACTCTAAACCCTTTGTATCTGTTGTTCACCATTTTGTTTGTTCCCCTACCACATTTTTAGGGAGCAAAAATAACAACATTCCCAGTGCGAAATAACTATTCTCAAAATTCATCCAAACTGTTTTTATAGATTTTTTTTAGGGGGGGTCAAAAGGCATACACAAAATTTGAAAAAAACAAACAAACTCTAAAATATAAACAAAAACCTTTGGAATGGCCCATATTTTTGGACTGATTTGTTGTTTCTGGCAACTGTTTGAACCACTGTTTCCTGATCAACTGAAAATGACATCATGCAGGTGACGATGCATCTTGCTTCTGATTGGTTAGGGTGAAACAAAATAGCTTTAACCCTTACGAGAAATAGGTTAACCAGAACACAATGTCAGGCTGAGGTGAAACAAAACTAAAATGAAATACCATTATCAGGCCTTGATAGCGTCATTTCCATCAAGGGTGAATATGTATTTAATGTTAATAGATGAACATGCTTGATGAATGAATGATGAATAACTTCAATAGTTTGAGTGAACATACAATTACCTCTTATCTTTTGGAAATTGTTGCTTGATTTGAATGATCTTATCTTTTCATCTGCTGAAAAATTGCTATTCTAACAGTGCAAAATAACACGGGGGAGTTCTTAAATTCTTCTGCAGCATTTCTACCTTTGCATTAAAAAAAATAACCCCAGTTGATTTTGACAGAGCTGTTTCACACATTTCATTATGCCTGGCAGTTTCAAGGCTTTTCCAGTGAGCTCATCTCTGCCTCTGCCAAACTCGGTGAGTCAGTCAGAGGAGTGAGACACAGAACTAGAGAAACTGACAAAGCTCCCGAGGAAAGATGAAAACATGAAGGCCAAATATAATTTGTGTGTGTGTAGAAACAAGATGCAGATGCATAACTAACTTGCATTCATTACATAAAAATGAGGCTGTGAGCATAGACAAAGGGGTTATCCTGTTGATTTTGGTCTGTCCATGGGATTCGACATCAGTCACAAAAATACAGAGTATCACCAGCCTAATGCTTTAAATGTACTCTTGAAAACAGACAAACAAAAAGAGGCCACAGGATGCTCCATAGCTCTCCCTTCAATGATTGGTTACAGCAGCTGCCTTTAATTTGGATAATACAAACTTTGATCTGCTCACATCTTCACAGTCACCAGCTTCTATAACACACTTCTTCATGACTTTGTTTCTGATTTGTTGATTCTTTACTCTGAATATAACTAAAGACTCTTCAAATTTACAAATCAAAATATGATTGGAACCTGCAATGACTGAAAGACTTTTTGATTTGATTTGGTGACAACAAAGAAACTAAGAAACACAAACTGATGATTTTTTTGTTTGCCAGTCAAACTCCTCACTTATGTATATAAACACACACTTAAACAACACTGAAAGTCACAAAGAGTCTTAAGTTATGCATTATTTGAAGATTTGGGGGAAAAAATGACCCAACTTTGGATTTAATTTTTTGCTGGAATACCAAATAGTGTGTTTAAACCAGGTCTAAAAAAATGAAATTAGATTTGTCCTTCAGCAAATTTCTAAACATAAAATTATGATGGAGTATGTCCCAGCAGCACACAAGCTCATGCAACAGTACATCATTTTGAAGGGCAGCTGCCATACATCCTGATATACTTTTTCTAAAAGAGAAAGTATGTGATTTGAAAGCAGGGTTAGTTTATCACGTTCACCTTCTTAGTTAACATGCCAACATTTGATAATTAGCAAATGGAAAAGTTAGTTTTATACACATTTTGTAAATAAACCAAGAATTGCAGGAATCAAACTTTGACTCTGATGATGACGCTACATAAGTCAACAGACCAAACTTTTATTGATCCTGATTGTGCGTACCACATGGCAATCCATCCAGTGGTTTTGGAAAAAAACATTTAACTACACCACAACCAGCCTCCTGGTGGCACTAAAGAGAAAATCATGGGATCATTAAAGTCTGTAGGGTTCATCCTATGGGGACCATGAATGTTCATACAAAATGTATCAACTCCATCCAATAGTTGTTGAGATATTTCAGTCAGGGCTAAAGCTGTTTAGAGAGTGGCTATAAATTAAGTCCATTACTGTCACAGCAGCAGGACCATTACATCAGTGGAAGACCTGCATCAAAGCAACGTAAAGTGGAGACACTAGTTGGTCAGGGGCTCAAACACATTAACACGTACAGTAAACACGTAACTTAACCTGTTTTTGTTGCTTCACTGTCCACACCCACAACATCATCCCTGATGCATTAAGACACTTCAAAGACCTTAAGCCAAAAGCAGCATCTCCAACTGAATTCATCAGATAACTAAAAAAATAAAACAGTTCATCCTCTGACAAAGAAAACAGCTATAACTGATGTTAAACTTTGGCTGCTGCATGTATGAATCTAAAGCAAGTAGTAATTTTGAAAAACCCGCTCATTCCCACTCACCAGTTTGAAGAGGAACCCGTTTTCAAACCGTTCTTTTAGGTATATTTTAGGTTTTAGGTTTACATAGTGGCTGCAGTGGACTTGTATGTTACTCTGGGTCTCCCTCTGGTGTCTGTCCTGCAGCTCTTTCCAGAGCACTGACCTCAGCTGTTTTCACCATCTCTCTTTTTCTAAACACACATAATGCCATGTCACCCTGCACAATAATGACACTGTTGAACACAACCACTGCTTTCAGGATGTAAACAACCATCAGGGTGAAGACTAACAGGTGGATGTGTGAACGTGTTCATTCAGAGAGCAAGTGGGGTTTTTTTGGAGCGCTGATGGAGACCAGCTTGTTCACCTGCTTTATGATGTAAGACTCATTAGTTTGTTAGGTCAGAAGTCCAAGAGTCCATTCGCCCACAGACTGACTTTCATACTGTGTTTAGAGTTGAGTCACAGGACACTTAATTGCTACTCTTTTCATGCAGCAACTTTTAAATCAGCAAACTGGAATCCAATTTTGTTATCTCTTGAGTTTCTCCATGGCACTGGAGGGAAAGTTAGGGGATCACCAGGATCATTAGGGTTCATCCTCCAGGGACAAAATTTAATCTGTCCAGAGTGCTATCAAGCTTTTCATGTAACTGATAACATTTCATGTGTTTCAGAGAGAAAAATGCTACTGATGAATATGGAGGCGTGACTCGGTTGTTTAGCTACCAACCGTCCTCCAGTCTGGGCACACGAGATAAGACTAAGATTACTTTTTTGAACAGCAACAGCTCACACGTTCATTAAAATCATTATAATCAGGAGAGGACAGCATGATCTGAGAACGACACTGACTGTGTTGACTCCAAAGACTAAAAAACACACAATATTATCATTATAACCAATACAGTTTGTTTGTTTTCAGCATTTATTGTACTTAAAATCCTCTCAGCACCTAAAGCCAGATGGTCTGTTGATAAGGCTTATGTCCATCGTGACCCTGATAATCGCACCATTTCATCAACTCTGCAACAGTTTCGTAACAAAATACTTAATGACAGCATTTGGAGTTTGGTATTCTCCGATTTTAGCAGCAGCTCAAGAAAGTTACCTCAAAATAATTAAATACCAGGCCTTTATATAGTGCAGTGTATACACCAGCTTTCTGTTTCAGTGGAATCAGGGGCTTTGCATGCCTGCGGCGCTGGAGAAGGTGACATAAGCCCCACCCCTGAATTATAAAACCACTCTCATGCTTATCTTAAGCGTCCAGTGTGGACAGGATCATTAGAGATTACAGCAGCAGAGCATGCCTTCAGTCTGAACATCAACACTTGAACCCTTTGAAAAGTCGCAGCATCTTTAAATATCGTAGATCAAAGTCGATCAGTGGGATTTCACCTAATAAATAATAAACTCAGAAATTTTGGGAGAGCCATTTTAGGGGGTTTTGTTCTGGCATCTGTAAGATAATTATGTAATTAAAAAACTTTTAAAGTCTTCTGGGAGTTGTTGGTTATTCCTGTTGAAAAACTAAACTCCTTCCTATTCTCTAATATTTGTAAGGTCAGTTTTACATTTTTGAAAGGAAAAAGGCTGCACTCTGACTGAAAAAGGAAACCAGTATTAATGCATCACTTGGCTGCATATCTCTGCCAACCACACATTCTGGCAGCACGAGATAAGGTGATGCTCTGTCAGTGTGTCTGTGTGTGTTAGTGCATGTACGTTAATTTCTGACGTCTAATTAAAGCCTACAGATGTGCAAGCACAGGGACACTAGAAACTGTCCACACTGCACATCTGTCTACCAGAGTGAAGTTAAAAAGATGTGACTCGACATCCAGACGAAATGCACCAACAGAACAATTTAGGTTTTAGTTTTGATTCAGCTGACACTTAATCACTCTGCATGACGCTTAAAGGTGCAGTGTGTAGGATTTATGGAGACTTATCGGTAGAAATTTATTACAATATTCATAACTATGTTTTTATTAGTTTATAATCACCTGAAAATAAGAATTGTTTGGTTTTTGTTACCTGAAAATAAGCTGTTTATATATACAACTGGAGCAGGTCCTCTTTCAAAGGAATGCACCATGTTTTTTCAACAGTAGCCTGAAACAGACAAATCAAACGCTGGCTCTGGAGAGGCCATTGGCCTTTTCTGTGTCAGCCACTGTAGTTCTCCTACACGCTTTGCACATGAGGAGTTTTGGTTCTGCAACCTCACGGCTATGTAGACTAAATACTATGGACTTCAACCTTTCCTTACTAACAGAGAAAGGTAAAAATATTTTCGAAAACAATTACAAAATATATTGTAAAAATAAATTGCTATTGCTACACTGTAAAAAGCATAATCTTTTAAGTTAGTTAACCTCCTTTGTTTAAAAAATGAAAGGAACAGTTCTATATTTTGAGATATACCGTTCAGTTTCACTCACTGGTTTGTTGTTTCACATTTCCTGTCTGTGTGCTAAACCAAGCTGATTGTTATAGTTTTATATTTGCTTGACCAACATGAGAGTGGTACTGCGTCAATCCTGTAATTTTACTCTAACCTCCAAAAGACAAACAGGACAGCAATTGTTTAACCTGTTGATTCTTTAACTCCCTGAAACCTGGATCAACATTGGTTTCCTTATGCTGTGTTCAGATGTCTTTTACAATCTGAGCAAATTGATTTGATTTCTTTTGAAATTATACAGAAAATGCAATGAGCAACGCCCTGAAAATCTGGCAATGAAAAGAGAGAGTTGGAAAGAGAGAGAGAGAATTGTGAGAAAATTATTAAAAAACATCAAAATGTCCAGAAAACTATATTTCTAATCATTTTAACTAAAATGATGGTACAGATTTTTTTTTCTTTTTAATTTTATCACTTTTTTCAGGTCATTTCATTGTTTGTTTTTATTTTTCTTCCTTTTTTTGGGTGATTTTCTTTTTTTTTTTGGTAACATTTTTACGAATTTCTTGCTTATTTTTGGGCCATTTCTTGTTAAGTTGCTCATTGCCTTTTTCCATTTTTTTTGTTTTAAGAAATCAAGCCAGTTTGTCCTGGTTTCAAAGGGTTAAGTGAGAAGAGAGGTGATGCATAATGATTGATATCAATTATTTTTTCCAACTTTTGCGACAGTCATCAAAGAGAAGCAAGTTCCAGGGAAAAGCTGCCTTTTTACTATTTACTTGTTTATATCCACATCCTGAAAACTGCTGTGATACAATAACTAGTAAACAGAAAAAGACTAACCAGTGTTAGTCAGACAAATGACGTCAACTGCCAAGACAGTTTAATGATGCTGCTAGATGCCATATTTCATCAGCTGATACACAGCTGTTTTATTATCATCCTCCTCACACTGATAAATAACACACTTACAGATCATTTTAATTTTATATGTAAAAGATCTGTTATGTGTCATATGAATACGTGAATGTAAAACCGTTGCAGACAAACTTTGGGTTATTTAAAAAACTTCACTTTTTCTCAAAACATGTACAGTTCATCTTCTTGGTTTCAAGTCAGAGGAGCTCCAGGACTGTTGTTTTAGAGCCACAGAGCATGACAAACAGGAAAAGGAAATGAGATTAACGCAAATATTTTCTTGCCAGCCTACAATGCAACATACACCTGCACAGAGAAGCCACTAAAAGCATGTCTTCTGAGAGTAAACACCACTTATTTCTCTACAGTATGTTAACACCTGTGAGCATGCAAACTGTAGCTGGAACCTGTATTTCAAGTACTAGCTCAATAGACTTTCGGGGTAATAACCTGGAGTTACAGAGGCATTTTTAATAATAATCTTTTCCAGCACTGCATGCTGCAGAAGGACTTTCCCAAGACAATATGAGTGCAGTTTCCCCCTTCCCTTCATCATAAATCTTTCCTGTTTTTTCTTTCCTTATGTCATTTTTCCATCTATTACTCACTCTGTCCAAACCTCCTCTCCATCTTTAAATCCCAAACATCCCACTTACTTCCACTCCATGGCTGCTCTCCTCTCCTCTCTTCTCTGGGGTGAAAACAAACGCTGCTCTCTGTCACCTAATCCTTCTCATCTCTGATAGAGTGTGTGCAGTGGGCAGAGAGGGGAGCGCATGTGAGAGGCCTGAGCTGTTACAATAATCCAAACAGACTGACGGGGAGCCACAGGGTGAGCAGTGACAGGAGGGGGAGGGCCCGCCGGTGGTGTAGAGAGAGTGCAAGGACCAATCAGAGGGCTTAGTGAAGCTGGAGGAGGAGGGGCTTAAAGCTTGTGCTGCTCTTTAACCCCAGTGAGGGCAAGAGTCCCAGAGGCATGATGGGAGGAGACGCAGATAAGGAGCGACTGAGGACGGAGGATCTGACAGAAAGGGAAGAAACTGCCCACAGCAGCCAAATTTGTCCGAGCACTGACGCTAGTACAATACGCACAGCATGATCCATGTCTTTCTATTATGCATAATGCTTTTTCTTCCTTTTCTTTTTTTTTTGTAAAATACAGATGGATTGAGTTGAACTCTGATGTCATGTGTGCAATTTTATCTCCATTTCCAGGAAAGGCCCGAGCTGTACTCTACTTTTCCCTGTAGCGAGCAGTAATGACATCATTTTAAGAGCACAAGTCCAAACTATCAAAACAAAAGTCATATGTCTCTTAGGAGTGTAAAACAAACATAGTTTTAACATTGTCATTCCTGACAGCTGATGTTGACGTAAGAGTTCGAGAGTAACAGCTGGCCAAAGTCACAGTAATTGAAACAAGATGGTCCAAAAATGAAAGCCACACTAACCACAACCATCCTCTGAATAATGATCACAGCACAGTCATAAACAGAACACAATAGTTCAAATGGGGGGAGCTGCCGTTTTTCAACAACTAAACAAGCACGTTGCTATCTGTCCTGTTTGCCCCGGGGGACTCAGTGAACGGAGGCAAAGCTGGTAGTAAACAAGACGTAGATGATGCAACATGATCAAAGGCTGCAACTCAGAGGAGACAAGAGAACTGATTCACCCACACGATATAAACCAAAACAACACTTTTTGACAGTTTACTTTGAGGAACATGCTTTCTACAAAGGTATTTTTGCTTCAGCAGATGCTTGGCTCAGTCAGTCCAATGCTTCGGACCAGACTAAAATATCTCAACAACTACTGGATGTATTGCAATTATATTTTGTTGAGACATTCAGTGTTCCCAGAGGATGCATCCTAATGACTTTGGTGATCTCCTGACTTTTCATCCTGCAAAACTGACATTTCCACCTGCTGTGACTGTAGTTTGTATTTAGTATTATTAAGTAAATTTTAGCATGTTGACATACTAAATGAAGATGATTAGCATGGTAAACATTACACCACGTTGTTATCAGCATGTTAGCATTGTCATTACGAGCACGTCAGCTTGCTGATGTTAATTTAAGGTCCAGTGTGTAAGACTGGAGCTGAAACTTCTCCCTGTTAGAATTCCTTCAGTGTTGATTGTTCAGGATGTTTTAACTAGGAGCCAAATTATCCACAGAGGTCTCTTCCTCTCCAAAACAAACAGACCAGGTTATTAAAACCAATGAAAATAGTAAATAAAGCAGTTTAACATTTGAAAAAATCAGTGTTTTTACAATACTGCTCGTATTGCTGGGGCTGGTAATTACAGTGGCCAACCCAAAAATGCAAAAGGCCCTATCTTGAGTCAGTGTTTGGTTTGTCCGTTCTGGGCTTCTGTGGAAAAATGGCAGCTCAACATGACCATCTCTCTGGACGAAGACCCGCTCCCTATGTATATATAGATGGTTAATTCTAAAGGTAACAATTTTTATTTTTATACACCACAGAAAAAAATACATTTTTTTTATAAAATCTAAAATTTTTGCCATTATAATTCCCTAAATACTACACACTGGACCTTAAATGCACGGCTGTGCAGCCTCACGTACAGCCTCGCCAGGATGACAGCATGATTGCAGAATCCTAGTCTTGTTTGAATTTCACAAAAAAACAAAAAAAATCTCCAACATTAAATGCAGCCTAAATAAATGGTAGCTATACCTTCATAAAACATGCCAAAAATGGCATATTTTTAAGGCTCGCAGTGCATTCTTGACCTTGGAAACAGCAGTTGAGCAAACAGTCTCACCACAAAGTCCATTTAATAGTTGCTCTTGTGCTTTTAATCATATCACAAGGTGATTTTATCAGAGCACTTTACAAGACTTAGGTGTTCACATGCAAGTTGAGATTTGAACATCTACAATGCCAAAACAACCGAGCAGTTTGCTGATGAAGATAATGTGAAGTGATCAAAAGCTCAAGAACACCTACAACACCTCCGCTGTAAAAATGTTTGTTAAACTCAAGAACCATCAAATCAAAGAATAAGAAGAGCTTCAGACAGACTTTGGTCAGCACCAAAAAATATTCAAGTTTAATACTTTGGCCTTTTATGTACATTAGTGTTGCTGATTTTTTTGTGGACATTAGTTCCATTATTCCAAAACTCAATAGCAAAATGAGCATCCTGTTGTGACACCCGCTGCCAAGAGGGAAGGTCTCCCTCACTGTTACCACATTTTTCATACTTCCATCTTGGCAGAGAAACATCACACACACACACCTACAGGAGCATACACACGTAATGCAGACATGTGTATATACCCCCAGAGAGTTTCCCCATTTCTTGAAAGCTTTAATGTTATTGGCAGGACACAAACAATGTTTGTAGT
Organism: Plectropomus leopardus; assembly: GCF_026936395.1. NCBI lineage: Eukaryota > Metazoa > Chordata > Actinopteri > Perciformes > Serranidae > Plectropomus > Plectropomus leopardus. Next base: position 20,587,814 of record NC_142178.1, read on the forward strand.
AATTATCCAAATGCATCTGTTTTCCCTCTGTACATCCACTCCCACTTAACTGGATTACTTAGAGCATGGGAAATGGCTTTGTAGGAAAAAGGGATACTATGATTCAATTCTTTTTTAGCTTATCTTTATATGATGTGACTCTCATTTCGTATATCAAAGTAACGGTAAACCAGCTTAATGTGTCTCCTAAAAGATCCAGAACTTGAACCACAACTAAATATGCTTTTTGGAGCTTCAGCATACATGTATAACACAACTGTCTTTATAATGACGTGGTGATCTCTGGGAGCATGAACAGGCGATTAAAGGCTGGGAAGACGTGGAAAGTACAGAAGAAAAACAGAAAAATGAAAAATATTTTGTGCTAAAACTATCCAGTTGACTAGGTACCAGCTTGACTGTAAAAAGACAGCGAAACAGAGTTCAATGACTGACTGTTTCTCACAGAACACAAACTGAGATGCTAGACAAACAAGTGAAAACAAGGATACCACACTGTGATGTGTTTTTGAATATCACTTCTCTTGCTCCCTTGCGCAAAGAAACCAAAGACAAATTGCTCGACCTAGATGCAAAATAACAGCCAGCCAGAGAGAACGCAGAATAATCTGAAATGCAAACAGCCAGTCTGAACGACAAATCAAAGGGTTTGCATGATCACACAAACACACATTGAACATAAGTACTGGCTAAGACCAATTATCTGAAACAAGTTGTCAAAAACTGGGTATGTTTAAGATGCATCATCAGTCTATTTTTGCACATATGGTGATTATTTTGGTAGGTCATGTCCTGTTTGTGCAGCGCTGTTATCACCTGCTGGCGGGAGCATGATGTGCACAATAAATCATCACCGTGCTCATGAGAAAATGCAAACGCAAGTACGCGTTCACACAGCCAGAGCTGTGACAGTGAGCACAGGAACTCTCAAGCATCAGCTCCAGTTGCTTAAAGCTTGATGTTTTACTGTGTTTAAGGTTATTTGTTTTGTTTTTTTAAAAAAAGTTCTTTATTTGATATAAAAGCTAGTGACATGAACACATAGCCTCTTAATATAGAGCGTGCTCTCTACCAGCTGAGCCACAAGGTGCCCAATGTTATAGTGTGAAAATACAGTAGATTAATCAATTAGGTGAACATCAGAAAATTTAACTATCTTGATAATCACTAAATTGTTTGAAACTTCTAAAAAGTCACAGGTGTTTTAACTTTATCAGCCTGATGATAGCTCCTCTCAGGACTGTCGTCACACGTTCAGACTGTGTTGACTGACAGCTTCCCGAATCTCTGCACATGGCTTCATGTAATTCCAGTCATAGCTGTGCACAACATCGTCCTAAACTGAGGTCTTACCTGCCAGAATGACTGAAAACGCCTGTTGCAGGTCATTTAAGTTATCACATGCATAAGATTTGCTGCTTCCAGCTTCATAATTGTGAGGATCTGCTGCTTTTCTCTGTAGTCTATGACTCAATATGGAATATTTTTTCTGTTTTTGGAAAGCTGGAACATGTTAGAATGGGCTCTAGGAAACTGCAATGACAGTTTATAGATTAAAGGACTAGTTCAACATTTTGGTAAATATACTTATTTCCTTCCAAGAGTTAGATGAGAGGATCAATACCACTTCCATGTTTGTGTGCTAAGTGTGGTAAGCCTGGCTGTACACAGCGTTCAAAAATACAGCAGTCAACACCTCTGAAGCTCACTAAGAACAAGTAGAATCTCGTTTTATTTAATCCATCCAGAAACAGTCTTGTGACAACATGCTTTTTTGGTGTTAGGGGAGTTATGTGCTCTAACTATTTCTTGAGGAACATCAATTTATCTGTCAATCCAGCACCTCTGTGCAGCCTCCAAGACGGTTGCTTGGCAACCTCCAGGAAGTACTCCAGGTAGTGACTGCACCCAGCCATTGAAACAGTTACAAAATGTAGCCCCTCTTAGACCAAAACGTAATGTTTCCAATTTGTCCAGTTTGTGAACAAATAAAAAAATATTTCAAACAAATACTTTAGATAATTTAAATATTAATAAAAAGACAATTGACAGATTAGTTAATGATGAAAATAATCATTAGTTGCAGCTGTAATGTCATAACAGTACATTATACACCTTATGGTATCTACCAAGGTAACAACTGAAAATAGCAATAAAGACAAAAGTAAAATGACAGAATAAGCATGTATTAATGTAATAAACAAACATAACATTGTAAATGCAATGCCAGTGACTTTTTGACTAACCAGATTAACACCAAAAAAATGATCTGCATTCATCAGACTTGTAATCTTTGCCATAGTTTGTGCAGCATCCACTGATTCAACAGCTGTCTTAGTGACGCCCTGAAGTGCATCTTTCTGTTAATGTGCAGTAAATATTACGACCCTGAACACACAAATATACTGCTCCTTCTCCTACACTCAGACACCCAGACCTACCACACGGTCAAGAGTCACCAAGCTGGCTGATGACCGATGATAATCAATTAGTTTCAACCAGACATACGTCGCTGCTGCACACAGCAGAGAGACCATTGATCCTGGGAGGTTAAAGGGTCACAGGGCAGTAAGCCTGCAGGGCCTTCAGTCACTGAACAAGCTGAAGGAAAACATCGATACTACCACCACTCGACATTTGCGATGAGATCAGATGTCTGTCTTTATTGAGCTAATCAAACGGTCACCTTAAAAAACCTCAACAATCAGTCACATACCTTCACTAACCTTACACGCTGAGTTATCACTTTATTTGGTACACCTGTGTCTAATACAACAGTCCTGGAATAAATTGTACCTGGGACTAAAGCTGCATGTGTACATAAAAAACCCCAAATACCTCAGAGAATACAATCAACTCCCAGTGTGAAATTATTGTAAAAGCAGCTTGTCTTCTATTGGCTGAGGAGCCTTGATGTATGACATGTAATGCAAAATGACAAATCAGCCTACTACTGAAATAATGGTGAGGTAAAGTTCACATTTTGCTTTACATCAGCGCACTGAGTCATCTTAGTGGCTTTCTTGATTAACATGAGAATACCCCCACAGATGCAGCGTTACAGCTGCAGCACAGTGTACTGCAGTGGTGGGAGAGTTATGCAGCCTTTGCTGCATCACTCTCTACTTCCTGTTCCCAGAATCACCTACTGCATTCAAGCACTTCTAATGTCACAATGACTGAAAAAACAGCTGCCGTACAAAAACTACAGATCAGACATCAAAGCAGGAGATGCACACTCTCTCACACACACACACACACACACACACACACACACACACACACACACACACACACACACACACACACACACACACACACACACACACACACACACACACACACACACACACACAGACGGAGGCAGACAGAGAGAGAGCGGGCAAATGTAATGAGTGGAGGCATTTAATGACATGAATATGGTTTGTGATGAGCTTCTGAAACAATGTTATATAAAGACAAAGTGATGTTAACAGAACTGCAACTAAATAATGAATCCAAAATGCTTGCTACAGCTTACATACATCAAGCAAGTTAAAGGAACAGTTTGACATTTTGAATCTTTCTTACCAAAAGTTAGGTGAGAATATCTGTAACTACCAGGAATTGATTAGCGTACCATTTGGACGTCTACAATTTTTTTTTCCCACCATTTGGTGACCACAGTTTGGTCTTAGGTGGCTGATATTCGGCAGAGAGAGAGTCTGTGTTTGTATTCAAGGCAGTTACCGTAAAACTAGCCCATAATTGCCTAAATCACTGAACTCAACATGCTTATAATTTTTTAACAGGCCTCTGTTTGGGACAGGCTTTAATTTCCTTTCAAACATGCAGCATGTCCATACATACAAAAGTTTAAACATATTTGTATGCGTGATCTAAGCAGCTAACATCAGCTCCACCATGTAGCTACAAATATAGTTTTATACCTTCAAAGAACTTCTGTAAAAAAAAACTGCATGGCAACGAGACCGGCTTCTAAGTGAGTTAGGGGTTTATTTGACAAAATGTGTAGCCAGTGGGACGCATGTGGGCCAGTAAGAGGGACTGGGTGTTTAATAGTGACTAGGCTTTTATTTGAAATTTTAAGGGAGTTAAAAGGGGGCCTGGCATTGGGAGTGGCCTATCACAAAAGGGTGCATCACTTCCACATGGATTAAAGACTTGGATGGACATGGATTAATTACTGTGTAAAGTCTGGATTTTGTGGAAAGGTTATGAGCCAAAGGGCAGCTGCATGGATGCATGGATGCATGCACGCACATGGTCGCAGCTGTTGGGAGTTGAAGCTTGTTGCATTATTTTTTTGTGTACAAATTATACAAATGAGATCCAAGTGTAAATTGGTGAGCTTTAGAGGTGCTGGTGAGATACAGTCAGAGCCAAGCTCGCTGTTTGCTCATGGGGGAATTGTTGGGTCTCTGCAAATTAAAGAGTACAGTCTAGACCTGCTCTATATGAAAAACCACTCAAAATATCTTTTGTTATGATTAAGCTTTCCAGCTGCTGAATCCAGCTCCATGCATATAAAACGAGTAAAACAACTCGCCTTTTCCAAATTATAAAAAAAAAAATCCCACTACCCACTGGCACTTCTAAAGTTCACTAAATAACATGTTGCATCTTGTTTTCCATGCCTGTTTTAGGAGCTGAAAAGATTAAATGCCTGACCTGTATTTTGATAGCATTTTTATTGTCTGGTGATGCTACTATATAAATAATAAAACAAGATTAAATATATTGAATTGACATTATCAAGAACATGAACTTCATGCTTCTTTTAGGAATGTGTCTTCTGCACAAATGGAAATTTTATATTAAACTGTGAGAGTTTTTATGCACAACCACGCAGGGCTCTCCTGCTACTATACCGACTCCTAAGTTTAACACAAGATATACCTTTTTATGTTTAAGTGACGAGCATGACCTCTTTTTCTTTCCTGCTAAGTCTGTCTGTCTGCCTTAACACGTTGTTTTTCATTCTGAATAAATTTTGCCAGTCCTGAATTTTGTCCTGAATTATTCCTAAATAAATCAGAGTACTTTGACTTGTGGTACCAGAAAAAGCACAGGTGGAACAAATAATATCAGTTATGGCTCTATTGCAGCTTTTTTTGCAGCTAAAATGCATCAGTTATTTCTATCACTTCACCTGTGATGGACAACTCAAAATCTGTGCTGTGAAGAAACTGTATTCAAGCTTTACTAAAGTATTAAATCTGATTTCACTCAACTGCAATGAAATAATCACCAAAAACTAAACATCTCTTCTTACAGTACATCTGCTTCCACCAAATGTGCACACACACATAACCACAGATCTTAAGTCTCTTAATATTCTGACTGTAAACATAATTCTTTATCTATATACTTGTCTATATGCACATGAAACTATGAACATAAAATATAAAACCATCAAGACATGGGACACACCTGATCCTGATAGACTAATAACTCAGCAAATGCATCATTAGCCACAGAGGTCCATTCAAGTTTTTACAAATTAAGATTCTGACACACACACACACACACAAACACACACAAGCACACACGCACTTGTGATGGAAATAAACCTGCTGCTCCTGTAAATGGATTATTTCGCTCATAAATTAGCACAACACACATGCAGTGCTGCACTTTAAATGATTGGATGCATATTTCATGTTAATCCAGCAATCTAATGTCGCGTTTTTAAAAGCTTCCTCCGTCTAATGCATTCATCCAAAAGTCTCAGATACAATCATGTGAGACAAAGTGTGGGCATTTATTCAGTCTCAGCTCGTGTGTCTGAGGAAAGACACGCACAAAGTTCCGATTCACTCACCTAAACGCTGATGTATCCGCCGGTGTGAAAACTACAATGCGACTGTGTCAGATGATCCTTACTGGACTTTTCCCAGTTAAACTGCTGTGGTTTGTCTCTTCCTGCACCGTCCTGCCTGTCTGCCGCTCTGCACACACACACACACACACACTGAAGCTGAGCTGAGAGTCGCCTCCACTCACTTCCACCTCACTTATTAAAGGGATCCGCCGACAATAAAAGGGAAAGGCGTCCGCAGCCGGATGCAGTTAAAAAAACACAGCATCAATATTACATCCACGTGTAAAAATAGCCTCGTATCCATGCATTATTTCTTATTTTCCTCTCAGTGGTTGTACAGGATGTCTTGTGTTATGTCATATGTCGCACAAAATACTGAATGTTCCCTCAATACGCATACAGCAGGGATACTCAACTTGCTTTTGTAATATGTCAGGAGGTCAGGTGCCAGTTAATAAGTACACAGTTAATTCATATTTTGTATCCAGTTGCAGCAGCCCTGCACAGATGTCTGCAGGGGCGTTTCCAGTGTCTGAGGGCATTCAGGGCTTAGCCTAGACCTCTGTCAGAGGGCTTGGGGATCCTCACCTGAGCATTTAAAAAAAATAAAATTAAATAAACAAACTCTATTTATATGCTTATTATGCACTCTGGCATCTTGCTGACATTCAAATCGCAGAAAAAGTCTGGTGTGACTCAATTTATTTTCATTGTAAATTAGAGAATGTTTGGTGGGCCACCCGGCACCCTTCATTTAAGTATCAATGGCCGACAGCCTAAATACTGCATTGAAAGTGATATTTAAGAATCAAATTCTTTTATATTTATTTTTAAATGACACTTTGTCTCTGAGATGTTTATGCCTTTGTTTATGGAAAAAAAATATATGTTAAGAATATAGTATAAAGTAAACTGCAGGTAATGACCACTACACAAATGACAAGATGCCGACTTCAAACATTTCTACAGCTGACTTAATTATGGCATATAAGACATATAATAGGTTAAGTTCTATTTGTTAACAAATGTTAAGCTCATGATATAGTTTGACTTAATTTCACAGTAGTCAGGTGCAACTAGACTTAAATGTTTACACCGAGTTAGTGATGATTTTATTTACTTATTAAATTCAGTAAAACACATTCATGATCATGTCTAATTCGTATCTGGTAAACATAACGATCATTTTTTTTTGTTAATGATTTAGTTTGATTTAATTGGTTTTTCACCACTCATGTTTGGCCTTTTGTGTACCTATGACCTCTGTTTCCCCACATTTAGAGTCTTTGTGCTAAAATGAAATAATCCAATGCTGCCTACAGCTTAATATTTTATGAGACAGTTGTGATCTCATTTTATCCTACAAAAATGACAACAGGTGTATAGGTGTATAGTGAAGATAAGTAAACTTAAATAGTATCTATTATAAACAAGAAGTAAGATACATACATACAGGCACACACTCACACACATATACATATACATATACATACATATATATATATATATATATATAGTAATGTTTGAAATGACAAAATTGGTAACATTTCAAAGTCACACTGGCTTTCCTCCTGATGGGACATCCTAGTACCAGTATCGTAACTGTGGTTTCCAGTCAGGCTCCTCCCTTCTTATGAGGGAGGTTGTTGCCATGACAGCCCTACATTATTCAGCAGCCCATGAAAGACTCTTTTCAGATTAAATAAAAAAAAACAGAAAAGAAAGACAGAAACAAGTTATTTGCATTCCTTTTCCATTAAAGATTTTGTGTGATAGAAAAAAGGCGGCGTGAGGTTTATTGTCTGGATGTGGGGGAGGTGATGCATCTGAAGGCCTCACGACTATTTAAGAAAACTAATGCACTGTGTGTGTGTTTGTCACAGTCAAAGGGCACCTAGTTAGCATGCAGTGCACAATCGCAGGCTCGGTGCAAAAAAATTCTGTTTGTTTCAGCATCCTACCTCTGTTTTTTTTCTATTCAAAAGGTCCATTCAACGAGTTCAAACATTCAACTTCAGTTTGTTCCAGCAGAAGAAATTAAGCCATGAAAATTCAATACACATTCTTTAACTTTAAATGAAAGAAGAAAAAAAGAATTCTTGCCTCAAGTTATTTATGTGAAGAATCAAATCAATGAATCAAAGGAGCAGCGTGTAAACAGTCAATAAATCGTGCACATTTCCACAGTTTAAGGACAGAGGAGGAATATTCAGAGCAGAGTTTGAGTGTAATTTCTCTTTCTCTGCTCACAGCTGCCAGCACCTGCTGCTGTCATTAGTCCAGCAGAGCATGGCGGGATTAGCAGAGTCCTGTGAATGGCTGCTGAATAATTGACCAGCGTCTTTTGTCTCATTCATGCTGTTTTGATTGAACATATGTTGAGGACCAAATTGCAATGAAAGTTTGATGTGAAAATGGTAATTACAATGATTTTTCCAAAGTGAAACAGTTATTAGGAAGGCTACTCTTAAATTTATAGCATCATCTAAGACTTAGAGAACTGTAAAGTAACCAGGAGCAAACAGCAAGTGTGCATCTTTCATTTGTAAAGTAACTTTACTCTCACTGCGAAGTGATAGATATCCTGATTGCAGAAGCAGCAGGAAAATGGAGGAGGTTTATCACAGCATAAATAAAAGGTCCAATAAAATTGGACCTTGACTCAGAGAAAGTGTTTATACAAGGTTTTTTTTTTTTTTTACATTTAATAATAATTGCAGTGTCTAAGAAGCTTTTAATAATTCCATTAAAAACAGCAGTATAGAATAAATCATGTTAATTTAACATCAAATCTTCAGACCTTGTCCTGGCTTGTGCTTTCAGAAGCCACTTGTGATGCAGTAAGTGGTACTTTACACTTTTATCTTAACTTAAATAGCAGCTGTGATGATATGCAGACTCAGTCTTTTGACTGTACATCTGAGCTGCAGCCAGCAATTATTCTCATGATTGCCAAATCTTCTAAAGAGGGCTTTATTTTGACAAAATTAAAACATTTGCACCATAAATTGTTGCAGAAAAGCCACAAATTGGTGCACAAAAAATCACCAAAATGCAGGAAATTAAGTGTTTGACGCTCAAAATGTTCATATGTGAGCCCCCCCATAAATCCATACGTCCTTAGCTGATTATAACTTGAATTACCAATTGTTTTGTGTATACAATGTCATAAAATAGTAAAAACAGCCCTTACAATGCCCACATTCTTTGTTTAATCCTTCCATCAATACAAAACCCAAAGATATAGCACAGAAAAGTAGCAAATTTGTACATTTGTCAAGCTAGAATCAGAAACTTTTCCTTTAAAAATGACTAAAATGATTGATTGATTCAGTATTTGATTATTGTCATTTTCTTTCATCTTTTTTTTATCTTTTCTTGAGTGACATTTTAGTTCATTTCACTCTACTTGTGTTATGAATTTTATCGTAAAGCACTTTCTAACTGTGTTTTGAAAGGCGCTATAAAAATAAAGTTCTGATTAATGACTATTATTATTTTTCCAATTAAAATGATGCTATGTATAGAAAGAGAGCCTTTAGCCGTGCACTGTAACCCAAGAAGCAGTTTATCACGTCTGTAAATAATAATAATAATTTGTCTCACCCCATGTTTGTTTCCTCCAGTTTTCTCTCTCTGTCTCGTCTCTCTGTGTCTCTGGGGTCAGTCCAGAGGGTCGACTCTCACCGTGTGTTCATGTCATGCAGATCTGAAGACAGAAGCAAGAAGTGCGTGTCTGCATTACATCAACACTGACACAAATAACTGTTTTCAGTGATTTGCCATAAAAAAACACCCCGAACACTTTGAAGTATGGGATGATTTCTTGATCTACAGTCTGGACACAAAGTGGCAGTTGTACTTTGACTGTCTGCTAATCTCAGTGGTCCTCTGTTGATCTCACACTGCTAATCCCTGTAGCTGTAGTAGAAAGAGTCCCTGAACTCCCATCATGCTGTCATACATTTATGTGCATATACTGTATTTTTTAAAGGTCAGAGTGATTCACTGTGACACTTTGTCCTTTAAAGCGACAGCAGGGAGTGAGGTCACCAAAGGGACACTGCACAACAACAACAACTCTTTATAGACTAGCACCTGGTTGTACACAGCATGAAGTCATGATTGCATGATTAAAATTCACAATAAAAGGTCAAACCCTCATTTTGGGGGAGGCATAATTCAAATTTTACTATTTGGTTTTTTGGTTGCTAATACTTGATGTCAAAGAAAATCAGCTGCAAATACACAAGCGTTCAGTGCTGCAAGATTTGAAGGTGACCAGAAAAAGCTACAGTTTTTTTTCACTGAAAAATGACTAGAAAATGTGCTCTGAAAATTGCTCATGAAACAGGCAGAAGTTGTGACTCACTCTCTCTCTCTCGATGCTGCTACTGAAGCCTCCTTCCTGTCCAGGTTGTCATTTAATCCCCCTTCTCTGCTTCACAATCTACTTGCTGAGCAGGAAAACATCTTCAAGCTGCTCTTTTATCCCTTTAAAAAAACAGAACTGGTAAATGTGTGTTGTGAATGATATGCCTCTTGCAGCAGCATCAGAGTGAAAGTAAAGGTCCTACTCCTCAGGTGTTGGGTTGAGCTGTAGGATAAGGAGGATTGAGAGGAGCTTAATCCCTTGCACATGGCTACAGCAACTTTGATCTAGAGATAAACGTGCCAAGTCACAAGCTGTTTGACATCTCATGCCTCACAATACATACTGGTAAATGCCGAAGGCCTGTATAGTATGTCGCAGTTATGATCAAATAAGTATTAAACAGATGTATTTTTTTATTCGGGGGTGAAATTTCCCTTTCATAATAGCAGCGAACAATTTATCTTCTTACTAGCCCTGTTTATCAGTCTAGATGATTTTGGTTTGAGTTGCTGAGTGGTGGAGGTATCAGCCATAGATATGTCTGCTTTCTCTACAGTGTAGTTGAACTAGATGGCTTGTGGTCAACTTGTGGTGTTCAAAGCTAAAAAAAATAAATAAATCAAAGATGGGAAAACTCATCAGCAATGCCCCTTTTGGTCCACTTACTCAGGATCTTCCACAGACCTTGTTGTGAACAGTTTCATGTAGGTACTATTTTCTTTCTGCCAAGCTACAACTGCCAACCGTGTCACCGCACACCTGCTGGCTGACCTCGCACCAGTAATGGCAGCCGATGAGGACGCCAATGGTGTTTACATTAATCGCTGCCACAAGCATGAGCCTCTCATCCATGAGTAGATGCACACTTCCTTCTGTGTGGTGATAGGGTTAGTGAGTGTAGTTCAGGAGAAAGAAAATCTTTTATTTTTTTTACACTTTGAGCACCACAAGCCGAGTGCCATTTAGCTCCATTATATTCAAGGAGAGGCAGACATCTTTATGGTTGCTATCTCTAACACTGTGCAACTCACACCAAAACAATCTAGACTAATAAATACAGCTAAGTGGAAAAAAATGTAATTTTAATTTTGGAGTGAACTCTCACTTTAAGTAAGCACATGTTTTTTGAGGCGTACTTGTCTATTTGTAGTTTAAAGTCTGATTACATATCTGTTATATTTGAGCATGAACCCACTGATTAAAGTTTATGACCTATTATTTCTCTAATCTTCTGCTGAATGGTCCTCACTCGAAACGGTAGTTCTGCTTCTGGAAGAAAAACTCTCTGAGGTCTATGTAAATTCAAAATCAGACATTGGCCTTAAATGTAGAAAACATGGATAAACAGTGCTAATGAATAACATATATCCTGCAATATTATAAAGAAACTACAGAGGGTTACAGTGACTTTTTAGATTAAAAACAAAAATTATACATCTCATTCAAGGGTTTATCTTGTCTTTTGGTTAAACTTTGCTGAAAGATGCATTTATTCTCTCGATCAATACACCTTTATATATTGTGGATGTGAACCTCCAGATTAAAACCTCCAATATATCAAAGGTCGCTTCTCTCCAGTTAGGCTTACTGAAAGGGTGTCTCACATGATGGTGCTGAAATTTAGTACTAAAAGGTATTTTAGGGGCTAAAAAATTCAAATCTGTATCTAAAAACAAGAAAATAACACAATATTGTAAAAGATATAAACCTAGAAATAAATCAGAGAGTTGGCTGAGGGTCATTTACTGGCCTGCTGACTCATGAGATACTCTGCTGCACTCTAGTGGTTCAGAGGCTGAGGTTCAACCATTAATATGTTCTGTAGCGTCCTGCTTCTGAGTGTTTTACTATAAATTACTTTCTCAATATATTTTCAAAAAATATATATTGCATATTTGAAATCTGTCTAACAAATACATAGTTTATACCAATCTGAAAGAGATATTTTCAACACTTCACTGATTTCTTTCTTTTTCTTTCTTTTTTTTTTTTTTAGAAAATAAGCACTATTTATTTATTTGTACTTTGTAGATTTATTTCGAATAATGCCTGTGATTTGTGAGCATTATCAGTCCAGTGTGTAGCACTTAGGAGCATCTATTAGCTCAAATTGAATATAATATTCATAATCATGTTTTCATTAGTGTACAATCACCTCAAAATAAAAATCTTGTTTTTATTAAAACAGAATGAACCATATATATATATATATATATATATATATATATATATATATAGAGTGGGTCCTCTTTTACAGAGTATATCATGTTGTTTCTTCAGTAGCCCAGAACAGTCGACCCAAATACAGGCTCAAGATAGGACCATTCATGTTTTCATGTTGGACGCTGAAGTTACGTCACGCACAATGAAGTTTGCCTTGGCTGCATTCTGCATCTTCACCACTAGATGCTACTAAACCTACACACTAGACCTTGGTCCAAGTCCAAAGCTTGGACTTAGTAGTCAGTTACCACATTGTGGTCTCAAAACTGCAGAAAAAACAGCTATTTTAGCACAATCAGACAAAAGATCCAGATCAGAGCAGAATTCATTATCATGTCGCAAAAACAGATAAACTCGGAGAAAAAGTTTTCAGTTTACACAGCAACATGTGATTTTATTTATTTCTTAGATGTCATCATCAGAATACAAACTGCAGTAGAGTAACATCACAATTTGCAGCCCTGTGGTCTACTGATCACAGACGATCATAGTGATCGGTCTTCTCCTTTTCATTGTGAGACTTCAGATTGTAACAGACCAAAGCAGAGCGGCAGAGCGGCTAAATGTATTTGCCTGAAGTGTTGAAACTACAGCGGACACGATTCTAATCACAAAATAAAAAAATAAAATAAACACACTAGTCACTCATTCCAGTGTACAAGAGACATCATTGGGGGTAAATTAGTGCCAGAACAAGACACATATAATCATTTGATAGCTGAATGGAGGGAAAACATATTTTTACAACTAGGAAATCAATTGTTTCGCAGGAAATGATAAAAAAAAAAAAGATTAACTTCAAATAACATAAAGTCACATACTGAGAGCAGATTTTAGGCACAGCGAAATGAAACAATACCACATAACATAGCAAAAGTTTGTGGATGGCATTGATCTTTCAGGGTTTACTGGGCCTGTAGTAAGCAATGGTAATTGATGTTTGGACTGTTACTACGGTAACCATCCCGAAACAGGGAAGTTGTGGCGAAAAGGGCGAGTAAGTATTCAAATTCCTCAGCAGCTCTACTTCTGTAAGCCAGTCAGCTGAAATGTAAAGGGCACCCATTGTAATGCTCAGGGGGCAGTTAAAGAGGTGGCAGCAGGGGGCATTGTGGGATACACAAAGGACGACGCTGAGACAGAGCGTGAAGGAGACTTATTGTAATAACTGTGTCTAGCTTGGATTAATAGCGTCTATGCAGCTGTTGAAGTTGCAGCATTAATTGTAAACTTCTTTTTTTTTTCAAGCGAAATTCAAGTGATTAAAAAAATGTTTATTCCACGACTAAACTTTGTAGGGAGACAAATTTAGTGGGTTTTTTTTAAATACTAAAAACACATTTTTTTTCCTTGATTTGAATTTTTAGTTAAGTCAAGTCAATTTTATTCATAAAGCTCACAATCGGCCGCAGAGGGCTTTACAGCATATGACATCCCTCTGTCCTCCATGTTTTATATGAAACAAATTGTTAAAAGAGTAATTTAATTCCTACAATATTTTAAAGATATACTTAAAAAACATCTCATATGGGTTTTACAATCTCAGCTCAAGGTAACTAAGGGCCTGTACTTCATTTATCAGAGCAGGGCGGTTGGCTGGGATGTGACTTGTCTTTTTAGATCATAATCCTACTTGCAGTGACAAATATTTTTCCTCAAGCCTGAATGACTTGTGGTAAAAAGCATGACCCTCCCTCCACCATAAATAACCACATTTCACATTTCTGGCTGTGATAAATGATGTAAATGTTAAGAAAACGTTCAAACCAACTTGTGGGTTCTGAGTATGTGAAATAAATACACAATATGACCATTTTAAGTTTAATGTCCCTCCCACGAGCAAAATAACAAACATCACTCCCTCTCCAGTGTTTAAAAAATATTTTAATTGCCTCCCAACCAACCCCTCCTCTCTCACCAATAACAAACAGTCCCTTACTACTCTGCTTTTTCAGGAGCTCTAAGGGTTAGGGTTAGTTACTTAGTTAATCACGTTAAAGTACTGTTTCCGAGGTTTTCATGCTCAAAATGAGAATGTTTTTATTTTAGGTTGAATGGCGGTGAAACACAATGAGCCGTAGCAGACAGATACTCATTACTAATTTCAAACGTAAATTCATTGCTTTATAATGCTAACAGGGGATTAATTTATCAATCAGCAGAAAAAAATATCTGTTAATTTTGACAATCATGTGAGTGACTTTCAATGCAAAAATTATGAAAGAAATTAGTTACAGCTAACGTGCTTAAAAAACAGCAGATTCTCTCAGTAACTGTAAAGTGGCTTTCTTTGGATCTGGACAAAACAAGCATTTTCAAGTTGTCTATACTCAACTATACTCTGTGACAAACATTTTTAACTGTGAACCCATGATCAACCGAGAAAATATCTGCCAGATTGATCAATGATGTAATCAATCGTTAGTTGCTGCCCTCCGTTACTTGAATAAGGTTTTAAGTGTCGGCCACATGCAGGCCACACACACAGGCATGATGTCACACTGGGCCTTATGTGTTTATCAGCTTCATTTGCATCACAAGGAACAGGAAGGAGGAAGCCACCACACGTCAGCATACTGCAGGTCAGAGCTCTCAACATCTGATACAAGATATGGATACCATTTTAGAAATATCTCTGCGCTCACATATTTCTCTCTTTTACCCTTCATTTTTTGATGCTATGTAAACATACTGATATTAAGAAAAATACTATGTCTTTACATTATGTACAAAGTGAGTCACTAACCAGTGGAGTCACTGTTTCAGCTCGGTGTGATGGAATGTAGGAA
The DNA here is from genome assembly GCF_026936395.1 of Plectropomus leopardus. Classification (NCBI taxonomy): domain Eukaryota; kingdom Metazoa; phylum Chordata; class Actinopteri; order Perciformes; family Serranidae; genus Plectropomus; species Plectropomus leopardus. The sequence goes on from NC_142178.1 coordinate 20,603,025, forward strand.
AAGTTTCTACTCTCCTCTTTTACAATCGAGGAGTTTCTACTGGTGATGGATCGGCTACATTAAGCTTTAAGGCAATGCACTGTCGTGAGTGTTTCTGCCATCAAGGCAATGGCACAATGCAGTTTGAAAGGCAAGTGGTGTGAAATGGTTATTATCGTTACATTCGAGTCACTTAGCCAAGCAATTGTTGTTGTGTTGTTTTTGGGTATTGTTTAGAAAATAAAGAACTGGTGATCTTTGAAAAGCCAAGAAGGATGACTATAAACACTTACGGGGGTATATGATGAATCATCACACACTACAAAACAGCTGGCTGGAAAAAAGATTACATCTGCGACATGATTGAAAAAAAAAGATTTTTAAGCCCTAGCCCAAGTTGTGACTATGTTTTCTATTCAGGGAGCCAAAAAAAATCAGTCCTTGCTCGTTTTGCACAACACAAGAAACATGAGTATAAACCACTTATTTTGTATAATTTTGTTTTTTTAAAAGGACGGCCTCTAGCTGACCTTGTGGAGTGTGTGGCCCATATGCCTGAGGCTTCTGCAGCGACTGAGTATATATATGTATATATATATATATTAAACAAAATCTATGACTGTTGTCATGTCACATTTTACCCATACTGATGTACATTAATTAAGTTCTATATAAAATAATGTGTTGATATTATTTTTGCATTGCACAAAATAAGGGAGGATCTGTGTAATTTCCTGAATAGAAAAATATCATTGAAATTTGGGGGAAATAGGCTTAACCTTTTTTTTTTTTTTGTACAACAGAGGGTATAATTTTTTCCTTCACATGATTGTAATAGTTTTTGAGGATTCTGGATATAGCTTTAAACTGAGGTTAATGTTTTTAAATTAGCTAGATTTTTTCAAAGATCACCGTTTTTTAGAACAACAAATGACTCAAATTTAACGGCAATACGTGAACAAACCAGGGCTAGGCTGAATTATGGCCAGTTATTGTTGCGATTTTACCTTATCAAGAAAAAGGTGCAGGCCTACAGAACATCTGAGATGACTACATTCACAGTAGAAACATTAGACCATCAACATAATCACATAACTGATGATTATTTCAGTGTCGTTTCAGACGTGTTCAATGCTTTTCTCTCAAAGCATTAGATTGTGTATTAGCCTAAAGTATACAGGAAACATTTCCTACGTGCACGTCTACTCCATGATACTATGGAGGAGTTCTAACACATTTACTAACTACTGACACAAACATACAGGTACAACAAGTACCATAGTTGGAATACACTGTCTTATAATCTGTGACTTAATATATTGTAGTAATATTTGTAAAAAGTGACACTGCAGTTTAAACCAGTTTATCAGGTCTACATCTTCATCATGCAGAGCCAAATGAACATATTCTACTTTTCCTGCTGGTACAAGGCCACTGCGATCTTTCTGAGGTATCAAGCAAAAGAACCGAAAAGCAAACAGGAGCAAAACTTTACAGGAGGATGCAACAAAACTACAGGAAGAGACACCGTAACAGCAGCAAGTTAAAGTACAAAAAAATCTTGTAGCCCTGAATGAAACGGAAAGTCTCAAATTGTCGGAGCTAATTAGCAGCATCATATAGTCAGTAGTGTTCAGCATCACAGACACGAAGAGTAAACGGACAGCTAAGCAAGCAAAGAGGCTCCTGTGTGAAAACACCAGTTTGCTGTTTGTCAGTTTAAGTAATACCCCCCTCAAGAAAAAAAAAAGGAGTTGTGAAAAAGTAGCAAAAAAAAAAAAAAAAAAAAAATCAGGAACATGTGCAGCAGTTAATTGCATCTTGCTCTTTGCAATTCATAAATCTGATAGAGCGTCAGCTATTGGAGTAAGGTGAGTTGGCGTCAAACTTTTTTCAGATTCCCGTCTTTTGCATGATATGAGATTTTGCAGTGTAGATGGGAAGAAAAGCGAAAAACAATGTAAATCAAAGCCTCTTTCTTCAGGTCTTGCTGCAGTTTTATTTCCAGCTCGGTTTAGCTCCTCTGCTTGGTGTCGCCGAGTCTCTCGACTGGACTGACTTTTCAGAAAAGCTACCTGTCTTACGAATATCGTCACGTGTTGAAGGTGGAGGCGGAGTCTCGCTGCGGTAAGCGCTGCGACTGGTCGCTTTGACACTTTGCACCCGTCTCAGGTTTGTTCCTTGTGGCCGCTCCTCGCTGGTATGAACTGTGGGTGGCAACCTGTTCTGCTTCATTGGGGTCTGTCGACTTAGAAGCGAGGGGCTGCGAGACGGCGTCGAGGGGACAGACGGTTGAGCCAGCTCCTTCTTGGTCCTGGAAGTTGAAGCTACAGTGTTGCGGGCAAAGCTGGGGA